>NC_092716.1:264486456-264815206 GCF_047496885.1 Scyliorhinus torazame
AGACCTTGCTGGGGAGGACGTGAGATTAGAGACCTTGCTGGGTAGGACTGGAAATTAGTGACCTTGCTGGGTAGGACGGGACATTAGTGACCTTGCTGGGTAGGACGGGAGATTAGAGACCTTGCTGGATGGGACTGGCGTTCGAGACCTTGCTGGGTAGGATGGGAGATTAGAGACCTTGCTGGGTGGGACGGGAGATTAGTGACTTTGCTGGGGAGGACGGGAGATTAGAGATCTTGCTGGGTAGGACGGGAGATTAGAGATCTTGCTGGGTGGGATGGGAGATTAGAGACCTTGCTGGGTGGGACAGAGATTAGAGTCCTTGCTGGGTTGGACGGGAGATTAGAGACATTGCTGGGGAGGACGGGAGATTAGAGATCGTGCTGGGGAGGACGTGAGATTAGAGATCTTGCTGGGTGGGATGGCAGATTAGAGACCTTGCTGGATGGGACTGGTGTTCGAGTCCTTGCTGGGTCGGACGGGAGATTAGAGATCTTGCTGGGTGGGACGCGAAATTAGAGATTTGCTGGGTGGGATTGGAGATTAGCGACCTTGCTGGGTAGGACGGGCGTTTAGAGATCTTGCGGGGTGGGATTGGAGATTAGAGACCTTGCAGGAGAGGACGGGAGATTAGCGATCTTGCTGGGTAGGAGGGGAATTTAGAGATCTTGCTGGGGAGGACGGAGATTAGAAATCTTGCTGGAGAGGACGGAGATTAGAGATCTTGCTGGGTGGGACGGGCCTTAGAGACCTTGCTGGGTAGGATGGGAGATTAGAGATCTTGCTGGGGAGGATGGAAGATTAGAGGTCTTGCTGGGTAGGACGGGAGATCCGAGACCTTGCTGGGTAGGACGGGCGATTAGAGATCTTTCTGGGTGGGATTGGAGATTAGAGACCTTGCTGGGGAGGACGGGAGGTTAGAGATCTTGCTGGGTAGGACGGGAGATTAGAGATCTTGCTGGGTAGGACGGGAGATTAGAGACCTTGCTGGGTAGGATGGCAGATTAGAGGTCTTGCTGGGTAGGATGGGAGATTAGAGATCTTGCTGGGTGGGACAGAGATTAGAGACCTTGCTGAGTTAGACGGGAGATGAGAGACATTGCTGGGGAGGACGGGAGATTAGAGATCTTGCTGTGTAGGACGGGAGATTAGAGATCTTGCTGGGTGGGATGGGAGATTAGAGACCTTGCTGGGTGGGACAGAGATTAGAAACCTTGCTGGGTTGGGCGGGAGATTAGAGACATTGCTGGGTAGGACGGGAGATTAGAGATCTTGCTGGTTAGGACGGGCGATTAGAGATCTTGCAGGGTAGGACGGGAGATTAGAGATCTTGCAGGCTGGAATGCGAGGTTAGAATCCTTGCTGGGTACGACGGGCAATTAGAGATCTTGCTGGGTGGGATGGGAGATTAGAGATCTTGCTGGGTAGGACGGAGGTTAGGGATCTTGCTGCGGAGGCCGGGAGATTTGAGATCTTTGCTGGGCAGGACGGGTGATTAGAGATCTTGCTGGGTAGGGCGGGAGATTAGTGACCATGCTGGGGAGGATGGGAGATTAGAGACCTTCCTGGGGTGGACAGAGATTAGAGATCTTGCTGGGTGGGATGGGAGATTAGAGACCTTGCTGGGTCGGTCGGGCGATTGGAGACGTTGCTGGGTAGGACTGGCGATTAGAGACCTTGCGGGGTAGGATGGGAGATTAGAGACCTTGCTGGGGAGGACGAGAAATTAGACATCTTGCTGGGCAGGATGGGAGATTAGAGATCTTGCTGGGTAGCACTGGAAATTAGTAACCTTGCTGGGTAGGACGGGGCATTAGTGACCTTGCTGGGTAGGACGGGAGATTAGAGACCTTGCTGGGGAGGACGGGAGATTAGAGATCTTGCTGGGTGGGATGGCAGATTAGAGACTTTGCTGGATGCGACTGGCGTTCGAGACCTTGCTGGGTAGGACGGGAGATTAGTGACCTTGCTGGGTGGGACGGGAGATTAGTGACTTTGCTGGGGAGGACGGGAGATTAGAGATCTTGCTGGGTAGGACGGGAGATTAGAGATCTTGCTGGGTGTGATGGGAGATGAGAGGCCTTGCTGGGTGGGATCAAGATTAGAGACCTTGCTGGGTGGGATGGGAGATTGGAGAACTTGCTGTGTAGGATGGGAGATTAGAGATTTTGCTGGGTAGGACGGGAGATTAGAGACCTTGCTGGGGAGGACAGAGATTAGAGAACTTGCTGGGTGGGATGAGAGATTAGAGACCTTGCTGTGTAGGATGGGAGATTAGAGTCCTTGCTGGGGAGGACAGAAATTAGAGATGTTGCTGGGTGGGATGGGAGATTAGAGACCTTGCTGTGTAGGACGGGAGATTGGAGATCTTGCTGGGTAGGACGAGAGATTAGACATCTTGCTGGGTAGGATGGGAGATTAGAGACCTTGCTGGGGAAGTCGGGAGTTTAGAGATATTGCTGGGAAGGATGGGAGTTTAGAGACCTTGCTGGGTAGGATGGGAGATTAGAGACCTTGCTGGGTAGGACGGGAGATTAGTGACCTTGCTGGGTGGGATGGGAGATTAGAGACCTTGCTGTGTAGGACGGGAGATTAGAGATCTTGCTGGGTAGGACGAGAGATTAGACATCTTGCTGGGTAGGATGGGAGATTAGAGACCTTGCTGGGGAAGTCGGGAGTTTAGAGATATTGCTGGGAAGGATGGGAGTTTAGAGACCTTGCTGGGTAGGATGGGAGATTAGAGACCTTGCTGGGGAGGACGAGAGATTAGACATCTTGCTGGGTAGGACGGGAGATTAGTGACCTTGCTGGCTAGGACGGGAGGTTAGAGACCTTGCTCGGGAGGACGGGAGATTAGAGACCTTGCTGGGGAGGACGGGAGATTAGAGATCTTGCTGGGTGGGACGGGAAATTAGAGATCTTGCTGGGTGGGATGGGAGATTAGAGACCTTGCTGTGTAGGATGGGAGATTAGAGATCTTGCTGGGGAGGACAGAGATTAGAGATGTTGCTGGGATGGGAGATTAGAGACCTTGCTGTGTTGGACGGGAGATTAGAGACCTTGCTGGGGAGGATGGGCGATTTGAGACCTTGCTGTGTGGGATGGGAGATTAGAGACCTTGCTGGGTAGGACAGGAGCCTAGAGATCATGCCTGCTAGGATGGGAGATTAGAGACCTTGCCGGGGAAGACGGGAGTTTAGAGATCTTGCTGGGGCGGATGGGAGTTTAGAGACCTTGCTGGGGAGGACGAGAGATTAGACATCTTGCTGGGTAGGACGGGAGATTAGTGACCTTGCTGGGTAGGACGGGAGATTAGTGACCTTGCTGGGTAGGACGGGAGATTAGAGACCTTGCTGGGGAGGATAGGAGATTAGAGATCTTGCTGGATGGGACGGGCCTTCGAGACCTTGCTGTGTTGGATGGGAGATTAGAGACCTTGCTGGGGAAGACGGGAGTTTAGAGATATTGCTGGAGAGGATGGGAGTTTAGAGACCTTGCTGGGGAGGATGAGAGATTAGAGACCTTGCTGGGGAGGATGGGAGATTAGAGACCTTGCTGGGTAGGACGGGAGATTAGTGACCTTGCTGGGGAGGACGGGAGATTAGAGATATTGCTGTGGAGGGCGGGAGATTAGAGATCTTGCTGGGTAGGATGGGAGATTAGAGACCTTGCTGGGGAGGATGGGAGATTAGAGATCTTGCTGGGTGGGATGGGAGATTCGAGATCTTGCTGGGTAGGGCGGGAGATTAGAGACCTTGCTGGGTAGGATGCGAGATTAGAGATCTTGCTGGGGAGGATGGGAGTTTAGAGACCTTGCTGGGGAGGACGAGAGATTAGACATCTTGCTGGGTAGGATGGGAGATTAGAGACCTTGCTGGGGAGGATGGGAGATTAGAGACCTTGCTGGGTGGGACAGAGATTAGAGACCTTGCTGGGTAGGACAGGAGATTAGAGATATTGCTGTGGAGGGCGGGAGATTAGAGATCTTGCTGGGTAGGATGGGAGATTAGAGACCTTGCTGGGTAGGATGCGAGATTAGAGATCTTGCTGGGGAGGACGGGAGATTAGAGACCTTGCTGGGTAGGATGCGAGATTAGAGATCTGGCTGGGTAGGATGCGAGATTAGAGATCTTGCTGGGGAAGGACGGGAGATTAGAGACCTTGCTGGGTAGGATGCGAGATTAGAGATCTTGCTGGGTCGGACGGGAGATTAGAGACACTGCTGGGTAGGATGCGAGATTAGAGATCTTGCTGGGGAGGACGGGAGATTAGAGACCTTGCTGGGTAGGATGCGAGATTAGAGATCTTGCTGGGTAGGACGGGAGATTAGAGACCTTGCTGGGTAGGACGGGAGATAAGAGACCTTGCTGGGTAGGATGCGAGATTAGAGATCTTGCTGGGGAGTACGGGAGATTAGAGATCTTGATGGGGAGTACGGGAGATTGGAGACCTTGCTGGGGAGGACGGGAAATTAGAGATCTTGCTGGGTGCGATGGGAGATTAGAGACCTTGCTGGGTGGGACAGAGATTAGAGACCTTGCTGGGTAGGACGGGAGATTAGAGATATTGCTGTGGATGGCGGGAGATTAGAGATCTTGCTGGGTAGGACGGGAGATTAGAGACCTTGCTGGGTAGGATGCGAGATTAGAGATCCTGCTGGGGAGGATGGGAGATTAGAGATCTTGCTGGGTGGGATGGGAGATTAGAGATCTTGCTGGGTAGGATGCGAGATTAGAGATCTTGCTGGGGAGGACGAGAGATTCAATTCGGACTTGCCCCAGCAAGTCCTCTTGAGTTGAAAAGCTTATTGAGTTCCTCCAGAGGTATGGTAGTAAATAGTAGATCAGAAGTTCTTTACTTTGCATTTAGAAATTGTGAAAAGGAATTTGGATGGGAAGCAGAAGTTTTCCATGGCAGATAAAGTGGGATTTGACAGGAAAACGGCGATCTGGGTGGACATAGCCTTATCGGTGATTGAGACCAAGGCAATAGAGTACAGGTAACGATGATAGTGAAGTTGAAGAATCCTGGTAAATTCCTACGTTCGGTGTTTCCACTAATTAACAAAAACTAACCAGTCCTATGACTGCGATTGTAAAACTTTCAGTCGTTGTCATTTGAGACTTTCTACTCAACTATATTTTAATCCTGTTTTTAAGCACCGTGGGTAACAAGGTGAGAAGTGACATGAGGCAAAACTGGTTTGAGCTCACTTTAAACCAGTCGAGCTTTTTTTATTTAATGGGATATAGGGGGCTCAGCCAGCATCTATTACCCATCACTAATTACCCTAAAAGGTGGTGGTGAGTCGTTTTTGACCCGCTGCAGGCCTTTTGGAAATGAGTTCCAGGACTTTGACCCAGTGAAGGACTGGTTCCAAGTTGGGTAGCATGCAGTTTGGAGGGGAACCTGCAGGTGGTGGTGTTTCCATGCATTTACTGCTCTGTCCTCATCTTCATAATCTTTAATATTGTCACAAGTAGGCTTACATTAACACTGCAATGAAGTTACTGTGAAAATCCCCTCGTCACATTCCGGAGCCTGTTCGGGTACACGGAGAATTCAGAATGTCCAATTCACCTAACAGCCTGTCTTTCGGGACTTGTGGGTGGAAACCGGAGCACCCGGAGGAAACCCACGCAGACACGGGGAGAACGTGCAGACTCCGCACAGTCACCCAAACCCAAAATCAAACCTGGGTCCCTGGTGCTGTGAAGCAACAGTGCTAACCACTGTGCTACCATGCTGTTGAAGGAGCCGTGGTAAGTTGCTGCAGTGCATCTTGTAGATGACACTCACTGTTGCTCCTGTGCTAATCAAGTGGCGGGGATGGTGTCGCGCATCTTGTGTTGGAGCAACACTCAACTGGGCACAGGCAGTGACCCAAGCTGGGAATCTAATCTGGGACCCTGGCGCTGTGAAGCAACGGTGCTAACCACTGTGCTACCGTGCCACCCGATAGGATTAACACTTCAAGTCCGTATGCCTCCTCTTCAGAGCTCTGAAGAGTCATACGGACGGATTTAAAACGTGAACTCTCTCTCTCTCTCTCCATAGATGTCAGGCTATTGAGTTTTCCCAGCATTTCCTGTTTTTCTTAATATAAATTTTGCGTACCCAATTATATATATATTTTTCCAATTAAGGGGCAATTTAGCGTGGTCAATCCACCTAACCTGCACATCTTTGGGTTGTGGGGGTGAAACCCAGGCAGATATGGGGAGAATGTGTAAACTCCACATGGACAGTGATTCAGGGTCGGGATTCGAACCCGGGTCCTCAGCGCCGCAGTCCCAGTGCTAACCACTGCGCCACATGCCGCCCTGCGCTTTCTGTCTTTATTTCAAATTTCAGCATCCACAATATTTTGCTTTTATATTAACCGGGCCTGTTATTTATACACTGTTCTATTAAGGGAATAGTGTAGATGGGCTTTAGAGTGGTTTCACAGGTCGGCGCAACATCAAGGGCCGAAGGGCCTGTACTGCGCTGTTATGTTCTATGTTCTATAACAAGGATTTGAACGAGGTTTCAAGAGCACATTTGAGACCCAAAAGAAATAGACCATGGTGCATCAAGCACACCAGATTGCGATAGGATTTGTTGACTGCACAATAGAGAGTATCTTCAGCTAGGCACATGACAACTGCAGCCTGTAATTAAACTCATCAAATCCGATTCCTGAATCCTTCTGCTACCGATGCCACTATTTTCTCCCCAGCATGTTATGCTTCAGAATACATCCTTCTTGGAACACATGCTGTCCAACTGAAGCACAGCCAAAATATATTTGGTGTTTTACCATTATGTATCCTCAGTTACCATAATAAAAAGACAAAAGCTATACAAAATTAGCATTTAAGTTACAATACCCAATCGGTGGAGTTATCAGCACAATCCCTGCTGCCACACTGTTACTTCCCAGGATGAATAACAATGAGCATGACAGTGACAGCAGGGGACTCTGAAAACTGCTTACGGCTAAGGCAGATACAACCCATCAGATTTATAAATAAAAATCAATTCTCTACTACACGGTCACACAGTGGTTAGGGTCCCAGGTTCGATTCCCGGCTTGGGTCGCTGTCTGTGCGGAGTCTGCACGTTCTCCCCGTGTCTGCGTGGGTTTCCTCCGGGTGCTCCGGTTTCCTCCCACAAGTCCCAAAAAACGTGCTTGTAGGTGAATTGGACATTCTGAATTCTCTCTCTGTGTACCCAAACAGGCGCTGGAATGTGGCGACTGGGGGCTTTTCACAGTAACTTCATTGCAGTGTTAATGTAAGCCTACTTCTGACAATAATATGTTGGATTCCTTCAAGTAGAGGTCAATTTTATTCTCAAATTAAATGGTAAAGCTTGTTTCTTGTCCTTCTGGACTATGAAGTGTCGGCTCTAAACATTATTTCCTGTGGTGTAGTTTATCGAATAGATATACGTTCTCATCTAGTGCAAGCCTACAAGAGTTCAGCATTTGGTGAATTTTTTCTATAGTCAAGCACGGCTGTAGGATCTTATCACTGACATCTAGTCTTTTCCAACAACAGTGCTGTTGATGCTGGAAAGTAGGGCTTCAATTCTTCCAGCAGCGTCTCCCAAGAGACACGTTACCCTGGAGTCTGGGGGAGACGGAGACTAATGCTCTGGGGACACAAGTTAAAATCCCACCACGACAGCTGGTAGGGTCTAAGTCCAATTAATAAATCTTGAGTTTTTAAAAATAGCTGGTCTCAGTAACGGTGACCATGAAACAATCGTTGATTGTTGTATAAACCTATCTGCTTCACTCGTGTCCTAAAGCAGTGTTTATCAACCTTTTTTCCCGGGACCCACTTTTGCCAACTGGACAACCTCCAAGGCCCATGACGGGTTAACTTTACCTTAGAGGTCAGCCTGCTTGGCCCTCACAGTCTCACTCCAATCAGGTTCACAGTGCCATGGGAGTGTCCCTTTAAGAAATGTTTTTCTCCTATCACATGACTTCAGTGATGTAATTGTGTGGGTGGAGCTGGGCTGTGGCTCTGTGAGTTTTTACTTTCGCTTTGAGTTTGCACTGGTTTGAACTGTACAGGTTGATAGAAGTGTCTCTCCAACTTCATTTTAAAAGCTGTTTCCCGACTACTTGATAACATAAAAGAGATAATTGCTTTCTGGAAGGAATTCAAACCTGCTGTTTGAAAAGGCGAACAGCGTACCAATAACAAGCCTTATACTAGAATGAATGCCATGGGCTGGGCTCAACACCTTTGAAAAGGGGTTTCTGGTTTTACTTGGATTTTGTTATTGAATTGGAACAGTTAAGGGGGGTTAATTAAGGGTCGTGCATAGATTACTGTAGCTGTGTGGGGTCGTTATGTTTGTAGTATGTGTTTACACAAATGTTAACTAAATTCTTAGAATAAAGCTTGTTTTTTTTTATAAAAGTGCCTAGGACGTCTGTTGAATAACACCTGAAAGACAGGCTCTTCTCATCCTAGCCAAATTCATCAAACAGTTGCCGTTCAGGTGGACTCCATACTATACTTTGAAGTTGTTAAACCCTGGCCCATAACAACAGGAGAGGGCAATATGCATATGAGGTGCAGACTTCAGCCACTTCCTTTGTGCTGTCTTGATGTTTATGGAAACAGAAAATCCCACGTCGCACATGCAGTTCGTTGTGAAGGGCAGTAGCAACAAAATGTTTGTTTTACTCAGCACTCGATGCTCCTGGGAAATGCTACTAAAAATGCTGAAAGCCTCGTGGACTGGTGTGTTTTTAGCATATTGTCATAGGTCAGGTGCAGCAGCTCTGACACCTCATTTGGAGTCAGCTGTAAGTTAATAACTGACTTTGGGGTCTCAAGGGCACTTTCCCCTGCTGGTTGGCTGCAGATTGCTTGAGACCAAAAACTTTCTTCCTGGCTGCCATATCTTTGGGTTTATAGGGAAGCCTGTAACCTAATGTTAAAAGACTTCCACTACCACCCTCTCCATGACGATGGGAAACACACTAACCCTGTATCCAAGTAGAAATGTTAATCAGCGATCTCAACTTGGAAACACACGGACAGGTTCCAGCACTACTATTTACAACTTGATGCCAATAAACCCTTCTGGGTTTAGGAGGCTTCAGATCTTCTCATTGTGGATTTAGAAACAGTCGTCATTGCACCCAGGTGTTGGCATTTGGCACCTCCCTTTCTATAGTGGCCCTCTTTGTGATCTAACAACTAATCCACCCAGATTTACTGTCAGATTCTACTGGTCGGATGACTTCTTACATTTAATTTGCATTTAAAGATACATTCCAGGATATGAAAGGAGATGGAACTAAAACAGTGTGATTAGTAGAGTTAGTACTAAACATTGTCTTGAATTATCGTCTGAAACTTTCTTTAATTCATTGAGAGAAAAGAGAAACCATGAAAGTAGTTCCTTCTTGGCCCCGGGGGAGGGTGCTGCTTATCTTGGTGTATCATGTCAGAATAATTTAGTCTGGCAACATGATATTTGATCAATAAATTATTCCTGCCATAGATGAGGTATTATGGCGCTCAAATAGGGTTCACTGACTGGGAAGATAATCGTGGAGTTTGAGCTTGAGATCAGTGCGCTGATCACAATCTGTTCACAATCTAGATCGATGATTTGTAAGCGGGGGCCAAGTTTTATATTCCAATTGCAGATGACACAAACCTCGGTGGGAACGTGTGTCGTGTGGATGGTGCAAAGAGGTTTCAAGGGGATTTAGACAATCTTACTGAGTGGGCAAGAACATGGCAGATCGCATATAATGTGGAGAAGTGTGAGTTCATTCACTTTGGAAGAAAGAACAGGGCTGCATAATATAATAATGATCTTTATTATTGTCACAAGTAGGCTTACATTAACACTGCAATGAAGTCACTGTGAAAATCCACCAGTCGCCACAGTCCGGTGTGGTGGTATGTATTAGGGGTAATACGGTACACCACGTGTCGACAGGCTATTGGTGGAGGGATGCCAGGTCCTGATAGGATCTGCCACCTACTGGACTCCACCCAGAAATGCTGGTATAAGAACCCAGTTTTTCCCTCCATTTCCCTCAGCAGCTGCATTCTGTAACCACGCTGCTGGGGATAAAGTTCTGCTTAATAAAGCCTTCAATTGACATTACCTCAACCTGCCTTGCGTCATATTGACGGTGCTACAATTTATTAAGCAGAATTTAAATTGAAGAAAACGAAGTGGGAACATGGAGCTCAGAATCACCTCGGAGTGCCTGCGCATCGCACCCCAAGCAGCTAACTCGGCCTCTATCTTCAAGCACTGGATGGCATGCTTTGAGGGCTACCTCCGAACGGCCCCCGGCACACCGACTGACGAACAAAAGATGCAGGTCCTCTATCCAGGGTGAGTCCTGACGTCTACTCGCTTATCGAGGATGAGGACGGTTTCACCGGTGCCATCGCCGCGCTGAAGGATATCTACATCCGGCCCGCCAACCAGGTTTTTGCTCGCTACCAGCTCGCCACACATAGAACATAGAACATAGAAAATACAGCACAGAACAGGCCCTTCAGCCCACGATGTTGTGCCGAACCTTTGTCCTAGATTAATCATAGATTATCATTGAATTTACAGTGCAGAAGGAGGTCATTCGGCCCTTTGAGTCTGCACCGGCTCTTGGAAAGAGCACCCTACCCAAACTCAACACCTCCACCCAACACCAAGGGCAATTTTGGACACTAAGGGCAATTTATCATGGCCAATCCACCTAACCTGCACATCTTTGGACTGTGGGAGGAAACCGGAGCACCCGGAGGAAACCCACGCAGACACGGGGAGGACGTGCAGACTCCGCACAGACAGTGACCCAAGCCGGAATCGAACCTGGGACCCTGGAGCTGTGAAGCAATTGTGCTATCCACAATGCTACCGTGCTGCCCTTAAGAACAAATAAATCTACACTATATCATTTTACCGTAATCCACGTACCCATCCAATAGCTGCTTGAAGGTCCCTAATGTTTCCGACTCAACTACTTCCACAGGCAGTGCATTCCATGCCCCCACTACTCTGGGTAAAGAACCTACCTCTGATATCCCTCCTATATCTTCCACCTTTCACCTTAAATTGATGTCCCCTTGTAATGGTTTGTTCCACCTGGGGAAAAAATCTCTGACTGTCTACTCTATCTATTCCCCTGATCATCTTATAAACCTCTATCAAGTCGCCCCTCATCCTTCTCCGTTCTAATGAGAAAAGGCCTAGCACCCTCAACCTTTCCTCGTAAGACCTACTCTCCATTCCAGGTAACATCCTGGTAAATCTTCTTTGCACCTTTTCCAAAGCTTCCACATCCTTCCTAAAATGAGCCGACCAGAACTGTACACAGTACTCCAAATGTGGCCTTACCAAAGTTTTGTACAGCTGCATCATCACCTCACGGCTCTTAAATTCAATCCCTCTGTTAATGAACGCGAGCACACCATAGGCCTTCTTAACAGCTCTATCCACTTGAGTGGCAACTTTCAAAGATGTATGAACATAGACCCCAAGATCTCTCTGCTCCTCCACATTACCAAGAACTCTACCGTTAACCCTGTATTCCGCATTCATATTTGTCCTTCCAAAATGGACAACCTCACACTTTTCAGGGTTAAACTCCATCTGCCACTTCTCAGCCCAGCTCTGCATCCTATCTATGTCTCTTTGCAGCCGACAACAGCCCTCCTTACTATCCACAACTCCACCAATCTTCGTATCGTCTGCAAATTTACTGACCCACCCTTCAACTCCCTCATCCAAGTCATTAATGAAAATCACAAACAGCAGAAGACCCAGAACTGATCCCTGCGGTACGCCACTGGTAACTGGGATCCAGGCTGAATATTTGCCATCCACCACCACTCTCTGACTTCTATCGGTTAGCCAGTTCGTTATCCAACTGGCCAAATTTCCCACTATCCCATGCCGCCTTACTTTCTGCATAAGCCTACCATGGGGAACCTTATCAAATGCCTTACTAAAATCCATGTACACTACATCCACTGCTTTACCTTCATCCAAATGCTTGGTCACCTCCTCAAAGAATTCAATAAGACTTGTAAGGCAAGACCTACCCCTCACAAATCCGTGCTGACTATCCCTAATCAAGCAGTGTCTTTCCAGATGCTCAGAAATCCTATCCTTCAGTACCCTTTCCATTACTTTGCCTACCACCGAAGTAAGACTAACTGGCCTGTAATTCCCAGGGTCATCCCTAGTCTCTTTTTTGGACAGGGGCACGACATTCGCCACTCTCCAATCCCCTGGTACCACCTCTGTTGACAGTGAGGACGAAAAGATCATTGCCAACGGCTCTGCAATTTCATCTCTTGCTTCCCATAGAATCCTTGGATATATCCCGTCAGGCCCGGGGGACTTGTCTATCCTCAAGTTTTTCAAAATGCCCAACACATCTTCCTTCCTAACACGACGGCAATTTCCGGGGGAATTGCTGGACGAGTTTTATAACGCCCTGCAGATCCTGGGTCGAAACTGCAACTGCTCGGCGGTAACAGCGAGTGAACACACAGAGCTCCTGGTCCGCGATGCGTATGTGGCAGGTTTGGCCTCTTCCTAGATCCGCCAGAGGCTTCTGGAGAAAGAATCTCTGGGACTTACAGAAGCTCGGGCCCTGGCGGCATCCCTCGATGTGGCCTCGCGTAACGCCCGCGCCTACGCCCCCGACCGCACTACAGCCCCTTGGGCTCCGTGGACCCTCGCTGCGGTCGACTCTCCGACAACCCCCCCCCCCCGCAAACCTGCGCGGCCAAAACACCAGACCAACCGGGGGGGCCCCGCTGCTATTTTTGCGGCCAGCCGAAACACCCTCGGCAGCGATGCCCGGCACGCCCGGCTACCTGCAAAAGCTGCGGGAAGAAGGGCCACTACGCGAGGGTGTGCAAGTCCCGCGGGGTCGCCGTTATCTCCGGGGAAGGAACGGGACCACAGACCCAGCCCCCCCAGTGATCCACGTGTGACCAATGGACGCCGCCATTTTGGACCCTGGACGCCACGAGGGAGAGATGGGCGCCGCCATTTTGTCCACCCCCGACCGCGCTCGATCCGTGGACGCCGCCATCTTGGCTGAAGGACCCCGACACAGACGGCCACATACTGCCTGATTACGATGCTCAACTTCAACAACCACGTCTGGCTTCGACGACCCTCGACCAGTCGCGACCCCAGACGCTCCAGACTGCAACCACTACAGTCCGAGTGAATGGCTACGAGACGCCATGTCTTATCGACTCTGGGAGCACGGAGAGCTTCATTCATCCGGACACGGTAAGGCACTGTTCCCTCATAATTCGGCCAAGCACCCAGAAAATTTTCCTGGCGGCGGGATCCCACTCCGTTCAGATCACGGGGTTCTGCATCGCTAACCTAACGGTGCAGGGGAGGGAGTTCCGAAATTACCGGCTGTATGTCCTCCCCCATCTCTGTGCGCCCACACTCCTAGGGTTGGACTTCCAATGCAACCTCCAGAGTTTAACATTTAAATTTGGCGGCCCTACACCCCCACTGACAGTCTGCGGCTTCGCGACCCTCAAGGTTGAACCGCCTTCCTTGTTTGCGAACCTCACCCCGGATTGCAAACCCGTCCCCACAAGGAGCAGACGGTACAGCGCCCAGGACTGAGCATTTATCCGGTCCGAAGTCCAGAGGCTGCTGAAGGAAGGCATCATCCAGGCTAGCACCAGTCCCTGGAGAGCCCAGGTGGTAGTTGTTAAGACCGGGGAGAAACAGAGGATGGTCATCGACTATAGTCAGACCGTCAACAGGTACACTCAGCTAGATGCGTACCCTCTCCCCCGCATATCCGACATGGTCAATCGGATTGCACATCACAAGGTCTTTTCCACCGTGGACCTCAAGTCCGCCTACCACCAGCTCCCCATCCGTCCCGGTGACCGCAACTATACTGCCTTCGAAGCAGACGGGCGGTTATACCACTTTTTAAGGGTTCTATTCGGCGTCACGAACAGAGTCTCGGTCTTCCAACGAGAGATGGACCGAATGGTTGACTAGCACAGTTTACGGGCCACGTTCCCGTATCTCGACAACGTCACCATCTGCGGCCACGACCAGCAGGACCACGACGCCAACCTCCAAAAATTCCTCCAGACCGCTCACGCCCTGAACCTCACTTACAACAAAGAAAGATGCGTGTTCCGCACCGATCGTCTAGCCATCCTGGGCTACGTAGTGCGTAATGGAGTGATAGGCCCCGACCCTGAACGCATTGGTGTGAGGTAAGTACCATATTTTATTATTTTTTTAAAATTAAATTTAGTTGTTAGCCAGATCTTGGTAGAAAGTTAGAGGGATGGCAGGGAAGGGAGTGCAATGTTCCTCCTGCAGGATGTTTGAGGTGAGGGATGCCGTTAGTGTCCCTGCTGATTTTACCTGCAGGAAGTGCTGCCATCTCCAGCTCCTCCAAGACCGAGTTAGGGAACTGGAGCTGGAGTTGGAAGAACTTCTGATCATTCGGGAGGCAGAGGGAGTCATAGATAGCAGCTTCAGGGAATTAGTTACACCAAAGATTGGAGATAGATGGGTAACTGTAAGAGGGACTGGGAAAAAGCAGTCAGTGCAGGGATCCCCTGCGGTCGTTCCCCTGAGAAACGAGTATGCCGCTTTGGATACTTGTGGGGGGGATGACTTACCAGGGGTAAGCCATGGGGTACGGGCCTCTGGCACGGAGTCTGTCCCTGTTGCTCAGAAGGGAAGGGGGGAGAGGAGCAGAGCATTAGTAATTGGGGACTCGATAGTCAGGGGCACAGATAGGAGATTTTGTGGGAGCGTGAGAGACTCACGTTTGGTATGTTGCCTCCCAGGTGCAAGGGTACGTGATGTCTCGGATCGTGTTTTCCGGGTCCTTAGGGGGGAGGGAGAGCAGCCCCAAGTCGTGGTCCACATTGGCACTAACGACATAGGTAGGAAAGGGGACAAGGATGTCAGGCAGGCTTTCAGGGAGCTAGGATGGAAGCTCAGAACTAGAACAAACAGAGTTGTTATCTCTGGGTTGTTGCCCGTGCCACGTGATAGTGAGATGAGGAATAGGGAGAGAGAGCAATTAAACACGTGGCTACAGGGATGGTGCAGGCGGGAGGGATTCAGATTTCTGGATAACTGGGGCTCTTTCTGGGGAAGGTGGGACCTCTACAGACAGGATGGTCTACATCTGAACCTGAGGGGCACAAATATCCTGGGGGGGAGATTTGTTAGTGCTCTTTGGGGGGGTTTAAACTAATGCAGCAGGGGCATGGGAACCTGGATTGTAGTTTTAGGGTAAGGGAGAATGAGAGTATAGAGGTCATGAGCACAGATTTGACGTCGCAGGAGGGGGCCAGTGTTCAGGTAGGTGGTTTGAAGTGTGTCTACTTCAATGCCAGGAGTATACGAAATAAGGTAGGGGAACTGGCAGCATGGGTTGGTACCTGGGACTTCGATGTTGTGGCCATTTCGGAGACATGGATAGAGCAGGGACAGGAATGGATGTTGCAGGTTCTGGGGTTTAGGTGTTTTAGTAAGCTCAGAGAAGGAGGCAAAAGAGGGGGAGGTGTGGAACTGTTAGTCAAGAGCAGTATTACGGTGGCGGAGAGGATGCTAGATGGGGACTCATCTTCCGAGGTAGTATGGGCTGAGGTTAGAAACATGAAAGGAGAGGTCACACTGTTGGGAGTCTTCTATAGGCCTCCAAATAGTCCTAGGGATGTAGAGGAAAGGATGGCGAGGATGATCCTGGAAAAGAGCGAAAGTAACGGTAGTTATTATGGGAGACTTTAACTTTCCAAATATTGACTGGAAAAGATATAGTTCGAGTACATTAGATGGGTCGTTTTTTGTACAGTGTGTGCAGGAGGGTTTCCTGAAACAATATGTTGACAGGCCAACAAGAGGCGAGGCCACGTTGGATTTGGTTTTGGGTAATGAACCAGGCCAGGTGTTGGATTTGGAGGTAGGAGAGCACTTTGGGGACAGTGACCACAATTCGGTGACGTTTACGTTAATGATGGAAAGGGATAAGTATACACCGCAGGGCAAGAGTTATAGCTGGGGGAAGGGCAATTATGATGCCATTAGACGTGACTTGGGGGGGATAAGGTGGAGAAGTAGGCTGCAAGTGTTGGGCACACTGGATAAGTGGAGCTTGTTCAAGGATCAGCTACTGCGTGTTCTTGATAAGTATGTACCGGTCAGGTAGGGAGGAAGGCGTCGAGCGAGGGAACCGTGGTTTACCAAAGAAGTGGAATCTCTTGTTAAGAGGAAGAAGGAGGCCTATGTGAAGATGAGGTGTGAAGTTTCAGTTGGGGCGATGGATAGTTACAAGGTAGCGAGGAAGGATCTAAAGAGAGAGCTAAGACGAGCAAGGAGGGGACATGAGAAGTATTTGGCAGGTAGGATCAAGGAAAACCCAAAAGCTTTCTATAGGTATGTCAGGAATAAGCGAATGACTAGGGAAAGAGTAGGACCAGTCAAGGACAGGGATAGGAAGTTGTGTGTGGAGTCTGAAGAGATAGGCGAGATACTAAATGAATATTTTTCGTTAGTATTCACTCAGGAAAAAGATAATGTTGTGGAGGAGAATGCTGAGACCCAGGCTAGTAGAATAGATGGCATTGAGGTACGTAGGGAAGAGGTGTTGGCAATTCTGGACAGGCTGAAAATAGATAAGTCCCCGGGACCTGATGGGATTTATCCTAGGATTCTCTGGGAGGCCAGGAAAGAGATTGCTGGACCTTTGGCTTTGATTTTTATGTCATCATTGGCTACTGGAATAGTGCCAGAGGACTGGAGGATAGCAAATGTGGTCCCTTTGTTCAAAAAGGGGAGCAGAGACAACCCCGGCAACTATAGACCGGTGAGCCTCACGTCTGTAGTGGGTAAAGTCTTGGAGGGGATTATACGAGACAAGATTTATAATCATCTAGATAGGAATAATAGGATCAGGGATAGTCAGCATGGCTTTGTGAAGGGTAGGTCATGCCTCACAAACCTTATCGAGTTCTTTGAGAAGGTGACTGAACAGGTAGACGAGGGTAGAGCAGTTGATGTGGTGTATATGGATTTCAGCAAAGCGTTTGATAAGGTTCCCCACGGTAGGCTATTGCAGAAAATACGGAGGCTGGGGATTGAGGGTGATTTAGAGATGTGGATCAGAAATTGGCTAGCTGAAAGAAGACAGAGGGTGGTGGTTGATGGGAAATGTTCGGAATGGAGTTCAATTACAAGTGGAGTACCACAAGGATCTGTTCTGGGGCCGTTGCTGTTTGTCATTTTTATCAATGACCTAGAGGAAGGCGCAGAAGGGTGGGTGAGTAAATTTGCAGACGATACTAAAGTCGGTGGTGTTGTCGATAGTGTGGAAGGATGTAGCAGGTTACAGAGGGATATAGATAAGCTGCAGAGCTGGGCTGAGAGGTGGCAAATGGAGTTTAATGTAGAGAAGTGTGAGGTGATTCACTTTGGAAGGAATAACAGGAATGTGGAATATTTGGCTAATGGAAAAGTTCTTGGAAGTGTGGATGAGCAGAGGGATCTAGGTGTCCATGTACATAGATCCCTGAAAGTTGCCACCCAGGTTGATAGGGTTGTGAAGAAGGCCTATGGAGTGTTGGCCTTTATTGGAAGAGGGATTGAGTTCCGGAGTCAGGAGGTCATGTTGCAGCTGTACAGAACTCTGGTACAGCCGCATTTGGAGTATTGCGTACAGTTCACGGTCACCGCATTATAGGAAGGACGTGGAGGCTTTGGAGCGGGTGCAGAGGAGATTTACCAGGATGTTGCCTGGTATGGAGGGAAAATCTTATGAGGAAAGGCTGACGGACTTGAGGTTGTTTTCATTGGAGAGAAGAAGGTTAAGAGGAGACTTAATAGAGGCATACAAAATTAGCAGGGGGTTAGATAGGGTGGACAGTGAGAGCCTTCTCCCGCGGATGTAAATGGCTGGCACGAGGGGACATAGCTTTAAACTGAGGGGTAATAGATATAGGACAGAGGTCAGAGGTAGGTTCTTTACGCAAAGAGTAGTGAGGCCGTGGAATGCCCTACCTGCTACAGTAGTGAACTCACCAACATTGAGGGCATTTAAAAGTTTATTGGATAAACATATGGATGATAATGGCATAGTGTAGGTTATATGGCTTTTGTTTTGGTGCAACATCGTGGGCCGAAGGGCCTGTACTGCGCTGTATTGTTCTATGTTCTATGCATGCGCCCCCTCATGGAGTTCCCTCTCCCCCACTGTGCCAAAGCCCTGAAACGTTGCCTGGGCTTCTTTTCTTATTACGCCCAGTGGGTCCCCCAGTACGCAGACAAGGCCCGTGCACTAATCCAGTCCACTACTTTTCCCCTGACGACAGAGGCATGCCAGGCCTTTAGCCGCATCAAAGCGGATATCGCAAAGGCCATGATGCACGCCATCGACGAGTCCCTCCCCTTCCAGGTCGAGAGCGACGCATCGGATGTAGCTCTGGCGGCCACCCTCAACCAAGCAGGCAGACCCGTGGCCTTCTTCTCCCGAACCCTCCACGCTTCAGAAATCCGCCACTCCTCAGTGGAAAAGGAGGCACAAGCAATAGTGGAAGCTGTGCGACACTGGAGGCATTACCTGGCCGGTAGGAGATTCACTCTCCTCACTGACCAACGGTCGGTTGCCTTCATGTTCGATAATGCACAGCGGGGCAAGATCAAGAACGACAAGATCTTGCTGTGGAGGATCAAACTCTCCACCTTCAATTATGAGATCTTGTATCGTCCCGGAAAGCTGAACGAGCCATCCGATGCCCTATCTCGCGGCACATGTGCCAATGTACAAGTGGACCGTCTACAAGCCCTCCACGAGGACCTCTGCCACCCGGGGGTCACTCGTTTCTACCACTTCCTTAAGGCCCGCAACCTCCTTTACTCCGTCGAGGACGTCCGAACAGTCACCAGAAACTGCCAGATCTGCGCTGAGTGCAAACCCCACTTTTTCAGACCAGATAGAGCGCACCTGGTTAAGGCCTCTCGACCCTTTGAACGCCTCAGTTTGGATTTCAAAATCCCCCTCCCCTCCACCGATCGCAACGCGTACTTTCTTAACGTCGTTGACGAATACTTCTGTTTCCCTTTCGCCATCCCCTGCCCCGACATGACAGCGTCCACGGTCATTAAAGCCCTCGGTACCATTTTTACACTGTTCGGTTTCCCCGACTATATCCATAGCGACAGGGGGTCCTCCTTTATGAGTGACGAACTGCGTCAATTCCTGCTCAGCAGGGGCATAGCCTCGAGCAGGACGACCAGTTACAACCCCCGGGGGAATGGGCAGGTAGAAAGGGAGAATGGAACGGTCTAGTAGGCCGTCCTGCTGGCCCTCCGGTCTAGGAGCCTCCCAATTTCCCGCTGGCAGGAGGTCCTCCCGGATGCCCTTCACTCTATCCGGTCCCTGCTGTGCACCACCACGAATCAAACGCCTCACGAGCGCCTGCTCCTCTTTCCTCGGAAGTCCTCCTCTGGAACGCCACATCCGACCTGGCTGGCAGCTCCGGGACCCATTCTGCTCCGGAAACATGTGCGGGCGCACAAGTCAGATCCGTTGGTGGAACGGGTGCATCTCCTTCACGCCAACCCGCAATACGGCTATGTGGAGTACCCCGATGGCCGACAGGACACGGTCTCCCTGCGAGATCTGGCGCCCGCCGGAGCTACCCACACCCCCCCAACACCAATCACCACCTCCTCACTCCCGCCGGTTCATCCCGCAGCCACCCCCTTCCCGGGGGATTCGGTTCTCCTCCCAGACCCGCCCAGGAGTAAGGACACAGGGGACAGCACTACGCTCCCAGAGTCGACGGGACTCGAGCCAGCGCCATCACCACCATGCCCGAGACGATCGGAAAGGACGACCAGGGCGCCCATCCGGCTCATCGAATCACATTAACTCTCAACGTTTTCAGTTATTATGTCTTGTTATAGTTATGGCATCATGCCGACCCTGTTTGGCCCGTTGGCCCAGTTGAAGCGATAATTTCGTGTTTTGTTCAAAGTTACGGCACAGTACTGACTCTGTAAAGCCCTACCACCATGCGAACCACCATCCCCCCGGGTTTTTTTCAACAAGGGGTGAATGTGGTGGTATGTATTAGGGGTAATACGGTACACCACATGTCGACAGGCTATTGGTGGAGGGATGCCAGGTCCTGATAGGATCTGCCACCTACTGGACTCCACCCAGAAATGCCGGTATAAGAACCCAGTTTTTCCCTCCATTTCCCTCAGCAGCTGCATTCTGTAACCACGCTGCTGGGGATAAAGTTCTGCTTAATAAAGCCTTCAATTGACATTACCTCAACATGCCTCGCGTCATATTGACGGTGCTACATCCGGCACCTGTTTGGGTACACAGAGGGAGAATTCAGAATGTCCAATTCACTTAACAAGCACATCTTTCAGGACTTGTGGGAGAAAACCAGAGCACCCGGAGGAAACCCACACAGACACGGGGAGAACCTACAGATTCCGCACAGACAGTGTCCCAAGCAGGGAATCGAACCCGGGGCCCTGGCGCTATGAAGTAATAGTGCTAACCATTGTGCTACCATGCCGCTCAAAATTTCTTAAATGAGAGAAACGGGCAGCACGGTAGCCTTGTGTTTAGCACAATTGCTTCACAGCTCCAGGGTCCCAGGTTCAATTCCGGCTTGGGTCACTGTCTGTGTGGAGTCTGTACATCCTCCCCGTGTCTGCGTGGGTTTCCCCCGGGTGCTCCGGTTTCCTCCCACAGTCCAAAGATGTGCGGGTTAGGTGGATTGGCCATGATAAATTGCCCTTAGTGACCAAAATTGCCCTTAGTGTTGGGTGGGGTTACTGTGTTATGGGGATAGGGCGGAGGTGTTGACCTTGGGTAGGGTGCACTTTCCAAGAGCCGGTGCAGACTCGATGGGCCGAATGGCCTCCTTCTGCACTGTAAATTCTATGATAATCTCTGAGATTGGGATGTGTTGATTTCCTTATTCATAAATCACTGAAAGCTAACATGCAAATGCAGCAAGAAATCAGGAATTCAAATGGCCTTAATTACAGGAGGATTTGAGTACAGGAGTAAAGATATGGGGCGGGATTCTCCCAGCCCCGCGCCAGGACGGAGAATCCCCGCAACCGCGCCATGCCGCCCCGACACTGGCACGCAATTCTCCGCTTGCGAGACTCTTCCTTTTTAGAGCGGCCGCTCGGCCCATCCAAGCCGGAGAATTGGCGCTCTTGGCGCGGCGCCGGTCGCGGGCCGCTCTACGCAGCCAGGCCGCTAATTTTCCGGCTCGGATGGGCCGAGCGGCTGCTCTAAAAAGGAAGAGTCTGGCTGGTGCTGTCCACACCTGTTCGCAGCCGGCGGGAACTCTGCGCGCAGGGTCGGGAGGCTGCCTGTGGGAGGGGGAGGGGGGGCCTCCAATTGGGCCTGGCCCGCGATCGGGGCCTACTGATCGGCGCGTCGGCTTCTCACTCCCCGGGCCTATTTTCTTACGCGCCGGCCCCTGACTCCCATGCCATGTTGGGTCAGGGCCGGCGCGTTGATGGAGGCCACAGCACATGCGCGGGTTGGCGGTGTGAACCGCTCCAGCGCCGTGCTGGCCCACTGTAGGGGCCAGAATCGGTACTCACAGCGTCCCGTTCACGCCTTTGTGAAATATGATGACGTTTCCGACGGCGTGGACACTCTGCCGCCGAATGGGAGAATCCCGCCCATGTTGCTTCAATTGTGTAGAACCTGGTGAGAGCATACATGGAATATTGTGTACAGCCATGGTCCCTCTTGCCATCGAGAGAGTGCAGTGGTTCACCAGATTAATCCCTGAGGTGGTGGGATTTTGAGGAGACTCAATCTGTGGTCTCTGGAGTTTAGAAGAATGAGAGGTGATCTCATTGAAACGTAAAAAAACTCAGAAGAGCTTGGTAGGATAGATGCAGAAAGGATGTTAACCCCTGGCTGAGGTGGTGTAGAGTAGGGACACAGTCTCAGAATAAGTGGCAAGCTATTAGGACTGAAATGAGGAGCAATTCGTTCACTGAGGGTAGCGAATGTTTGGAATTCTCTATTTGAGGACTGTAGAAGCTCAATCATTGAGTTTGTTGAAGACAGATTTCTAGATACAAGTGACATCAAGTGGTAAGCGGATAGTGTGGGAAAATGGCATTGAAGTCAGTGATCAGTCACACTCTGAATAGCTGAGCAGGCTAGAGGGGCTGATTGACTGCTTCCTAATTCATATGTAGAAGACAAGGTGAATTAAAGCAGATCAGGAAAGGTCCGAGTTGCGAGAATGTGGAACACCTTTGACCTAGAAGAACATTCATGCACACTAAGAATTTTTTGAAAAGAGACAGATTGTTTAAAGTGAAATGTGATTGAAATTATGATTGGCAGATTGATGGAGCAGGCCATCTGCTGGTCATTCAATTTAGACTGCGTGGTTCGTTTTGAGCAAACCGTCCATTTTCGATGGTGGAAACTGGGGTGTATGTAGTGGAGTACAAAGTTAACAGATGGAACATGCTACTGTCTGAGATGATGTTTGATGCATCACTGACCCCAGTCAGTCATGTGTTAGACTCCCCTCTCACTCACTCACTCTCGCTCAGAGAGCGACAAGTTGGAATACCGTGTACAGTTCTGATCACCTTATTATAGAAAGGATATTATTAATCTATAAAGAGTGCAGAAAAGATTTACGAGGATGCTACCAGGACTTGATGGTCTGAGCTGTAAGGAGAGGCTGGATAGGCTGGGACTTTTTTCCCTGGAGCGTTGGAGGCTTAGGGGTGATTTTATAGAGGTCCATAAAATAATGAGGGGCATAGATGAGGTAGATAGTCAACATCTTTTCCAAAGGTATGGGAGTCTAAAACTAGGGGGCATAGGTTAAAGGTGAGAGGGGAGAGATACAAAAGGGTCCAGAGGGGCAATTGTTTCACACAGAGGGTGGTGAGTGTCTGGAACAAGCTGCCAGACGCAGTAGTAGAGGCGGGTACTATTTTGCCTTTTCAAAAGCATTTAGACAGTTATATGGGTAAGATGGGTATAGAGGGACATGGGCCAAATGCGGGCAATTGAGACTAGCTTAGTGACAGAAACTGGGCGGCATGTACAAGCTGGGCCGAAGGGCTGTTTCCATGCTGTAACCCTCTATGACTTGCCCAGGACCAACATGCGTTCTATGTTAACTGTTTAGATGCAATACCAATGAACAAATGTTTAGCAAATAACAGAGTATGACCACAATCCGTCCTGTAACCAAAATACCGTGCCTGGAGTCCACAGACAAGAAGGGCCACATCAGAGCATGGTGGCAGTGATAGGCATATCGATATTGAAAGAATACACTGATATTATTGAAGGAATCAGAGTGGAAAGAAAACTCAATAGCAGCCCATACTCGTAACCAGCAGCCATTTGAGATGCTTATGTTGTGATGTGAAGAACAAATTCGAAGTCAGGACTGTCCAGCAGGGGTGTGGGATATTTCCTGTGCGACAAAACTAGGCACTTCAAGCATTTTTGCAAATCGAACAACGTGAATTGAGGTAGAAGACAGGAAAATGTTTATGAAACGCACTCCAGCCAAGAAATTAGACATCGAGAAAGACAAATGTACAGAGTTCCTGGGGAACGAAATGGTCTCAGTCCAGACTATTGGTCAGTTATAGTGCAAGTTAAAAGCTTTGACACCACCTTTAAGTGAATGGTCTCCATTGGCTCCAGCCAATACCCCTTGGTCCATCAGATGTCCCCCATGGGTAGCATGGTGGTTAGCACAATTGCTTCACAGCTCCAGGGTCCCAGGTTCGATTCCCGGCTTGGTTCACTGTTTGTACGGAGTCTGCCCGTTCTCCCCGTGTCTGCATGGGTTTACTCCGGGTGCTCCGGTTTCCTCCCACAGTCCAAAGATGTGCAGGTTAGGTGGATTGGCCGTGATAAATTGCCCTTAGTGTCCAAAATTGCCCTTACTGTCCAAAATTGCCGTTAGTGTTGGGTAGGGAACTGGGTTATTGGGATAGGGTGGAGGTGTGGGCTTGGGTAGGGTGCTCTTTCAAAGAGCCGGTGCAGACTCAATGGGCCGAATGGCCTCCTTCTGCACTGTAAATTCTATGATATCAGATATCAAATTACAAGGTTCAGGTGGCATAAGCCTATCAATTAAAGGCAGGATTTGCTCCTTTTTGTTACAAGGGTGTCATCCCTGATTCTCAGTTATCCACAATCCAAGCATATCCTTATTGATTGCCATTTCGATGTGCTTCTAGGAATCCCAGAAAAACAGTGGGCGCGATTCTCCGAGGCCGTGCCGGTTGGGCGAATCGCTGGCCGCGCGATGCCATCCCGCCATTCTCCCAACTGGCGAGAATGGCCCCGTTGAGTTCTGCACCGCGCCAGTCGGAGAATCGCCCGAGACACTCACAACTGCGATTCTCCGGTACCCCCGCTATTCTCCGCCCGGATGGGCCGAGCGGCCGCTCCGACACGACAGGTTCCCGCCGGCGCCGTCCACAACTTGTCGCTGCCGGCGGGAACTGTGTGGGAACGCTGGGGGCGGCGGCCTGAGGAGGGTTCCTTCACCGGGGGGGGGGGGGGGGGGGGGGGGGGGGGGGCTCCGATGGGGTCTGGCCCGCGATCGGGGCCCACTGATCGGCGGGCCGACCTCGCTAAAGGAGGGCCTCCTTTCCTCCGCCGCCCCGCAAGATCCATTCGCCATCTTCTTGCGGGGCAGCCTCGGGTAGTACGGCAACCGCGCATGCGCGGGTCACTTCATTTACGCGACGCCGGCCGTGTCATTTACGCGGCGCCACTTTTTACGCGTCGCCAAGGCCAATCGCGCATAGAATACATGACCCCGCTCCTAGCCCCCCGGGGGTGGGAGAATAGGGGGTTGGGAGCGGGCTCCGACGGTTTTCACGCCTGCGTCTGGACTTTGTCTCCCTTTGGGAGAATTATGCCCAGTATTTGAACAACTCAGTGTTGTTCAGGAAACAATCTTCGAACTTTTATTTGGAACCAATGGAACTGCAACCAACAGCAGCTGAGGCAGTTTATTCAATCAACAGCAAGTTTTTTTCCTTTTGCAGTGACACCATGCGAATGTTTGAGATCTGAATCTCTTCATGTAGTTAGGCCAAAGGTAGCAGGTATAGAATGCACTGCAGCAGATGGTGATAACCTGCATGGAAACCTGCTGGAATTGAATTGTTTCATTCCAGAGGAAAATTATGAAACTATGAAGAGGCTGAATAGACATGGGTTGTTTATGTTAGAGCAGAGAAGGCTGAGAGGAGACCTGATTGAGGTGTATAAGATTGAGTGATATGGACAGGGTGGATAGGAAGCAGTTGTTCCCCTATGGGAATAGAGGGATACGGACCCTGGAAGTGTCGAAGATTTTAGTTTAGACGGGCAGCATTGTCGGCGCAGGCTTGGAGGGCCGAATGGACTGTCCTGTGGTGTACTTTTCTTTGTTCTTTGAAGGATCAATAACGAGGGGCCATAACTAAGGTGAAGGGCAGGCGGTTTAGTGAGATTTGAGGATGAGACTTTTCTCCCAGACGGTGGTGTGAGTCTGGGACCCACTGCCTGGGAGGATAGGAGAGGTGGGAAACCTCAAACTTTAAAAGCTACGTGGATGAGCACTTGAAATATCACAACATTCAAGGCACTAGACCAAGTGCTGGAATATGGGATTGGTGTAGATTTAGTGTAGCCCTGTCAGTGCAGACTTGATGGGCTGAAGGGCCTCCCTGTACTGTATGGCTCTGACTCTCAGTCACAGTTGTAGGAAACACGGCAGCAAACTGTGGATACAAGAACAGGATAGAGGCTTGGAATTCTGTGGTGAGTAACTTGCCTGATGACGACCCAAACCCAGTCCAGCATCTAGCAGACACAAGTCAGGAGTGTGATTAAGTACTGTTTACTTGCCCCGGATGAAAGCAGCTCCAGCAATACCATCCAGTGGCGGCAGTGTATACCAAATACAAAATGCAGCAACCGACCAAGGCTCCTTGGATAACACTAGAAGGACATTGCCATTAGATACATGGGAACACCAGCACCTTCAAGCCACACCCTATCCTGACTTGGAATGATACCGCCATTCCTTTATTGTTGCTGATTAAAATTTCCAGAGTAACGTTGTTAAAATTCTGGATGAGAGCCCAATTTGTAAAACTGAGGAAATATTACAGCACCACACTGACCAATAGGTTCTTTTATGTTAAAATAAACTTTAATTTAAACACAGAATTAACCACATCAGCAACAAACAAATAGGTTTACAGTTAACAGTTGCAACGATACTTAAGTAATAGAGAAAACGTAATAACTTCCTAAATCTCCCACTATATTCCAATTAAGTAAACCAATATATTTCAAATACCACTCATGAATAGAGTTATAAAGCAGGATTATCCTTGCCTTTTACCGTGCAGAATCTTTGAGAGAGAACCTATCAGTTCTAAACCAAAATACCGCTTTTCAGATGAAAGTTCGAGGACCAACTGCCTTTTCACACAAACCTGGCTCCTCCCATTAACCAAGCCATTGGTACTTGAAGCATAAGGCATTCTTTTGTCTTCTTATGAGCCGTCCCTTGACTTTTTCGCCAGGACAAAACATAATACCCCTCTTAAATTATCTACACCTCAGGAGTCCTTCAAACTATAAGATATAGGAGCAGAATTGAGCCATTCGGCCCATTAAGTCTGCTCCATCATTGTACCATCCCCATTTTCCTGGCTTCTCCCCATAAGACCTGGTCTTTTTATTAAGAACCTATCTATCTCTGTCTCAAAGACACTCAGTGAATTGGCCGCCACAGCCTCCTGCAGCAATGAGTTCCACAGATTCACCACCCTCTGGCTGAAGAAATACCTCTTCATCTCAGTTTTAAAGGTCCCTTCAGTCTGAGATTGGTCCCTCGGGTTCTCGTCTCTCCTACCAATGGAAACATCTTCTCCACGTCCACTGAATCTAGGCCTCTCAGTGTTCTATGCGTTTCAATGAGATCCACCCTCATCCTTCTAAGCAGCAGCAAGTACAGACCCAGAGTTCTCAACCGCTCCTCATATGACAAGCTCTTCATTCCCAGGATCATTCTTGTGAACCTCCTCTGGACCCTTGCTAAGGCCAGCACATCTTTCCTTAGATACGGGACCCAAAACTGCTCACAATACTCCAAATGGGGTCTGACCAGAGCCTTATATAGACTTAGCAGTGCATCCCTGCTCTTGTATGCTAGCCCTTTCAACATGAATGCTAACATTGCATTTGCCTTCCTAACTGCTGACTGAACCTGCACATTAACCTTAAGAGAATCTTGAACCAAGACTCTTCAGCCACTTTGTGCTTCAGATTCCCAAAGTCTTTCCCCATTTAGAAAATAGTCGATGCCTCTTCCTACCAAAGTGCATCACCTCACATCTTTCCACATTGTATTCCATCTGCCACGTCTTTGTCCACTCTCCTGGCCTGTTCAAGTCCTTCTGTAGCCCGCCTACTTCCCCAACACTACCTGTCCCTCTACAGATCTTTGTATTACCTAGCAACAATGCCCTCAGTTCCTTCTTCCCGACTGTTCATCGGCGAGTAGCTAGCTAACTGTAAACAAATAAATGGTTTTCAAGATCTAAGAGCAGAACACTTCACCAGAAAATCAATGATTATCTCAGTTTTCCGACACATCAATCATCGTTCTAGCAATCACACTCTCTGTATGCATTTGAACTCAGGTTTTGATAATGTTACTGCAAAAAATAAAATATGACTTTCCTACACTCATTATACCCTCCGAAGAGCACTGTAGACGTGCCGATACAAAATGGACTGCAGCAGGTTGACATCTCGTTCTTGAGGACAATCGGGGATGGACAATAATGCTGGCCTCGCCATTGCCATCGTTCCAAAAGAAAATATTAAAATCCTGCACTCAACAAGTTCCTACAAAAAACAACGCGATGGATAGATTTTTCCGATGTTGATTAAGGGATGAGACTGGGAATAGGTCTCCCTGCTGCTCTTCAAAATAGTGCATCGAATACGTGAAATCCTCCTGAAAGGTCAGACGGTCTTGTTTTACTGTTTCTGCTCGAAGACAGCTCCTCTGACAGTGCAACACTCCCTCAGTAGTGACCCTCTGGCAGTGCAACACTCCCTCAGTACTGACTGTCTGACAGTGCGGCACTCCCTCAGTACTGACCCTCTGACAGTGCAGCACACCCTCAGTACTGACCCTGTGACAGTGCAGCACTCCCTCACTACAACACCTCTGGCAGTGCAGCACACCCTCACTACAGCACCTCTGACAGTGCAGCACTCCCTCACTACAGCACCTCTGACAGTGTAGCACTCCCTCAGTACTGACCCACTGACAGTGCAGCACTCCCTCAGACTGACCCTCTGGCAGTGCAGCACTCCCTCACTACAGCACCTCTGACAGTGCAGCACTCCATCAGTACAACACCTCTGGTAGTGCAGCACTCCCTCACTACAGCACCTCTGACAGTGCAGCAATCCCTCAGTACTGACCCTCTGACAGTGCAGCACTCCCTCAGTGCTGACCCTCTGACAGTGCAGCACTCCCTCACTACAGCACCTCTGACAGTGCAGCACTCCCTCAGTACTGACCGTGCAGCACTCCCTCAGTACTGACCCTCTGGCAGTGCAGCACTCCCTCACTACTGCACCTCTGACAGTGCAGCACTCCCTCAGTACAACACCTCTGGCAGTGCAGCACTCCCTCAGTACTGACCCTCTGACAGTGCAGCACTCCCTCAGTACTGACCCTCTGACAGTGCAGCACTCCCTCAGTACTGACCCTCTTACAGTGCAGCACTCCCTCAGTACTGACCCTCTTACAGTGCAGCACTCCCTCAGTACAGCACCTCTGGCAGTGCGGCACTCCCTCAGTACTGACCCTCTGGCAGTGCAGCACTCCCTCAGTACTGACCCTCTGACAGTGCAGCACTCCCTCAGTACTGACCCTCTGACAGTGCAGCACTCCCTCAGTACTGACCCTCTTACAGTGCAGCACTCCCTCAGTACTGACCCTCTGGCAGTGCAGCACTTCCTCAGTACTGACCCTCTGACAGTGCAGCACTCCCTCAGTACTGACCCTCTGGCAGTGCAGCACTCCCTCAGTACTGACCCTCTGACATTGCGGCACTCCCTCAGTACTGACCCTCTGACAGTGCAGCACTCCCTCAGTACTGACCCTCTGACAGTGCAGCACTCCCTCACTACAGCACCTCTGGCAGTGCAGCACTCCCTCAGTACAGCACCTCTGGCAGTGCAGCACTCCCTCAGTACTGACCCTCTGGCAGTGCGGCACTCCCTCAGTACTGACCCTCTGACAGTGCAGCACTCCCTCACTACAGCACCTCTGGCAGTGCAGCACTCCCTCACTACAGCACCTCTGGCAGTGCAGCACTCCCTCAGTACAGCAACTCTGGCAGTGCGGCACTCCCTCAGTACTGACCCTCTGACAGTGCAGCACTCCCTCAGTACAGCACCTCTGGCAGTACAGCACTCCCTCAGTACTGACCCTCTGACAGTGCAGCACTCCCTCAGTACTGACGCTCTGGCAGTACAACACTGCCTCAGTATAGCACCTCTGGCAGCGCAGCACTCCCTCAGTACAGCACCTCTGACAGTGCAGCACTCCCTCATCACTGACCCTCTGACGGTGCAGCACTCCCTCAGTACTGACCCTCTGACAGTGCAGCATTCCCTCAGTACAACACCTCTGACAGTGCAGCACTCCCTCATCAGTGACCCTCTGACAGTGCAGCACTCCCTCAGTACTGACCCTCTGACCGTGCGGCACTCCCTCAGTACTGACCCTCTGACAGTGCAGCGCTCCCTCAGTACTGACCGTGCAGCACTCCCTCAGTACTGACCCTCTGGCTGTGCAGCACTCCCTCACTACTGCACCTCTGACAGTGCAGCACTCCCTCAGTAGAACACCTCTGGCAGTGCAGCACTCCCTCAGTACTGACCCTCTGACAGTGCAGCACTCCCTCAGTACTGACCCTCTGACAGTGCAGCACTCCCTCAGTACTGACCCTCTGACAGTGCAGCACTCCCTCAGTACTGACCCTCTGACAGTGCAGCACTCCCTCACTACAGCACCTCTGGCAGTGCAGCACTCCCTCAATACTGACCCTCTGACAGTGCAGCACTCCCTCAGTAGAACACCTCTGGCAGTGCAGCACTCCCTCAGTACTGACCCTCTGACAGTGCAGCACTCCCTCAGTACTGACCCTCTGACAGTGCAGCACTCCCTCAGTACTGACCCTCTGACAGTGCAGCACTCCCTCAGTACTGACCCTCTGACAGTGCAGCACTCCCTCACTACAGCACCTCTGGCAGTGCAGCACTCCCTCAATACTGACCCTCTGACAGTGCAGCACTCCCTCAGTACAACACCTCTGACAGTGCAGCACTCCCTCAGTACAGCACCTCTGGCAGTGCGGCATTCCCTCAGTACTGACCCTCTGGCAGTGCAGCACTCCCTCAGTACTGACCCTCTGACAGTGCAGCACTCCCTCAGTACTGACCCTCTGAGAGTGCAACACTCCGTCACTACAGCACCTCTGACAGTGCATCACTCCCTCAGTACTGACCCTCTGGCAGTGCAGCACTTCCTCAGTACTGACCCTCTGACAGTGCAGCACTCCCTCAGTACTGACCCTCTGACAGTGCAGCACTCCCTCAGTACTGACCCTCTGGCAGTGCAGCACTCCCTCAGTACTGACCCTCTGACATTGCGGCACTCCCTCAGTACTGACCCTCTGACAGTGCAGCACTCCCTCAGTACTGGCCCTCTGACAGTGCAGCACTCCCTCAGTACTAACCCTCTGACAGTGCGGCACTCCCTCAGTACTGACTCTCTGACAGTGCGGCACTCCCTCTGTAATGACCCTCTGACAGTGCGGCACTCCCTCAGTACTAACCCTCTGACAGTGCGGCACTCCCTCAGTACTAACCCTCTGACAGTCCGGCACTCCCTCAGTACTGACTCTCTGACAGTGCGGCACTCCCTCAGTACTAACCCTCTGACAGTGCAGCACTCCCTCACTACAGCACCTCTGGCAGTGCAGCTCTCCCTCAGTACTGACCCTCTGACAGTGCAGCACTCCCTCACTACAGCACCTCTGACAGTGCAGTACTCCCTCATTACTGACCGTGCAGCACTCCCTCAGTACTGACCCTCTGGCAGTGCAGCACTCCCTCACTACTGCACCTCTGACAGTGCAGCACTCCTTCAGTACAACACCTCTGGCAGTGCAGCACTCCCTCAGTACTGACCCTCTGACAGTGCAGCACTCCCTCAGTACTGACTAGGGTGGACAGTGAGAGCCTTCTCCCGCGGATGGATATGGCTGGCACGAGGGGACATAACTTTAAACTGAGGGGTAATAGATATAGGACAGAGGTCAGAGGTAGGTTCTTTACGCAAAGAGTAGTGAGGCCGTGGAATGCCCTACCTGCTACAGTAGTGAACTCACCAACATTGAGGGCATTTAAAAGTTTATTGGATAAACATATGGATGATAATGGCATAGTGTAGGTTAGATGGCTTTTGTTTCGGTGCAACATCGTGGGCCGAAGGGCCTGTACTGCGCTGTATTGTTCTATGTTCTATGTTCTATGACCCTCTGACAGTGCAGCACTCCCTCAGTACTGACCCTCTGACAGTGCAGCACTCCCTCACTACAGCACCTCTGGCAGTGCAGCTCTCCCTCAATACTGACCCTCTAACAGTGCAGCACTCCCTCAGTACAACACCTCTGACAGTGCAGCACTCCCTCAGTACTGACCCTCTGACAGTGCAGCACTCCCTCAGTACTGACCCTCTTACAGTGCAGCACTCCCTCAGTACTGATCCTCTTACAGTGCAGCACTCCCTCAGTACAGCACCTCTGGCAGTGCGGCACTCCCTCAGTACTGACCCTCTGGCAGTGCAGCACTCCCTCAGTACTGACCCTCTGGCAGTGCAGCACTCCCTCAGTACTGACCCTCTGACAGTGCAACACTCCGTCACTACAACACCTCTGACAGTGCAGCACTCCCTCAGTACTGACCCTCTGACAGTGCAGCACTCCCTCAGTACTGACCCTCTTACAGTGCAGCACTCCCTCAGTACTGACCCTCTGACAGTGCAGCACTCCCTCAGTACTGACCCTCTGGCAGTGCAGCACTCCCTCAGTACTGACCCTCTGACATTGCGGCACTCCCTCAGTACTGACCCTCTGACAGTGCAGCCCTCCCTCAGTACTGACCCTCTGGCAGTGCAGCACTCCCTCACTACAGCACCTCTGGCAGTGCAGCACTCCCTCAGTACAGCACCTCTGGCAGTGCAGCACTCCCTCAGTACTGACCCTCTGGCAGTGCAGCACTCCCTCACTACAGCACCTCTGGCAGTGCAGCACTCCCTCACTACAGCACCTCTGGCAGTGCAGCACTCCCTCAGTACAGCACCTCTGGCAGTGCAGCACTCCCTCAGAACTGACCCTCTGACAGTGCGGCACTCCCTCAGTACTGACCCCCTGACAGTGCAGCACTCCCTCAGTACTGACCCTCTGACAGTGCAGCACTCCCTCAGTACAGCACCTCTGGCAGTACAGCACTCCCTCAGTACTGACCCTCTGACAGTGCAGCACTCCCTCAGTACAGCACCTCTGGCAGTACAGCACTCCCTCAGTACTGACTCTCTGACAGTGCAGCACTCACTCAGTACTGACGCTCTGGCAGTGCAGCACTCCCTCAGTACTGACCCTCTGACAGTACAGCACTGACTCAGTACAGCACCTCTGGCAGCGCAGCACTCCCTCAGTACAACACCTCTGACAGTGCAGCACTCCCTCATCACTGACCCTCTGGCAGTGCAGCACTCCCTCAGTACTGACCCTCTGAGAGTGCAACACTCCGTCACTACAGCACCTCTGACAGTGCATCACTCCCTCATCAGTGACCCTCTGACAGTGCAGCACTCCCTCAGTACTGGCCCTCTGACAGTGCAGCATTCCCTCAGTACAACACCTCTGACAGTGCAGCACTCCCTCATCAGTGACCCTCTGACAGTGCAGCACTCCCTCAGTACTGACCCTCTGGCAGTGCAGCACCCCCTCTGTACTGACCCTCTGACCGTGCGGCACTCCCTCAGTACTGACCCTCTGACAGTGCAGCGCTCCCTCAGTACTGACCGTGCAGCACTCCCTCAGTACTGACCCTCTGGCTGTGCAGCACTCCCTCACTACTGCACCTCTGACAGTGCAGCACTCCCTCAGTAGAACACCTCTGGCAGTGCAGCACTCCCTCAGTACTGACCCTCTGACAGTGCAGCACTCCCTCAGTGCTGACCCTCTGACAGTGCAGCACTCCCTCACTACAGCACCTCTGACAGTGCAGCACTCCCTCAGTACTGACCGTGCAGCACTCCCTCAGTACTGACCCTCTGGCAGTGCAGCACTCCCTCACTACTGCACCTCTGACAGTGCAGCACTCCCTCAGTACAACACCTCTGGCAGTGCAGCACTCCCTCAGTACTGACCCTCTGACAGTGCAGCACTCCCTCAGTACTGACCCTCTGACAGTGCAGCACTCCCTCAGTACTGACCCTCTTACAGTGCAGCACTCCCTCAGTACTGACCCTCTTACAGTGCAGCACTCCCTCAGTACAGCACCTCTGGCAGTGCGGCACTCCCTCAGTACTGACCCTCTGGCAGTGCAGCACTCCCTCAGTACTGACCCTCTGACAGTGCAGCACTCCCTCAGTACTGACCCTCTGACAGTGCAGCACTCCCTCAGTACTGACCCTCTTACAGTGCAGCACTCCCTCAGTACTGACCCTCTGGCAGTGCAGCACTTCCTCAGTACTGACCCTCTGACAGTGCAGCACTCCCTCAGTACTGACCCTCTGGCAGTGCAGCACTCCCTCAGTACTGACCCTCTGACATTGCGGCACTCCCTCAGTACTGACCCTCTGACAGTGCAGCACTCCCTCAGTACTGACCCTCTGACAGTGCAGCACTCCCTCACTACAGCACCTCTGGCAGTGCAGCACTCCCTCAGTACAGCACCTCTGGCAGTGCAGCACTCCCTCAGTACTGACCCTCTGGCAGTGCGGCACTCCCTCAGTACTGACCCTCTGACAGTGCAGCACTCCCTCACTACAGCACCTCTGGCAGTGCAGCACTCCCTCACTACAGCACCTCTGGCAGTGCAGCACTCCCTCAGTACAGCAACTCTGGCAGTGCGGCACTCCCTCAGTACTGACCCTCTGACAGTGCAGCACTCCCTCAGTACAGCACCTCTGGCAGTACAGCACTCCCTCAGTACTGACCCTCTGACAGTGCAGCACTCCCTCAGTACTGACGCTCTGGCAGTACAACACTGCCTCAGTATAGCACCTCTGGCAGCGCAGCACTCCCTCAGTACAGCACCTCTGACAGTGCAGCACTCCCTCATCACTGACCCTCTGACGGTGCAGCACTCCCTCAGTACTGACCCTCTGACAGTGCAGCATTCCCTCAGTACAACACCTCTGACAGTGCAGCACTCCCTCATCAGTGACCCTCTGACAGTGCAGCACTCCCTCAGTACTGACCCTCTGACCGTGCGGCACTCCCTCAGTACTGACCCTCTGACAGTGCAGCGCTCCCTCAGTACTGACCGTGCAGCACTCCCTCAGTACTGACCCTCTGGCTGTGCAGCACTCCCTCACTACTGCACCTCTGACAGTGCAGCACTCCCTCAGTAGAACACCTCTGGCAGTGCAGCACTCCCTCAGTACTGACCCTCTGACAGTGCAGCACTCCCTCAGTACTGACCCTCTGACAGTGCAGCACTCCCTCAGTACTGACCCTCTGACAGTGCAGCACTCCCTCAGTACTGACCCTCTGACAGTGCAGCACTCCCTCACTACAGCACCTCTGGCAGTGCAGCACTCCCTCAATACTGACCCTCTGACAGTGCAGCACTCCCTCAGTAGAACACCTCTGGCAGTGCAGCACTCCCTCAGTACTGACCCTCTGACAGTGCAGCACTCCCTCAGTACTGACCCTCTGACAGTGCAGCACTCCCTCAGTACTGACCCTCTGACAGTGCAGCACTCCCTCAGTACTGACCCTCTGACAGTGCAGCACTCCCTCACTACAGCACCTCTGGCAGTGCAGCACTCCCTCAATACTGACCCTCTGACAGTGCAGCACTCCCTCAGTACAACACCTCTGACAGTGCAGCACTCCCTCAGTACAGCACCTCTGGCAGTGCGGCATTCCCTCAGTACTGACCCTCTGGCAGTGCAGCACTCCCTCAGTACTGACCCTCTGACAGTGCAGCACTCCCTCAGTACTGACCCTCTGAGAGTGCAACACTCCGTCACTACAGCACCTCTGACAGTGCATCACTCCCTCAGTACTGACCCTCTGGCAGTGCAGCACTTCCTCAGTACTGACCCTCTGACAGTGCAGCACTCCCTCAGTACTGACCCTCTGACAGTGCAGCACTCCCTCAGTACTGACCCTCTGGCAGTGCAGCACTCCCTCAGTACTGACCCTCTGACATTGCGGCACTCCCTCAGTACTGACCCTCTGACAGTGCAGCACTCCCTCAGTACTGGCCCTCTGACAGTGCAGCACTCCCTCAGTACTAACCCTCTGACAGTGCGGCACTCCCTCAGTACTGACTCTCTGACAGTGCGGCACTCCCTCTGTAATGACCCTCTGACAGTGCGGCACTCCCTCAGTACTAACCCTCTGACAGTGCGGCACTCCCTCAGTACTAACCCTCTGACAGTCCGGCACTCCCTCAGTACTGACTCTCTGACAGTGCGGCACTCCCTCAGTACTAACCCTCTGACAGTGCAGCACTCCCTCACTACAGCACCTCTGGCAGTGCAGCTCTCCCTCAGTACTGACCCTCTGACAGTGCAGCACTCCCTCACTACAGCACCTCTGACAGTGCAGTACTCCCTCATTACTGACCGTGCAGCACTCCCTCAGTACTGACCCTCTGGCAGTGCAGCACTCCCTCACTACTGCACCTCTGACAGTGCAGCACTCCTTCAGTACAACACCTCTGGCAGTGCAGCACTCCCTCAGTACTGACCCTCTGACAGTGCAGCACTCCCTCAGTACTGACTAGGGTGGACAGTGAGAGCCTTCTCCCGCGGATGGATATGGCTGGCACGAGGGGACATAACTTTAAACTGAGGGGTAATAGATATAGGACAGAGGTCAGAGGTAGGTTCTTTACGCAAAGAGTAGTGAGGCCGTGGAATGCCCTACCTGCTACAGTAGTGAACTCACCAACATTGAGGGCATTTAAAAGTTTATTGGATAAACATATGGATGATAATGGCATAGTGTAGGTTAGATGGCTTTTGTTTCGGTGCAACATCGTGGGCCGAAGGGCCTGTACTGCGCTGTATTGTTCTATGTTCTATGTTCTATGACCCTCTGACAGTGCAGCACTCCCTCAGTACTGACCCTCTGACAGTGCAGCACTCCCTCACTACAGCACCTCTGGCAGTGCAGCTCTCCCTCAATACTGACCCTCTAACAGTGCAGCACTCCCTCAGTACAACACCTCTGACAGTGCAGCACTCCCTCAGTACTGACCCTCTGACAGTGCAGCACTCCCTCAGTACTGACCCTCTTACAGTGCAGCACTCCCTCAGTACTGATCCTCTTACAGTGCAGCACTCCCTCAGTACAGCACCTCTGGCAGTGCGGCACTCCCTCAGTACTGACCCTCTGGCAGTGCAGCACTCCCTCAGTACTGACCCTCTGGCAGTGCAGCACTCCCTCAGTACTGACCCTCTGACAGTGCAGCACTCCCTCAGTACTGACCCTCTGACAGTGCGGCACTCCCTCAGTACTGACCCACTGACAGTGCGGCACTCCCTCAGTACTGACCCTCTGAGAGTGCGGCACTCCCTCAGTACTGACCCTCTTACAGTGCAGCACTCCCTCAGTACTGACCCTCTGACAGTGCAGCACTCCCTCAGTACTGACCCTCTGACAGTGCAGCACTCCCTCAGTACTGACCCTCTTACAGTGCAGCACTCCCTCAGTACTGACCCTCTGACAGTGCAGCACTCCCTCAGTACTGACCCTCTGGCAGTGCAGCACTCCCTCAGTACTGACCCTCTGACATTGCGGCACTCCCTCAGTACTGACCCTCTGACAGTGCAGCCCTCCCTCACTACAGCACCTCTGGCAGTGCAGCACTCCCTCACTACAGCACCTCTGGCAGTGCAGCACTCCCTCACTACAGCACCTCTGGCAGTGCAGCACTCCCTCAGTACAGCACCTCTGGCAGTGCAGCACTCCCTCAGTACTGACCCTCTGGCAGTGCAGCACTCCCTCACTACAGCACCTCTGGCAGTGCAGCACTCCCTCACTACAGCACCTCTGGCAGTGCAGCACTCCCTCAGTACAGCACCTCTGGCAGTGCAGCACTCCCTCAGAACTGACCCTCTGACAGTGCGGCACTCCCTCAGTACTGACCCCCTGACAGTGCAGCACTCCCTCAGTACTGACCCTCTGACAGTGCAGCACTCCCTCAGTACAGCACCTCTGGCAGTACAGCACTCCCTCAGTACTGACCCTCTGACAGTGCAGCACTCCCTCAGTACAGCACCTCTGGCAGTACAGCACTCCCTCAGTACTGACTCTCTGACAGTGCAGCACTCACTCAGTACTGACGCTCTGGCAGTGCAGCACTCCCTCAGTACTGACCCTCTGACAGTACAGCACTGACTCAGTACAGCACCTCTGGCAGCGCAGCACTCCCTCAGTACAACACCTCTGACAGTGCAGCACTCCCTCATCACTGACCCTCTGGCAGTGCAGCACTCCCTCAGTACTGACCCTCTGAGAGTGCAACACTCCGTCACTACAGCACCTCTGACAGTGCATCACTCCCTCATCAGTGACCCTCTGACAGTGCAGCACTCCCTCAGTACTGGCCCTCTGACAGTGCAGCATTCCCTCAGTACAACACCTCTGACAGTGCAGCACTCCCTCATCAGTGACCCTCTGACAGTGCAGCACTCCCTCAGTACTGACCCTCTGGCAGTGCAGCACCCCCTCTGTACTGACCCTCTGACCGTGCGGCACTCCCTCAGTACTGACCCTCTGACAGTGCAGCGCTCCCTCAGTACTGACCGTGCAGCACTCCCTCAGTACTGACCCTCTGGCTGTGCAGCACTCCCTCACTACTGCACCTCTGACAGTGCAGCACTCCCTCAGTAGAACACCTCTGGCAGTGCAGCACTCCCTCAGTACTGACCCTCTGACAGTGCAGCACTCCCTCAGTACTGACCCTCTGACAGTGCAGCACTCCCTCAGTACTGACCCTCTGACAGTGCAGCACTCCCTCAGTACTGACCCTCTGACAGTGCAGCACTCCCTCACTACAGCACCTCTGGCAGTGCAGCACTCCCTCAATACTGACCCTCTGACAGTGCAGCACTCCCTCAGTAGAACACCTCTGGCAGTGCAGCACTCCCTCAGTACTGACCCTCTGACAGTGCAGCACTCCCTCAGTACTGACCCTCTGACAGTGCAGCACTCCCTCAGTACTGACCCTCTGACAGTGCAGCACTCCCTCAGTACTGACCCTCTGACAGTGCAGCACTCCCTCACTACAGCACCTCTGGCAGTGCAGCACTCCCTCAATACTGACCCTCTGACAGTGCAGCACTCCCTCAGTACAACACCTCTGACAGTGCAGCACTCCCTCAGTACAGCACCTCTGGCAGTGCGGCATTCCCTCAGTACTGACCCTCTGGCAGTGCAGCACTCCCTCAGTACTGACCCTCTGACAGTGCAGCACTCCCTCAGTACTGACCCTCTGAGAGTGCAACACTCCGTCACTACAGCACCTCTGACAGTGCATCACTCCCTCAGTACTGACCCTCTGGCAGTGCAGCACTTCCTCAGTACTGACCCTCTGACAGTGCAGCACTCCCTCAGTACTGACCCTCTGACAGTGCAGCACTCCCTCAGTACTGACCCTCTGACATTGCGGCACTCCCTCAGTACTGACCCTCTGGCAGTGCAGCACTCCCTCAGTACTGGCCCTCTGACAGTGCAGCACTCCCTCAGTACTAACCCTCTGACAGTGCGGCACTCCCTCAGTACTGACTCTCTGACAGTGCGGCACTCCCTCTGTAATGACCCTCTGACAGTGCGGCACTCCCTCAGTACTAACCCTCTGACAGTGCGGCACTCCCTCAGTACTAACCCTCTGACAGTCCGGCACTCCCTCAGTACTGACTCTCTGACAGTGCGGCACTCCCTCAGTACTAACCCTCTGACAGTGCAGCACTCCCTCACTACAGCACCTCTGGCAGTGCAGCACTCCCTCAGTACTGACCCTCTGACAGTGCAGCACTCCCTCACTACAGCACCTCTGACAGTGCAGTACTCCCTCATTACTGACCGTGCAGCACTCCCTCAGTACTGACCCTCTGGCAGTGCAGCACTCCCTCACTACTGCACCTCTGACAGTGCAGCACTCCTTCAGTACAACACCTCTGGCAGTGCAGCACTCCCTCAGTACTGACCCTCTGACAGTGCAGCACTCCCTCAGTACTGACTAGGGTGGACAGTGAGAGCCTTCTCCCGCGGATGGATATGGCTGGCACGAGGGGACATAACTTTAAACTGAGGGGTAATAGATATAGGACAGAGGTCAGAGGTAGGTTCTTTACGCAAAGAGTAGTGAGGCCGTGGAAGGCCCTACCTGCTACAGTAGTGAACTCACCAACATTGAGGGCATTTAAAAGTTTATTGGATAAACATATGGATGATAATGGCATAGTGTAGGTTAGATGGCTTTTGTTTCGGTGCAATATCGTGGGCCGAAGGGCCTGTACTGCGCTGTATTGTTCTATGTTCTATGTTCTATGACCCTCTGACAGTGCAGCACTCCCTCAGTACTGACCCTCTGACAGTGCAGCACTCCCTCACTACAGCACCTCTGGCAGTGCAGCTCTCCCTCAATACTGACCCTCTAACAGTGCAGCACTCCCTCAGTACAACACCTCTGACAGTGCAGCACTCCCTCAGTACTGACCCTCTGACAGTGCAGCACTCCCTCAGTACTGACCCTCTTACAGTGCAGCACTCCCTCAGTACTGATCCTCTTACAGTGCAGCACTCCCTCAGTACAGCACCTCTGGCAGTGCGGCACTCCCTCAGTACTGACCCTCTGGCAGTGCAGCACTCCCTCAGTACTGACCCTCTGGCAGTGCAGCACTCCCTCAGTACTGACCCTCTGACAGTGCAACACTCCGTCACTACAACACCTCTGACAGTGCAGCACTCACTCAGTACTGACCCTCTGACAGTGCAGCACTCCCTCAGTACTGACCCTCTTACAGTGCAGCACTCCCTCAGTACTGACCCTCTGACAGTGCAGCACTCCCTCAGTACTGACCCTCTGGCAGTGCAGCACTCCCTCAGTACTGACCCTCTGACATTGCGGCACTCCCTCAGTACTGACCCTCTGACAGTGCAGCCCTCCCTCAGTACTGACCCTCTGGCAGTGCAGCACTCCCTCAGTACAGCACCTCTGGCAGTGCAGCACTCCCTCAGTACAGCACCTCTGGCAGTGCAGCACTCCCTCAGTACTGACCCTCTGGCAGTGCAGCACTCCCTCACTACAGCACCTCTGGCAGTGCAGCACTCCCTCACTACAGCACCTCTGGCAGTGCAGCACTCCCTCAGTACAGCACCTCTGGCAGTGCAGCACTCCCTCAGAACTGACCCTCTGACAGTGCGGCACTCCCTCAGTACTGACCCCCTTACAGTGCAGCACTCCCTCAGTACTGACCCTCTGACAGTGCAGCACTCCCTCAGTACAGCACCTCTGGCAGTACAGCACTCCCTCAGTACTGACCCTCTGACAGTGCAGCACTCCCTCAGTACAGCACCTCTGGCAGTACAGCACTCCCTCAGTACTGACTCTCTGACAGTGCAGCACTCACTCAGTACTGACGCTCTGGCAGTGCAGCACTCCCTCAGTACTGACCCTCTGACAGTACAGCACTGACTCAGTACAGCACCTCTGGCAGCGCAGCACTCCCTCAGTACAACACCTCTGACAGTGCAGCACTCCCTCATCACTGACCCTCTGGCAGTGCAGCACTCCCTCAGTACTGACCCTCTGAGAGTGCAACACTCCGTCACTACAGCACCTCTGACAGTGCATCACTCCCTCATCAGTGACCCTCTGACAGTGCAGCACTCCCTCAGTACTGGCCCTCTGACAGTGCAGCACTCCCTCAGTACTGGCCCTCTGACAGTGCAGCACTCCCTCAGTACTAACCCTCTGACAGTGCGGCACTCCCTCAGTACTGACTCTCTGACAGTGCGGCACTCCCTCTGTAATGACTCTCTGACAGTGCGGCACTCCCTCAGTACTAACCCTCTGACAGTGCGGCACTTCCTCAGTACTAACCCTCTGACAGTCCGGCACTCCCTCAGTACTGACTCTCTGACAGTGCGGCACTCCCTCAGTACTAACCCTCTGACAGTGCAGCACTCCCTCACTACAGCACCTCTGGCAGTGCAGCACTCCCTCAGTACTGACCCTCTGGCAGTGCAGCACTCCCTCACTACAGCACCTCTGACAGTGCAGTACTCCCTCATTACTGACCGTGCAGCACTCCCTCAGTACTGACCCTCTGGCAGTGCAGCACTCCCTCACTACTGCACCTCTGACAGTGCAGCACTCCTTCAGTACAACACCTCTGGCAGTGCAGCACTCCCTCAGTACTGACCCTCTGACAGTGCAGCACTCCCTCAGTACTGACTAGGGTGGACAGTGAGAGCCTTCTCCCGCGGATGGATATGGCTGGCACGAGGGGACATAACTTTAAACTGAGGGGTAATAGATATAGGACAGAGGTCAGAGGTAGGTTCTTTACGCAAAGAGTAGTGAGGCCGTGGAATGCCCTACCTGCTACAGTAGTGAACTCACCAACATTGAGGGCATTTAAAAGTTTATTGGATAAACATATGGATGATAATGGCATAGTGTAGGTTAGATGGCTTTTGTTTCGGTGCAACATCGTGGCCCGAAGGGCCTGTACTGCGCTGTATTGTTCTATGTTCTATGTTCTATGACCCTCTGACAGTGCAGCACTCCCTCAGTACTGACCCTCTGACAGTGCAGCACTCCCTCACTACAGCACCTCTGGCAGTGCAGCTCTCCCTCAATACTGACCCTCTAACAGTGCAGCACTCCCTCAGTACAACACCTCTGACAGTGCAGCACTCCCTCAGTACTGACCCTCTGACAGTGCAGCACTCCCTCAGTACTGACCCTCTTACAGTGCAGCACTCCCTCAGTACTGATCCTCTTACAGTGCAGCACTCCCTCAGTACAGCACCTCTGGCAGTGCGGCACTCCCTCAGTACTGACCCTCTGGCAGTGCAGCACTCCCTCAGTACTGACCCTCTGGCAGTGCAGCACTCCCTCAGTACTGACCCTCTGACAGTGCAACACTCCATCACTACAACACCTCTGACAGTGCAGCACTCCCTCAGTACTGACCCTCTGACAGTGCAGCACTCCCTCAGTACTGACCCTCTTACAGTGCAGCACTCCCTCAGTACTGACCATCTGACAGTGCAGCACACCCTCAGTACTGACCCTCTGGCAGTGCAGCACTCCCTCAGTACTGACCCTCTGACATTGCGGCACTCCCTCAGTACTGACCCTCTGACAGTGCAGCCCTCCCTCAGTACTGACCCTCTGGCAGTGCAGCACTCCCTCACTACAGCACCTCTGGCAGTGCAGCACTCCCTCAGTACAGCACCTCTGGCAGTGCAGCACTCCCTCAGTACTGACCCTCTGGCAGTGCAGCACTCCCTCACTACAGCACCTCTGGCAGTGCAGCACTCCCTCAGTACAGCACCTCTGGCAGTGCAGCACTCCCTCAGAACTGACCCTCTGACAGTGCGGCACTCCCTCAGTACTGACCCCCTGACAGTGCAGCACTCCCTCAGTACTGACCCTCTGACAGTGCAGCATTCCCTCAGTACAGCACCTCTGGCAGTACAGCACTCCCTCAGTACTGACCCTCTGACAGTGCAGCACTCCCTCAGTACAGCACCTCTGGCAGTACAGCACTCCCTCAGTACTGACTCTCTGACAGTGCAGCACTCACTCAGTACTGACGCTCTGGCAGTGCAGCACTCCCTCACTACAACACCTCTGGCAGTGCAGCACACCCTCACTACAGCACCTCTGACAGTGCAGCACTCCCTCACTACAGCACCTCTGACAGTGTAGCACTCCCTCAGTACTGACCCACTGACAGTGCAGCACTCCCTCAGACTGACCCTCTGGCAGTGCAGCACTCCCTCACTACAGCACCTCTGACAGTGCAGCACTCCCTCACTACAGCACCTCTGACAGTGCAGCACTCCATCAGTACAACACCTCTGGTAGTGCAGCACTCCCTCACTACAGCACCTCTGACAGTGCAGCAATCCCTCAGTACTGACCCTCTGACAGTGCAGCACTCCCTCAGTGCTGACCCTCTGACAGTGCAGCACTCCCTCACTACAGCACCTCTGACAGTGCAGCACTCCCTCAGTACTGACCGTGCAGCACTCCCTCAGTACTGACCCTCTGGCAGTGCAGCACTCCCTCACTACTGCACCTCTGACAGTGCAGCACTCCCTCAGTACAACACCTCTGGCAGTGCAGCACTCCCTCAGTACTGACCCTCTGACAGTGCAGCACTCCCTCAGTACTGACCCTCTGACAGTGCAGCACTCCCTCAGTACTGACCCTCTTACAGTGCAGCACTCCCTCAGTACAGCACCTCTGGCAGTGCGGCACTCCCTCAGTACTGACCCTCTGGCAGTGCAGCACTCCCTCAGTACTGACCCTCTGTCAGTGCAGCACTCCCTCAGTACTGACCCTCTGACAGTGCAGCACTCCCTCAGTACTGACCCTCTTACAGTGCAGCACTCCCTCAGTACTGACCCTCTGGCAGTGCAGCACTTCCTCAGTACTGACCCTCTGACAGTGCAGCACTCCCTCAGTACTGACCCTCTGGCAGTGCAGCACTCCGTCAGTACTGACCCTCTGACATTGCGGCACTCCCTCAGTACTGACCCTCTGACAGTGCAGCACTCCCTCAGTACTGACCCTCTGACAGTGCAGCACTCCCTCACTACAGCACCTCTGGCAGTGCAGCACTCCCTCAGTACAGCACCTCTGGCAGTGCAGCACTCCCTCAGTACTGACCCTCTGGCAGTGCGGCACTCCCTCAGTACTGACCCTCTGACAGTGCAGCACTCCCTCACTACAGCACCTCTGGCAGTGCAGCACTCCCTCACTACAGCACCTCTGGCAGTGCAGCACTCCCTCAGTACAGCACCTCTGGCAGTGCGGCACTCCCTCAGTACTGACCCTCTGACAGTGCAGCACTCCCTCAGTACAGCACCTCTGGCAGTACAGCACTCCCTCAGTACTGACCCTCTGACAGTGCAGCACTCCCTCAGTACTGACGCTCTGGCAGTACAACACTGCCTCAGTATAGCACCTCTGGCAGCGCAGCACTCCCTCAGTACAGCACCTCTGACAGTGCAGCACTCCCTCATCACTGACCCTCTGACGGTGCAGCACTCCCTCAGTACTGACCCTCTGACAGTGCAGCATTCCCTCAGTACAACACCTCTGACAGTGCAGCACTCCCTCATCAGTGACCCTCTGACAGTGCAGCACTCCCTCAGTACTGACCCTCTGGCAGTGCAGCACCCCCTCTGTACTGACCCTCTGACCGTGCGGCACTCCCTCAGTACTGACCCTCTGACAGTGCAGCGCTCCCTCAGTACTGACCGTGCAGCACTCCCTCAGTACTGACCCTCTGGCTGTGCAGCACTCCCTCACTACTGCACCTCTGACAGTGCAGCACTCCCTCAGTAGAACACCTCTGGCAGTGCAGCACTCCCTCAGTACTGACCCTCTGACAGTGCAGCACTCCCTCAGTACTGACCCTCTGACAGTGCAGCACTCCCTCAGTACTGACCCTCTGACAGTGCAGCACTCCCTCAGTACTGACCCTCTGACAGTGCAGCACTCCCTCACTACAGCACCTCTGGCAGTGCAGCACTCCCTCAATACTGACCCTCTGACAGTGCAGCACTCCCTCAGTAGAACACCTCTGGCAGTGCAGCACTCCCTCAGTACTGACCCTCTGACAGTGCAGCACTCCCTCAGTACTGACCCTCTGACAGTGCAGCACTCCCTCAGTACTGACCCTCTGACAGTGCAGCACTCCCTCAGTACTGACCCTCTGACAGTGCAGCACTCCCTCACTACAGCACCTCTGGCAGTGCAGCACTCCCTCAATACTGACCCTCTGACAGTGCAGCACTCCCTCAGTACAACACCTCTGACAGTGCAGCACTCCCTCAGTACAGCACCTCTGGCAGTGCGGCATTCCCTCAGTACTGACCCTCTGGCAGTGCAGCACTCCCTCAGTACTGACCCTCTGACAGTGCAGCACTCCCTCAGTACTGACGCTCTGAGAGTGCAACACTCCGTCACTACAGCACCTCTGACAGTGCATCACTCCCTCAGTACTGACCCTCTGGCAGTGCAGCACTTCCTCAGTACTGACCCTCTGACAGTGCAGCACTCCCTCAGTACTGACCCTCTGACAGTGCAGCACTCCCTCAGTACTGACCCTCTGGCAGTGCAGCACTCCCTCAGTACTGACCCTCTGACATTGCGGCACTCCCTCAGTACTGACCCTCTGACAGTGCAGCACTCCCTCAGTACTGGCCCTCTGACAGTGCAGCACTCCCTCAGTACTAACCCTCTGACAGTGCGGCACTCCCTCAGTACTGACTCTCTGACAGTGCGGCACTCCCTCTGTAATGACCCTCTGACAGTGCGGCACTCCCTCAGTACTAACCCTCTGACAGTGCGGCACTCCCTCAGTACTAACCCTCTGACAGTCCGGCACTCCCTCAGTACTGACTCTCTGACAGTGCGGCACTCCCTCAGTACTAACCCTCTGACAGTGCAGCACTCCCTCACTACAGCACCTCTGGCAGTGCAGCTCTCCCTCAGTACTGACCCTCTGACAGTGCAGCACTCCCTCACTACAGCACCTCTGACAGTGCAGTACTCCCTCATTACTGACCGTGCAGCACTCCCTCAGTACTGACCCTCTGGCAGTGCAGCACTCCCTCACTACTGCACCTCTGACAGTGCAGCACTCCTTCAGTACAACACCTCTGGCAGTGCAGCACTCCCTCAGTACTGACCCTCTGACAGTGCAGCACTCCCTCAGTACTGACTAGGGTGGACAGTGAGAGCCTTCTCCCGCGGATGGATATGGCTGGCACGAGGGGACATAACTTTAAACTGAGGGGTAATAGATATAGGACAGAGGTCAGAGGTAGGTTCTTTACGCAAAGAGTAGTGAGGCCGTGGAATGCCCTACCTGCTACAGTAGTGAACTCACCAACATTGAGGGCATTTAAAAGTTTATTGGATAAACATATGGATGATAATGGCATAGTGTAGGTTAGATGGCTTTTGTTTCGGTGCAACATCGTGGGCCGAAGGGCCTGTACTGCGCTGTATTGTTCTATGTTCTATGTTCTATGACCCTCTGACAGTGCAGCACTCCCTCAGTACTGACCCTCTGACAGTGCAGCACTCCCTCACTACAGCACCTCTGGCAGTGCAGCTCTCCCTCAATACTGACCCTCTAACAGTGCAGCACTCCCTCAGTACAACACCTCTGACAGTGCAGCACTCCCTCAGTACTGACCCTCTGACAGTGCAGCACTCCCTCAGTACTGACCCTCTTACAGTGCAGCACTCCCTCAGTACTGATCCTCTTACAGTGCAGCACTCCCTCAGTACAGCACCTCTGGCAGTGCGGCACTCCCTCAGTACTGACCCTCTGGCAGTGCAGCACTCCCTCAGTACTGACCCTCTGGCAGTGCAGCACTCCCTCAGTACTGACCCTCTGACAGTGCAACACTCCGTCACTACAACACCTCTGACAGTGCAGCACTCCCTCAGTACTGACCCTCTGACAGTGCAGCACTCCCTCAGTACTGACCCTCTTACAGTGCAGCACTCCCTCAGTACTGACCCTCTGACAGTGCAGCACTCCCTCAGTACTGACCCTCTGGCAGTGCAGCACTCCCTCAGTACTGACCCTCTGACATTGCGGCACTCCCTCAGTACTGACCCTCTGACAGTGCAGCCCTCCCTCAGTACTGACCCTCTGGCAGTGCAGCACTCCCTCACTACAGCACCTCTGGCAGTGCAGCACTCCCTCAGTACAGCACCTCTGGCAGTGCAGCACTCCCTCAGTACTGACCCTCTGGCAGTGCAGCACTCCCTCACTACAGCACCTCTGGCAGTGCAGCACTCCCTCACTACAGCACCTCTGGCAGTGCAGCACTCCCTCAGTACAGCACCTCTGGCAGTGCAGCACTCCCTCAGAACTGACCCTCTGACAGTGCGGCACTCCCTCAGTACTGACCCCCTGACAGTGCAGCACTCCCTCAGTACTGACCCTCTGACAGTGCAGCACTCCCTCAGTACAGCACCTCTGGCAGTACAGCACTCCCTCAGTACTGACCCTCTGACAGTGCAGCACTCCCTCAGTACAGCACCTCTGGCAGTACAGCACTCCCTCAGTACTGACTCTCTGACAGTGCAGCACTCACTCAGTACTGACGCTCTGGCAGTGCAGCACTCCCTCAGTACTGACCCTCTGACAGTACAGCACTGACTCAGTACAGCACCTCTGGCAGCGCAGCACTCCCTCAGTACAACACCTCTGACAGTGCAGCACTCCCTCATCACTGACCCTCTGGCAGTGCAGCACTCCCTCAGTACTGACCCTCTGAGAGTGCAACACTCCGTCACTACAGCACCTCTGACAGTGCATCACTCCCTCATCAGTGACCCTCTGACAGTGCAGCACTCCCTCAGTACTGGCCCTCTGACAGTGCAGCATTCCCTCAGTACAACACCTCTGACAGTGCAGCACTCCCTCATCAGTGCCCCTCTGACAGTGCAGCACTCCCTCAGTACTGACCCTCTGGCAGTGCAGCACCCCCTCTGTACTGACCCTCTGACCGTGCGGCACTCCCTCAGTACTGACCCTCTGACAGTGCAGCGCTCCCTCAGTACTGACCGTGCAGCACTCCCTCAGTACTGACCCTCTGGCTGTGCAGCACTCCCTCACTACTGCACCTCTGACAGTGCAGCACTCCCTCAGTAGAACACCTCTGGCAGTGCAGCACTCCCTCAGTACTGACCCTCTGACAGTGCAGCACTCCCTCAGTACTGACCCTCTGACAGTGCAGCACTCCCTCAGTACTGACCCTCTGACAGTGCAGCACTCCCTCAGTACTGACCCTCTGACAGTGCAGCACTCCCTCACTACAGCACCTCTGGCAGTGCAGCACTCCCTCAATACTGACCCTCTGACAGTGCAGCACTCCCTCAGTAGAACACCTCTGGCAGTGCAGCACTCCCTCAGTACTGACCCTCTGACAGTGCAGCACTCCCTCAGTACTGACCCTCTGACAGTGCAGCACTCCCTCAGTACTGACCCTCTGACAGTGCAGCACTCCCTCAGTACTGACCCTCTGACAGTGCAGCACTCCCTCACTACAGCACCTCTGGCAGTGCAGCACTCCCTCAATACTGACCCTCTGACAGTGCAGCACTCCCTCAGTACAACACCTCTGACAGTGCAGCACTCCCTCAGTACAGCACCTCTGGCAGTGCGGCATTCCCTCAGTACTGACCCTCTGACAGTGCAGCACTCCCTCAGTACTGACCCTCTGAGAGTGCAACACTCCGTCACTACAGCACCTCTGACAGTGCATCACTCCCTCAGTACTGACCCTCTGGCAGTGCAGCACTTCCTCAGTACTGACCCTCTGACAGTGCAGCACTCCCTCAGTACTGACCCTCTGACAGTGCAGCACTCCCTCAGTACTGACCCTCTGGCAGTGCAGCACTCCCTCAGTACTGACCCTCTGACATTGCGGCACTCCCTCAGTACTGACCCTCTGACAGTGCAGCACTCCCTCAGTACTGGCCCTCTGACAGTGCAGCACTCCCTCAGTACTAACCCTCTGACAGTGCGGCACTCCCTCAGTACTGACTCTCTGACAGTGCGGCACTCCCTCTGTAATGACCCTCTGACAGTGCGGCACTCCCTCAGTACTGACCCTCTGACAGTGCAGCACTCCCTCACTACAGCACCTCTGGCAGTGCAGCACTCCCTCAATACTGACCCTCTGACAGTGCAGCACTCCCTCAGTACAACACCTCTGACAGTGCAGCACTCCCTCAGTACAGCACCTCTGGCAGTGCAGCACTCCCTCAGTACTGACCCTCTGACAGTGCAGCACTCCCTCAGTACTGACCCTCTGAGAGTGCAACACTCCGTCACTACAGCACCTCTGACAGTGCATCACTCCCTCAGTACTGACCCTCTGGCAGTGCAGCACTTCCTCAGTACTGACCCTCTGACAGTGCAGCACTCCCTCAGTACTGACCCTCTGACAGTGCAGCACTCCCTCAGTACTGACCCTCTGGCAGTGCAGCACTCCCTCAGTACTGACCCTCTGACATTGCGGCACTCCCTCAGTACTGACCCTCTGACAGTGCAGCACTCCCTCAGTACTGGCCCTCTGACAGTGCAGCACTCCCTCAGTACTAACCCTCTGACAGTGCGGCACTCCCTCAGTACTGACTCTCTGACAGTGCGGCACTCCCTCTGTAATGACCCTCTGACAGTGCGGCACTCCCTCAGTACTAACCCTCTGACAGTGCGGCACTCCCTCAGTACTAACCCTCTGACAGTCCGGCACTCCCTCAGTACTGACTCTCTGACAGTGCGGCACTCCCTCAGTACTAACCCTCTGACAGTGCAGCACTCCCTCACTACAGCACCTCTGGCAGTGCAGCACTCCCTCAGTACTGACCCTCTGACAGTGCAGCACTCCCTCACTACAGCACCTCTGACAGTGCAGTACTCCCTCATTACTGACCGTGCAGCACTCCCTCAGTACTGACCCTCTGGCAGTGCAGCACTCCCTCACTACTGCACCTCTGACAGTGCAGCACTCCTTCAGTACAACACCTCTGGCAGTGCAGCACTCCCTCAGTACTGACCCTCTGACAGTGCAGCACTCCCTCAGTACTGACTAGGGTGGACAGTGAGAGCCTTCTCCCGCGGATGGATATGGCTGGCACGAGGGGACATAACTTTAAACTGAGGGGTAATAGATATAGGACAGAGGTCAGAGGTAGGTTCTTTACGCAAAGAGTAGTGAGGCCGTGGAAGGCCCTACCTGCTACAGTAGTGAACTCACCAACATTGAGGGCATTTAAAAGTTTATTGGATAAACATATGGATGATAATGGCATAGCGTAGGTTAGATGGCTTTTGTTTCGGTGCAACATCGTGGGCCGAAGGGCCTGTACTGCGCTGTATTGTTCTATGTTCTATGTTCTATGACCCTCTGACAGTGCAGCACTCCCTCAGTACTGACCCTCTGACAGTGCAGCACTCCCTCACTACAGCACCTCTGGCAGTGCAGCTCTCCCTCAATACTGACCCTCTAACAGTGCAGCACTCCCTCAGTACAACACCTCTGACAGTGCAGCACTCCCTCAGTACTGACCCTCTGACAGTGCAGCACTCCCTCAGTACTGACCCTCTTACAGTGCAGCACTCCCTCAGTACTGATCCTCTTACAGTGCAGCACTCCCTCAGTACAGCACTTCTGGCAGTGCGGCACTCCCTCAGTACTGACCCTCTGGCAGTGCAGCACTCCCTCAGTACTGACCCTCTGGCAGTGCAGCACTCCCTCAGTACTGACCCTCTGACAGTGCAACACTCCGTCACTACAACACCTCTGACAGTGCAGCACTCCCTCAGTACTGACCCTCTGACAGTGCAGCACTCCCTCAGTACTGACCCTCTTACAGTGCAGCACTCCCTCACTACAGCACCTCTGGCAGTGCAGCACTCCCTCAGTACAGCACCTCTGGCAGTGCAGCACTCCCTCAGAACTGACCCTCTGACAGTGCGGCACTCCCTCAGTACTGACCCCCTGACAGTGCAGCACTCCCTCAGTACTGACCCTCTGACAGTGCAGCATTCCCTCAGTACAGCACCTCTGGCAGTACAGCACTCCCTCAGTACTGACCCTCTGACAGTGCAGCACTCCCTCAGTACAGCACCTCTGGCAGTACAGCACTCCCTCAGTACTGACTCTCTGACAGTGCAGCACTCACTCAGTACTGACGCTCTGGCAGTGCAGCACTCCCTCACTACAACACCTCTGGCAGTGCAGCACACCCTCACTACAGCACCTCTGACAGTGCAGCACTCCCTCACTACAGCACCTCTGACAGTGTAGCACTCCCTCAGTACTGACCCACTGACAGTGCAGCACTCCCTCAGACTGACCCTCTGGCAGTGCAGCACTCCCTCACTACAGCACCTCTGACAGTGCAGCACTCCCTCACTACAGCACCTCTGACAGTGCAGCACTCCATCAGTACAACACCTCTGGTAGTGCAGCACTCCCTCACTACAGCACCTCTGACAGTGCAGCAATCCCTCAGTACTGACCCTCTGACAGTGCAGCACTCCCTCAGTGCTGACCCTCTGACAGTGCAGCACTCCCTCACTACAGCACCTCTGACAGTGCAGCACTCCCTCAGTACTGACCGTGCAGCACTCCCTCAGTACTGACCCTCTGGCAGTGCAGCACTCCCTCACTACTGCACCTCTGACAGTGCAGCACTCCCTCAGTACAACACCTCTGGCAGTGCAGCACTCCCTCAGTACTGACCCTCTGACAGTGCAGCACTCCCTCAGTACTGACCCTCTGACAGTGCAGCACTCCCTCAGTACTGACCCTCTTACAGTGCAGCACTCCCTCAGTACTGACCCTCTTACAGTGCAGCACTCCCTCAGTACAGCACCTCTGGCAGTGCGGCACTCCCTCAGTACTGACCCTCTGGCAGTGCAGCACTCCCTCAGTACTGACCCTCTGTCAGTGCAGCACTCCCTCAGTACTGACCCTCTGACAGTGCAGCACTCCCTCAGTACTGACCCTCTTACAGTGCAGCACTCCCTCAGTACTGACCCTCTGGCAGTGCAGCACTTCCTCAGTACTGACCCTCTGACAGTGCAGCACTCCCTCAGTACTGACCCTCTGGCAGTGCAGCACTCCCTCAGTACTGACCCTCTGACATTGCGGCACTCCCTCAGTACTGACCCTCTGACAGTGCAGCACTCCCTCAGTACTGACCCTCTGACAGTGCAGCACTCCCTCACTACAGCACCTCTGGCAGTGCAGCACTCCCTCAGTACAGCACCTCTGGCAGTGCAGCACTCCCTCAGTACTGACCCTCTGGCAGTGCGGCACTCCCTCAGTACTGACCCTCTGACAGTGCAGCACTCCCTCACTACAGCACCTCTGGCAGTGCAGCACTCCCTCACTACAGCACCTCTGGCAGTGCAGCACTCCCTCAGTACAGCACCTCTGGCAGTGCGGCACTCCCTCAGTACTGACCCTCTGACAGTGCAGCACTCCCTCAGTACAGCACCTCTGGCAGTACAGCACTCCCTCAGTACTGACCCTCTGACAGTGCAGCACTCCCTCAGTACTGACGCTCTGGCAGTACAACACTGCCTCAGTATAGCACCTCTGGCAGCGCAGCACTCCCTCAGTACAGCACCTCTGACCGTGCAGCACTCCCTCAGTACTGACCCTCTGGCTGTGCAGCACTCCCTCACTACTGCACCTCTGACAGTGCAGCACTCCCTCAGTAGAACACCTCTGGCAGTGCAGCACTCCCTCAGTACTGACCCTCTGACAGTGCAGCACTCCCTCAGTACTGACCCTCTGACAGTGCAGCACTCCCTCAGTACTGACCCTCTGACAGTGCAGCACTCCCTCAGTACTGACCCTCTGACAGTGCAGCACTCCCTCACTACAGCACCTCTGGCAGTGCAGCACTCCCTCAATACTGACCCTCTGACAGTGCAGCACTCCCTCAGTAGAACACCTCTGGCAGTGCAGCACTCCCTCAGTACTGACCCTCTGACAGTGCAGCACTCCCTCAGTACTGACCCTCTGACAGTGCAGCACTCCCTCAGTACTGACCCTCTGACAGTGCAGCACTCCCTCAGTACTGACCCTCTGACAGTGCAGCACTCCCTCACTACAGCACCTCTGGCAGTGCAGCACTCCCTCAATACTGACCCTCTGACAGTGCAGCACTCCCTCAGTACAACACCTCTGACAGTGCAGCACTCCCTCAGTACAGCACCTCTGGCAGTGCGGCATTCCCTCAGTACTGACCCTCTGGCAGTGCAGCACTCCCTCAGTACTGACCCTCTGACAGTGCAGCACTCCCTCAGTACTGACGCTCTGAGAGTGCAACACTCCGTCACTACAGCACCTCTGACAGTGCATCACTCCCTCAGTACTGACCCTCTGGCAGTGCAGCACTTCCTCAGTACTGACCCTCTGACAGTGCAGCACTCCCTCAGTACTGACCCTCTGACAGTGCAGCACTCCCTCAGTACTGACCCTCTGGCAGTGCAGCACTCCCTCAGTACTGACCCTCTGACATTGCGGCACTCCCTCAGTACTGACCCTCTGACAGTGCAGCACTCCCTCAGTACTGGCCCTCTGACAGTGCAGCACTCCCTCAGTACTAACCCTCTGACAGTGCGGCACTCCCTCAGTACTGACTCTCTGACAGTGCGGCACTCCCTCTGTAATGACCCTCTGACAGTGCGGCACTCCCTCAGTACTAACCCTCTGACAGTGCGGCACTCCCTCAGTACTAACCCTCTGACAGTCCGGCACTCCCTCAGTACTGACTCTCTGACAGTGCGGCACTCCCTCAGTACTAACCCTCTGACAGTGCAGCACTCCCTCACTACAGCACCTCTGGCAGTGCAGCTCTCCCTCAGTACTGACCCTCTGACAGTGCAGCACTCCCTCACTACAGCACCTCTGACAGTGCAGTACTCCCTCATTACTGACCGTGCAGCACTCCCTCAGTACTGACCCTCTGGCAGTGCAGCACTCCCTCACTACTGCACCTCTGACAGTGCAGCACTCCTTCAGTACAACACCTCTGGCAGTGCAGCACTCCCTCAGTACTGACCCTCTGACAGTGCAGCACTCCCTCAGTACTGACTAGGGTGGACAGTGAGAGCCTTCTCCCGCGGATGGATATGGCTGGCACGAGGGGACATAACTTTAAACTGAGGGGTAATAGATATAGGACAGAGGTCAGAGGTAGGTTCTTTACGCAAAGAGTAGTGAGGCCGTGGAATGCCCTACCTGCTACAGTAGTGAACTCACCAACATTGAGGGCATTTAAAAGTTTATTGGATAAACATATGGATGATAATGGCATAGTGTAGGTTAGATGGCTTTTGTTTCGGTGCAACATCGTGGGCCGAAGGGCCTGTACTGCGCTGTATTGTTCTATGTTCTATGTTCTATGACCCTCTGACAGTGCAGCACTCCCTCAGTACTGACCCTCTGACAGTGCAGCACTCCCTCACTACAGCACCTCTGGCAGTGCAGCTCTCCCTCAATACTGACCCTCTAACAGTGCAGCACTCCCTCAGTACAACACCTCTGACAGTGCAGCACTCCCTCAGTACTGACCCTCTGACAGTGCAGCACTCCCTCAGTACTGATCCTCTTACAGTGCAGCACTCCCTCAGTACAGCACCTCTGGCAGTGCGGCACTCCCTCAGTACTGACCCTCTGGCAGTGCAGCACTCCCTCAGTACTGACCCTCTGGCAGTGCAGCACTCCCTCAGTACTGACCCTCTGACAGTGCAACACTCCGTCACTACAACACCTCTGACAGTGCAGCACTCCCTCAGTACTGACCCTCTGACAGTGCAGCACTCCCTCAGTACTGACCCTCTTACAGTGCAGCACTCCCTCAGTACTGACCCTCTGACAGTGCAGCACTCCCTCAGTACTGACCCTCTGGCAGTGCAGCACTCCCTCAGTACTGACCCTCTGACATTGCGGCACTCCCTCAGTACTGACCCTCTGACAGTGCAGCCCTCCCTCAGTACTGACCCTCTGGCAGTGCAGCACTCCCTCACTACAGCACCTCTGGCAGTGCAGCACTCCCTCAGTACAGCACCTCTGGCAGTGCAGCACTCCCTCAGTACTGACCCTCTGGCAGTGCAGCACTCCCTCACTACAGCACCTCTGGCAGTGCAGCACTCCCTCACTACAGCACCTCTGGCAGTGCAGCACTCCCTCAGTACAGCACCTCTGGCAGTGCAGCACTCCCTCAGAACTGACCCTCTGACAGTGCGGCACTCCCTCTGTACTGACCCCCTGACAGTGCAGCACTCCCTCAGTACTGACCCTCTGACAGTGCAGCACTCCCTCAGTACAGCACCTCTGGCAGTACAGCACTCCCTCAGTACTGACCCTCTGACAGTGCAGCACTCCCTCAGTACAGCACCTCTGGCAGTACAGCACTCCCTCAGTACTGACTCTCTGACAGTGCAGCACTCACTCAGTACTGACGCTCTGGCAGTGCAGCACTCCCTCAGTACTGACCCTCTGACAGTACAGCACTGACTCAGTACAGCACCTCTGGCAGCGCAGCACTCCCTCAGTACAACACCTCTGACAGTGCAGCACTCCCTCATCACTGACCCTCTGGCAGTGCAGCACTCCCTCAGTACTGACCCTCTGAGAGTGCAACACTCCGTCACTACAGCACCTCTGACAGTGCATCACTCCCTCATCAGTGACCCTCTGACAGTGCAGCACTCCCTCAGTACTGGCCCTCTGACAGTGCAGCATTCCCTCAGTACAACACCTCTGACAGTGCAGCACTCCCTCATCAGTGCCCCTCTGACAGTGCAGCACTCCCTCAGTACTGACCCTCTGGCAGTGCAGCACCCCCTCTGTACTGACCCTCTGACCGTGCGGCACTCCCTCAGTACTGACCCTCTGACAGTGCAGCGCTCCCTCAGTACTGACCGTGCAGCACTCCCTCAGTACTGACCCTCTGGCTGTGCAGCACTCCCTCACTACTGCACCTCTGACAGTGCAGCACTCCCTCAGTAGAACACCTCTGGCAGTGCAGCACTCCCTCAGTACTGACCCTCTGACAGTGCAGCACTCCCTCAGTACTGACCCTCTGACAGTGCAGCACTCCCTCAGTACTGACCCTCTGACAGTGCAGCACTCCCTCAGTACTGACCCTCTGACAGTGCAGCACTCCCTCACTACAGCACCTCTGGCAGTGCAGCACTCCCTCAATACTGACCCTCTGACAGTGCAGCACTCCCTCAGTAGAACACCTCTGGCAGTGCAGCACTCCCTCAGTACTGACCCTCTGACAGTGCAGCACTCCCTCAGTACTGACCCTCTGACAGTGCAGCACTCCCTCAGTACTGACCCTCTGACAGTGCAGCACTCCCTCAGTACTGACCCTCTGACAGTGCAGCACTCCCTCACTACAGCACCTCTGGCAGTGCAGCACTCCCTCAATACTGACCCTCTGACAGTGCAGCACTCCCTCAGTACAACACCTCTGACAGTGCAGCACTCCCTCAGTACAGCACCTCTGGCAGTGCGGCATTCCCTCAGTACTGACCCTCTGGCAGTGCAGCACTCCCTCAGTACTGACCCTCTGACAGTGCAGCACTCCCTCAGTACTGACCCTCTGAGAGTGCAACACTCCGTCACTACAGCACCTCTGACAGTGCATCACTCCCTCAGTACTGACCCTCTGGCAGTGCAGCACTTCCTCAGTACTGACCCTCTGACAGTGCAGCACTCCCTCAGTACTGACCCTCTGACAGTGCAGCACTCCCTCAGTACTGACCCTCTGGCAGTGCAGCACTCCCTCAGTACTGACCCTCTGACATTGCGGCACTCCCTCAGTACTGACCCTCTGACAGTGCAGCACTCCCTCAGTACTGGCCCTCTGACAGTGCAGCACTCCCTCAGTACTAACCCTCTGACAGTGCGGCACTCCCTCAGTACTGACTCTCTGACAGTGCGGCACTCCCTCTGTAATGACCCTCTGACAGTGCGGCACTCCCTCAGTACTAACCCTCTGACAGTGCGGCACTCCCTCAGTACTAACCCTCTGACAGTCCGGCACTCCCTCAGTACTGACTCTCTGACAGTGCGGCACTCCCTCAGTACTAACCCTCTGACAGTGCAGCACTCCCTCACTACAGCACCTCTGGCAGTGCAGCACTCCCTCAGTACTGACCCTCTGACAGTGCAGCACTCCCTCACTACAGCACCTCTGACAGTGCAGTACTCCCTCATTACTGACCGTGCAGCACTCCCTCAGTACTGACCCTCTGGCAGTGCAGCACTCCCTCACTACTGCACCTCTGACAGTGCAGCACTCCTTCAGTACAACACCTCTGGCAGTGCAGCACTCCCTCAGTACTGACCCTCTGACAGTGCAGCACTCCCTCAGTACTGACTAGGGTGGACAGTGAGAGCCTTCTCCCGCGGATGGATATGGCTGGCACGAGGGGACATAACTTTAAACTGAGGGGTAATAGATATAGGACAGAGGTCAGAGGTAGGTTCTTTACGCAAAGAGTAGTGAGGCCGTGGAAGGCCCTACCTGCTACAGTAGTGAACTCACCAACATTGAGGGCATTTAAAAGTTTATTGGATAAACATATGGATGATAATGGCATAGCGTAGGTTAGATGGCTTTTGTTTCGGTGCAACATCGTGGGCCGAAGGGCCTGTACTGCGCTGTATTGTTCTATGTTCTATGTTCTATGACCCTCTGACAGTGCAGCACTCCCTCAGTACTGACCCTCTGACAGTGCAGCACTCCCTCACTACAGCACCTCTGGCAGTGCAGCTCTCCCTCAATACTGACCCTCTAACAGTGCAGCACTCCCTCAGTACAACACCTCTGACAGTGCAGCACTCCCTCAGTACTGACCCTCTGACAGTGCAGCACTCCCTCAGTACTGACCCTCTTACAGTGCAGCACTCCCTCAGTACTGATCCTCTTACAGTGCAGCACTCCCTCAGTACAGCACTTCTGGCAGTGCGGCACTCCCTCAGTACTGACCCTCTGGCAGTGCAGCACTCCCTCAGTACTGACCCTCTGGCAGTGCAGCACTCCCTCAGTACTGACCCTCTGACAGTGCAACACTCCGTCACTACAACACCTCTGACAGTGCAGCACTCCCTCAGTACTGACCCTCTGACAGTGCAGCACTCCCTCAGTACTGACCCTCTTACAGTGCAGCACTCCCTCAGTACTGACCCTCTGACAGTGCAGCACTCCCTCAGTACTGACCCTCTGGCAGTGCAGCACTCCCTCAGTACTGACCCTCTGACATTGCGGCACTCCCTCAGTACTGACCCTCTGACAGTGCAGCCCTCCCTCAGTACTGACCCTCTGGCAGTGCAGCACTCCCTCACTACAGCACCTCTGGCAGTGCAGCACTCCCTCAGTACAGCACCTCTGGCAGTGCAGCACTCCCTCAGTACTGACCCTCTGGCAGTGCAGCACTCCCTCACTACAGCACCTCTGGCAGTGCAGCACTCCCTCACTACAGCACCTCTGGCAGTGCAGCACTCCCTCAGTACAGCACCTCTGGCAGTGCAGCACTCCCTCAGAACTGACCCTCTGACAGTGCGGCACTCCCTCAGTACTGACCCCCTGACAGTGCAGCACTCCCTCAGTACTGACCCTCTGACAGTGCAGCACTCCCTCAGTACAGCACCTCTGGCAGTACAGCACTCCCTCAGTACTGACCCTCTGACAGTGCAGCACTCCCTCAGTACAGCACCTCTGGCAGTACAGCACTCCCTCAGTACTGACTCTCTGACAGTGCAGCACTCACTCAGTACTGACGCTCTGGCAGTGCAGCACTCCCTCAGTACTGACCCTCTGACAGTACAGCACTGACTCAGTACAGCACCTCTGGCAGCGCAGCACTCCCTCAGTACAACACCTCTGACAGTGCAGCACTCCCTCATCACTGACCCTCTGGCAGTGCAGCACTCCCTCAGTACTGACCCTCTGAGAGTCCAACACTCCGTCACTACAGCACCTCTGACAGTGCATCACTCCCTCATCAGTGACCCTCTGACAGTGCAGCACTCCCTCAGTACTGGCCCTCTGACAGTGCAGCACTCCCTCAGTACTGGCCCTCTGACAGTGCAGCACTCCCTCAGTACTAACCCTCTGACAGTGCGGCACTCCCTCAGTACTGACTCTCTGACAGTGCGGCACTCCCTCTGTAATGACTCTCTGACAGTGCGGCACTCCCTCAGTACTAACCCTCTGACAGTGCGGCACTTCCTCAGTACTAACCCTCTGACAGTCCGGCACTCCCTCAGTACTGACTCTCTGACAGTGCGGCACTCCCTCAGTACTAACCCTCTGACAGTGCAGCACTCCCTCACTACAGCACCTCTGGCAGTGCAGCACTCCCTCAGTACTGACCCTCTGACAGTGCAGCACTCCCTCACTACAGCACCTCTGACAGTGCAGAACCCCTCATTACTGACCGTGCAGCACTCCCTCAGTACTGACCCTCTGGCAGTGCAGCACTCCCTCACTACTGCACCTCTGACAGTGCAGCACTCCTTCAGTACAACACCTCTGGCAGTGCAGCACTCCCTCAGTACTGACCCTCTGACAGTGCAGCACTCCCTCAGTACTGACTAGGGTGGACAGTGAGAGCCTTCTCCCGCGGATGGATATGGCTGGCACGAGGGGACATAACTTTAAACTGAGGGGTAATAGATATAGGACAGAGGTCAGAGGTAGGTTCTTTACGCAAAGAGTAGTGAGGCCGTGGAATGCCCTACCTGCTACAGTAGTGAATTCACCAACATTGAGGGCATTTAAAAGTTTATTGGATAAACATATGGATGATAATGGCATAGTGTAGGTTAGATGGCTTTTGTTTCGGTGCAACATCGTGGGCCGAAGGGCCTGTACTGCGCTGTATTGTTCTATGTTCAATGTTCTATGACCCTCTGACAGTGCAGCACTCCCTCAGTACTGACCCTCTGACAGTGCAGCACTCCCTCACTACAGCACCTCTGGCAGTGCAGCACTCCCTCAATACTGACCCTCTAACAGTGCAGCACTCCCTCAGTACAACACCTCTGACAGTGCAGCACTCCCTCAGTACTGACCCTCTGACAGTGCAGCACTCCCTCAGTACTGACCCTCTTACAGTGCAGCACTCCCTCAGTACTGATCCTCTTACAGTGCAGCACTCCCTCAGTACAGCACCTCTGGCAGTGCGGCACTCCCTCAGTACTGACCCTCTGGCAGTGCAGCACTCCCTCAGTACTGACCCTCTGGCAGTGCAGCACTCCCTCAGTACTGACCCTCTGACAGTGCAACACTCCGTCACTACAACACCTCTGACAGTGCAGCACTCCCTCAGTACTGACCCTCTGACAGTGCAGCACTCCCTCAGTACTGACCCTCTGACAGTGCAGCACTCCCTCAGTACTGACCCTCTGGCAGTGCAGCACTCCCTCAGTACTGACCCTCTGACATTGCGGCACTCCCTCAGTACTGACCCTCTGACAGTGCAGCCCTCCCTCAGTACTGACCCTCTGACAGTGCAGCCCTCCCTCAGTACTGACCCTCTGGCAGTGCAGCACTCCCTCACTACAGCACCTCTGGCAGTGCAGCACTCCCTCAGTACAGCACCTCTGGCAGTGCAGCACTCCCTCAGTACTGACCCTCTGGCAGTGCAGCACTCCCTCACTACAGCACCTCTGGCAGTGCAGCACTCCCTCAGTACAGCACCTCTGGCAGTGCAGCACTCCCTCAGAACTGACCCTCTGACAGTGCGGCACTCCCTCAGTACTGACCCCCTGACAGTGCAGCACTCCCTCAGTACTGACCCTCTGACAGTGCAGCATTCCCTCAGTACAGCACCTCTGGCAGTACAGCACTCCCTCAGTACTGACCCTCTGACAGTGCAGCACTCCCTCAGTACAGCACCTCTGGCAGTACAGCACTCCCTCAGTACTGACTCTCTGACAGTGCAGCACTCACTCAGTACTGACGCTCTGGCAGTGCAGCACTCCCTCAGTACTGACCCTCTGACAGTACAGCGCTGACTCAGTACAGCACCTCTGGCAGCGCAGCACTCCCTCAGTACAACACCTCTGACAGTGCAGCACTCCCTCATCACTGACCCTCTGGCAGTGCAGCACTCCCTCAGTACTGACCCTCTGAGAGTGCAACACTCCGTCACTACAGCACCTCTGACAGTGCATCACTCCCTCATCAGTGACCCTCTGACAGTGCAGCACTCCCTCAGTACTGGCCCTCTGACAGTGCAGCACACCCTCAGTACTGACCCTCTGACAGTGCAGCACTTCCTCAGTACTGACCCTCTGACAGTGCGGCACTCCCTCAGTACTGACCCTCTGACAGTGCAGCACTCCCTCAGTACTGACCCTCTGGCAGTGCAGCACTCCCTCAGTACTGACCCTCTGACATTGCGGCACTCCCTCAGTACTGACCCTCTGACAGTGCAGCACTCCCTCAGTACTGACCCTCTGACAGTGCAGCACTCCCTCACTACAGCGCCTCTGGCAGTGCAGCACTCCCTCAGTACAGCACCTCTGGCAGTGCAGCACTCCCTCAGTACTGACCCTCTGGCAGTGCGGCACTCCCTCAGTACTGACCCTCTGACAGTGCAGCACTCCCTCACTACAGCACCTCTGGCAGTGCAGCACTCCCTCACTACAGCACCTCTGGCAGTGCAGCACTCCCTCAGTACAGCACCTCTGGCAGTGCAGCACTCCCTCAGTACAGCACCTCTGGCAGTACAGCACTCCCTCAGTACTGACCCTCTGACAGTGCAGCACTCCCTCAGTACTGACCCTCTGACAGTGCAGCATTCCCTCAGTACAACACCTCTGACAGTGCAGCACTCCCTCATCAGTGACCCTCTGACAGTGCAGCACTCCCTCAGTACTGACCCTCTGGCAGTGCAGCACCCCCTCTGTACTGACCCTCTGACCGTGCGGCACTCCCTCAGTACTGACCCTCTGACAGTGCAGCGCTCCCTCAGTACTGACCGTGCAGCACTCCCTCAGTACTGACCCTCTGGCTGTGCAGCACTCCCTCACTACTGCACCTCTGACAGTGCAGCACTCCCTCAGTAGAACACCTCTGGCAGTGCAGCACTCCCTCAGTACTGACCCTCTGACAGTGCAGCACTCCCTCAGTACTGACCCTCTGACAGTGCAGCACTCCCTCAGTACTGACCCTCTGACAGTGCAGCACTCGCTCAGTACTGACCCTCTGACAGTGCAGCACTCCCTCACTACAGCACCTCTGGCAGTGCAGCACTCCCTCAATACTGACCCTCTGACAGTGCAGCACTCCCTCAGTAGAACACCTCTGGCAGTGCAGCACTCCCTCAGTACTGACCCTCTGACAGTGCAGCACTCCCTCAGTACTGACCCTCTGACAGTGCAGCACTCCCTCAGTACTGACCCTCTGACAGTGCAGCACTCCCTCAGTACTGACCCTCTGACAGTGCAGCACTCCCTCACTACAGCACCTCTGGCAGTGCAGCACTCCCTCAATACTGACCCTCTGACAGTGCAGCACTCCCTCAGTACAACACCTCTGACAGTGCAGCACTCCCTCAGTACAGCACCTCTGGCAGTGCGGCATTCCCTCAGTACTGACCCTCTGGCAGTGCAGCACTCCCTCAGTACTGACCCTCTGACAGTGCAGCACTCCCTCAGTACTGACCCTCTGACAGTGCAGCACTCCCTCAGTACTGACCCTCTGGCAGTGCAGCACTCCCTCAGTACTGACCCTCTGACATTGCGGCACTCCCTCAGTACTGACCCTCTGACAGTGCAGCACTCCCTCAGTACTGGCCCTCTGACAGTGCAGCACTCCCTCAGTACTAACCCTCTGACAGTGCGGCACTCCCTCAGTACTGACTCTCTGACAGTGCGGCACTCCCTCTGTAATGACCCTCTGACAGTGCGGCACTCCCTCAGTACTAACCCTCTGACAGTGCGGCACTCCCTCAGTACTAACCCTCTGACAGTGCGGCACTCCCTCAGTACTGACTCTCTGACAGTGCGGCACTCCCTCAGTACTAACCCTCTGACAGTGCAGCACTCCCTCACTACAGCACCTCTGGCAGTGCAGCACTCCCTCAGTACTGACCCTCTGACAGTGCAGCACTCCCTCACTACAGCACCTCTGACAGTGCAGCACTCCCTCATTACTGACCGTGCAGCACTCCCTCAGTACTGACCCTCTGGCAGTGCAGCACTCCCTCACTACTGCACCTCTGACAGTGCAGCACTCCTTCAGTACAACACCTCTGGCAGTGCAGCACTCCCTCAGTACTGACCCTCTGACAGTGCAGCACTCCCTCAGTACTGACCCTCTGACAGTGCAGCACTCCCTCACTACAGCACCTCTGACAGTGCAGCACTCCCTCATTACTGACCGTGCAGCACTCCCTCAGTACTGACCCTCTGGCAGTGCAGCACTCCCTCACTACTGCACCTCTGACAGTGCAGCACTCCTTCAGTACAACACCTCTGGCAGTGCAGCACTCCCTCAGTACTGACCCTCTGACAGTGCAGCACTCCCTCAGTACTGACTAGGGTGGACAGTGAGAGCCTTCTCCCGCGGATGGATATGGCTGGCACGAGGGGACATAACTTTAAACTGAGGGGTAATAGATATAGGACAGAGGTCAGAGGTAGGTTCTTTACGCAAAGAGTAGTGAGGCCGTGGAATGCCCTACCTGCTACAGTAGTGAACTCACCAACATTGAGGGCATTTAAAAGTTTATTGGATAAACATATGGATGATAATGGCATAGTGTAGGTTAGATGGCTTTTGTTTCGGTGCAACATCGTGGGCCGAAGGGCCTGTACTGCGCTGTATTGTTCTATGTTCTATGTTCTATGACCCTCTGACAGTGCAGCACTCCCTCAGTACTGACCCTCTGACAGTGCAGCACTCCCTCACTACAGCACCTCTGGCAGTGCAGCACTCCCTCAATACTGACCCTCTGACAGTGCAGCACTCCCTCAGTACAACACCTCTGACAGTGCAGCACTCCCTCAGTACTGACCCTCTGACAGTGCAGCACTCCCTCAGTACTGACCCTCTTACAGTGCAGCACTCCCTCAGTACTGATCCTCTTACAGTGCAGCACTCCCTCAGTACTGGCCCTCTGACAGTGCAGCACTCCCTCAGCACTGACCCTCTGACAGTGCAGCACTCCCTCAGTACAGCACCTCTGGCAGTGCAGCACTCCATCACTACAGCACCTCTGGCAGTGCAGCACTCCCTCAGTACAGCACCTCTGGCAGTGCAGCACTCTCTCAGTACAGCACCTCTGGCAGTGCAGCACTCCCTCAGTACAGCACCTCTGGCAGTGCAGCACTCCCTCAGTACAGCACCTCTGGCAGTGCAGCACTCCCTCAGTACAGCACTACGCACTAGAATATCAGCCTGAATTTGTGTGCTCATGTGCTACAATGGGCCTTGAACCTGGAACCCTCGGAGTCAGCAGTGACCCAGGCCACCACTCTGGTGTCTCAAATTGGAATATTCACTTTTCTCTTCGAAAATTTGAAATTTAAAAGATTTTTGAATACTTTTAAAGGAATCTTGGCTAACATTGGAGTTTTGAATGTTGGCCATGCTCTCAGAACTAAAATATAAAGCTTTACCAAGGAGTGTTATTTGTGTTAATATCGAAACACTTGTGTTGTTGAGATTTGGTTGTGTTCCAATATATTATGTGCATAAACACTCATATCGTATCTTCGTGTGAGCTGCATATTGTTGACTTGCTGCTTTCATAACCATTTCCAATCAAGCTGACGACCTAATCAGTCCAATAAGCTGACTGTCTTTGCACCTAATCAGACTGGTACTTACTCTCGGATACCTCCACAGTGTCAGCTCAGCAGGTGTTCAACAATCTCACAGTTCATTTAATCAAACGCAAAGTCAAAACTTTAGTGAACAATCAACTTAAATGCCACTATACATGTAATGGGGAAAGAAAACTTTCAGCAGATTTATCAGCACAGGATTGTTTTCTCAGTGGGAAAATTCTAACCCCCTTGATGTGGCTCCACTGCACCTTGTAATGTCAGTCAGTCTTGGTAATGCTTCTCTGGCAACAGAGCCCATGAAAAAAAGTAATTATTTATTACATTTGTTGTTTTCATTGTACCAGAATGTTCTTAGGCCACTACTTACAGCATTATTTACAGGGCTTAGCATCCAGCAAGCTATCATATATCCAATATATGATGTACAACATGTAAAGACTTTCAATTATTTACGCTGTTCAGTCCGAGCATTATTTGATTTGACGGCATAGTTTATTCAGACATTGCACTGTGTTGGATTTTGTGGAGTTAGTGTGGAATGTAGCTTGCTGTGTAAGTACAGTACTTGGCATTCCACAACAGCTGCATGCTGCGCAGATTTGGGCTTCATTGGGATGTGTATCATACTTTCTGTTTGTGGCTGCAGAATAAGTTCGATGACAGCCTTACGGGCATTAAAGGTTCAGGAATATACGGCAGGACAGAGGATAACACATAAATGAAGTTTATTATTCTGTCAACAGAGATTAGGTTCAAGTACTCAACAATCCCATGGAGGTATTTATTTGCGTGATTATATGCATTCCTTGAGGACGTGAACATTGTTTTAACTGACCCATAGCTGATGGGGAGTCCGATGATCAGGACATCAGATTTTTCTTTAAAAAAAAAATGTTGATTCAAGGTTTTCAATAAATTTTTACATAACACTCCAGAAAGGAAAGAAAATATACATAAGAAAAATAAAAAGGGGGGCCTTACGCCATCCCCTCCAACAACTTAAACCACTGAACATTAAACTATCTAACAAATTAAGAACAAAAATGGGGCAAACGTCCCTTACAATAATAAAAACAAGCAAAACCCCCAACCCCCCCCCCTTCCCCCCACCCCACCCCCTTCCCCTGGGTTGCTGCTGCTCTTGACCTCCACCTAACGTTCCACCAGAAAGTCTAGGAACGGTTGCCACCGCCTGGAGAACCCGTGCACAGACCCTCGCAAGGCAAACTTTATCCTCTCCAACTTGATGAACCCTGCCATGTCATTGATCCAAGCCTCCACGCTTGGGGGTTTCGCATCTCTCCACATTAGTAGTATCCTCCGCCGGGCTACCAAGGACGCAAAGGCCAGAACTCACGCCTCTTTCGGCTTCTGTACTCCCGTCTCATGTGATACCCCGAATATTGCTATCCCCCAGCTCGATTTTACCCGAGTGTCTCAAGACTTTGGACATAGCCTTTGCGAAGCCCCTCCAGAACCCCTCTAGCGCTGGGCACGCCCAGAACATATGGGTGTGATTTGCTGGGCTCCCCGAGAACCTCGCGCATCTGTCCTCCACCCCAAAAAACTTGCACATCCCCGACCCTGTCATTTGTGCCCTGTGAACCACTTTGAACTGGATCAGGCTAAGTCTGGTGCAAGACAAGGAGGAGTTAACCTTGCCCAGGGCCTCCGCCCACAAGCTCTCATCCAGTTTCTCGCCCAGCTCCTCCTCCCACTTGCCCTTCAACTCCTCCACCGAGGCTTCCTCTGCCTCCTGTAACTCCTGATAGATCGCCGAGACCTTGCCCTCTCCCACCCATACACCCGAGGTCACCCTGTCCTGAATCCTCTGTGCGGGAAGCAGCGGAAATTCCCTTACCTGCCTTCTCACAAACGCCCTCACCTGCATGTACCGAAAAGCGTTTCCGGGGGGTAACCCAAATTTCTCCTCCAGCGCCCCCAGGCTAGCAAAAGCCCCGTCGATAAATAGATCCCCCATCCTTTTAATTCCCACCCGATGCCAGTTTAGGAATCCGCCATCTATACTGCCCGGTGCAAAGCTATGATTATTCCGTATTGGGGACGAAATTGAGGCCCCCAACTGACCCCTGTGCCGTCTCCACTGCCCCCAAATCCTCAGTGTCGCTGCCACCACCGGGCTCGTGGTGTACCGCGTTGGTGGTAGCGGCAAAGATGCCATCACCTGCGCTCCCAAGCTAGTGCCCACGCATGACGCCGCCTCTAATCTTTTCCACGCCACCCCCTCTCCCTCCATTACCCATTTCCGAATCGTTGCCACATTGGCTGCCCAGTAATAACTACACAGGTTCGGTAGCGCCAGCCCACCCCTGTCCCAACTACGCTCCAGAAACAACCTCTTGACCCTCGGGGTCTTACTTGCAGATACAAACCCCATAATGCTCCTGCTTACTCGCTTAAAAATGCGTTGGGGATGAGGATGGGCAGGCACTGGAACACAAACAGGAACCTAGGGAGCACTGTCATCTTAACGGACTGCACCCTGCCCGCCAGGGAGAGAGGCAACACATCCCATTTCCTAAAGTCTTCCTCCATCTGATCTACCAACCGCGCCAAATTAAGCTTATGCAGGGCCCCCCAACTCCTGGCCACCTGGATACCCAAATATCGGAAACTCCTCTCCGCCCTCTTAAGCGGCAGCTCCTCCAGCCCCCTTTCCTGGCCCCTCGCATGCACCTCAACGAGCTCACTCTTCCCCACGTTAAGCTTGTAGCCTGAGAAGTCCCCAAACTCCCTAAGGATCCGCATGACCTCCACCATCCCCTCCCCTGGATCTGCGATGTACAAATGCAGGTCATCAGCATACAACGAGACCCGATGTTCCTCCCCTCCCCGGACCAACCCCCTCCAGTTTCTAGATTCCCTCAACTCCATGACCAGCAGCTCAATTGCCAAAGCAAACAACAGAGGGGACAGGGGACACCCCTGTCTCGTCCCACAGTACATCCTAAAATATTCTGATCTCCGCCGGTTCATAGATACGCTCGCCACCGGGGTCTGGTATAACAATTTGACCCACCCTATGAACCCCTCCCCGAACCCAAACCTGCCCAGCACCTTCCATAGGTACTCCCACTCCACCCGAGTGGTCCTCGTGTATCACTCCCGGGACACAATCCTCAATCCTTGTGGCTAGGACATTTGCCAGAACTTGGCATCTACATTAAGGAGCGAGATCGGCCTATACGATCCACACCATAGAAAGCATCCTATCAGGCTGCATCACAGCCTGGTATGGCAACTGCTCGGCCCAGGACCGCAAGAAACTTCAGAGAGTCGTGAACACCGCCCAGTCCATCACACGAACCTGCCTCCCATCCATTGACTCCATTTACACCTCACGCTGCCTGGGGAGAGCGGGCAGCATAATCAAAGACCCCTCCCACCCGGCTTACTCACTCTTCCAACTTCTTCCATCGGGCAGGAGATACAGAAGTCTGAGAACACGCACGAACAGACTCAAAAACAGCTTCTTCCCCACTGTCACCAGGCTCCTAAATGACCCTCTTATGGACTGACCTCATTAACACTACACCCTGTATGCTTCACCCGATGCCAGTGCTTATGTAGTTACGTTGTATACCTTGTGTTGCCCTATTATGTATTTTCTTTTATTCCCTTTTCTTCTCATGTACTTAATGATCTGTTGAGCTGCTCACAGAAAAATACTTTTCACTGTACCTCGGTACACGTGACAATAAACAAATCCAATCCAATCCACTGCAGCGGGTCCTTGTCTCGCTTGAGGATCAGCGAGATCAGCGCCCGAGACATTGTCGGGGGGGAGAATCCCTTCCTCCCTCGCCTCATTCAAAGTTCTCACCAGCAGCGGACCCAGCAGATCCACAAACTTCCTGTAAAATTCAACCGGGAACCCATCAGGCCCCGGGGCCTTGCCCGCCTGCATACTCCCCATCCCCATAACCAACTTCTCTATCCCAATCAGGGCCCCAGGCCTTCCACTTGCCCCTCCTCCACTCTCGGGAACCTCAATTGGTCCAGGAACCGCTGCATCCCAAACCACACCAACCAGTACTTCCCCATTGGGTAGCACGGTAGCACAGTGGTTAGCACAATTGCTTCACAGCTCCAGGGTCCCAGATTCGATTCCGGCTTGGGTCACTGTCTGTGCGGAGTCTGCACATCCTCCCCGTGTGTGCGTGGGTTTCCTCCGAGTGCTCCGGTTTCCTCCCACAGTCCAAAGATGTGCAGGTTAGGTGGATTGGCCGTGATAAATTGCCCTTCGTGTCCAAAATTGCCCTTAGTGTTGGGTGGGGTTACTGGGTTATGGGGATAGGGTGGAGGTGCAGACTCGATGGGCCGAATAGCCTCCTTCCACACTGTTATTCTATGATTCTATGATCACTGGCCTCTATGTATGTTTGAATGCACCCCCGGACCCCCCACAAACCTCCTCATCTGCCAACAGTCCCACGTCCAAGCGCCACAACGGGTGCCAGGACATCAGATTTTAACAGAACATGAGCCAGCTGGTCAGCCCCTTGGGCCTATTCTGCCATTAAATTAGATGATGGGATGTCTGAACCTCGGAGCTCTCGGTCTGTCTTTGCTCCATTTCTTGTTCTCTAGGAGCAAGTTCCAGTTTTCTTTCAGAGCTTGTTGGGTTTTCTTCCTTCAGGCAACTAATTGTTCTAAATGAAAGAAATGTTACTGCACTAACTCAGCACAGCATTATAGAGGAATCTTGTTTATGCTGCAGAGTTAAACAGCCAATTTCAATTCCAGTTGGTAACTGCTCAGGATGCTCTATGAACAGAACCGACAGTACGCTGAACACTGTTTAAACGTCCATTTTATAAAGATCACCTATTTAATAGTCACAAATGTGCAACAGACTGTAATATTGAGTTATGGGAGAGAAAGGTTTTCTCTGGAAAAGGCCATGTGTGGCTAGTGCAAGTGGACTTGTTTATCCAACTGGAAAATCACAATGCATGTTTTTAATGCCAGACCTTTTCATAATTGACAGCAAGACCAGCCATTGTGTGCGCAATGATTCGATGTTTGTAAACCCTACCACTGTCGTGTTTGAGCAGTTGGTGGAAGCCTAAAGCTACATTCTGGAAGATGTGTGCCAGCTGTTGATGATCCCCAGCAGCAGGAGAACTATTCATTCTCTGCAGATATACCAGGGTTTGAGCCCAGGTTCCAGATAGTGGGCTCACACATTGAAGGAAACAAGCATGTAATCAAACTATGGATGCAATTGTAATGTCAATATAATTTAATTTTTCTGCTATATCCTTGAGTTATACCACCTACATGGTGACTAAAGGCATTTCAAAACGTGTTTCTGTGCGCGTTTTCTTGGAAAGTTATCTGTAGTCCTTTTGCCATTTGATGTGGGAGGAAACCGGAGCACCCGGAGGAAACCCATGCAACCTTGTCTACTTGAAGTTCTGTCTTTAGGGACCTGTGTACCTGTGCGCCAAGATCTCTCAGTTCACCTACCCTTGTTAATAAATTCCTATGCTGTGAGCAAATTATTCACCAATTTTTTCAAGACCATCAGCCAGCCAGGTTGAAAAGTCCTTTATTCTTTTATTTTAGATTCTGTTGCTCAGATTGGCCTCATCTGCAGCATGCCCCAGGAAATTAAAGCAGATAGTGGTTCTGTTTAACTCTTTGTTGCCCTTAAACCATCCTTCTCAGATGCCCCCTTTGTTGAATGCTGTCGGTCTTATTTCAGAAGAGGCCAAGCCACTTGAGCATTAAATAACTGTTCATATCCTTAAAAAAAACAATCTTAATTTTCCACTCCATACAGCATTGGGCACTGTCCAACTGGGGCTGGTTTAACACTGGGCTAAACAGCTGGCTTGTAATGCAGAACACAGGCAGCAGCGCGAGTTCAATTCCCGTACCAGCCTCCCCGAACAGGCGCCGGAATGTGGCGACTAGGGGCTTTTCACAGTAACTTCATTGAAGCCTACTTGTGACGAGCGATTATTATTATTATTATTATTATTATTATTATTATTATTATTATTATTATTATTCAGGGTGAGAAGTCCTGTTGGACAGACTCCAGTTCCCAGGACAAACAAATCAATGGGAATGTTACTCAGGAACCCTAGATTCAAAAAATTAGCTGATACATCAAGATCTGGATTCTACTACAGTTGATTGATGACCTGGCTCTTGAGATGGAATGATCAGATTTGGGCATACCAAAAATGTGATGCCAACCATGCTGGGTGACCCAAGAACATCTGAAATGTGTGGTGACCCAAGAACATCTGCAATGTGTGGTGACCCAAGAACATCTGCAATGTGTGGTGACCCAAGAACATCTGCAATGTGTGGTGACCCAAGAACATCTGCAATGTGTGGTGACCCAAGAACATCTGCAGTGTGAGGTGACCCAAGAACATCTGAAATGTGAGGTGACCCAAGAACATCTGCAATGTGTGGTGACCCAAGAACATCTGCAATGTGAGGTGACCCAAGAACATCAGCAATGTGAGGTGACCCAAGAACATCTGCAATGTGAGGTGACCCAAGAACATCTGAAATGTGAGGTGACCCAAGAACATCTGCAATGTGTGGTGACCCAAGAACATCAGCAATGTGAGGTGACCCAAGAACATCTGCAATGTGAGGTGACCCTGGTATTTGTACCAAGCATCACTTTTCCGACTGACATTCATGGGCCCTGCTCACTTGACCATGTCAGCCCTGGCCACTGAAGTCTCAATTGCTATTCAAGTGTCTCCATCCTCAGTAACCTCCATCCTCAGTAACAACATTTGTTATCCGTCACTCTATCAAGCTCCAATATCAGGAGATGTTTCTCATCCCTCAGAAGATGGCTCTAAACAGTCCCACATTCACATAATCACTACAAATTTTCAAACTCATGAGTATTTGTTATTGACAGCCTTCTCTCGCTCTGGTTTTGGTGCCATGTTCCCTCGGCGATGCTCACTACATTCACTCGCTCTACACCTCCCGTGATACCTCAACACTCGCTTCATTACCATATCGTCCAAGAGCTGATTGGTGGAAAATGTGGAACTCTTAGTTAACCGGCATTTTAGATTAATCAGCGGCATTTCCCACACATGCAGGATAATAGAAACTTTACTGCACTTGTTCAGTCAGTGTGCAGATATCAGCTCTGCGTCATTCAAGTAGCACAAGCATTTTCCACCCACCACACTTTCCCCTGTGGCTCGAGCACACAGACTCCCTGCAGTGCAGAAGGAGGGCATTCGGCCCAGGGAGCCTGCACCAACCCTCTGAAAGAGCACTGTACCCATGCCCAATTCCCTGCCCTATCCCAATAACCTCTTTACCAAAGCTGCATGTCTTTGGACTGTGGGAGGAAACCGGGGCACCCGGAGGAAACATACGCATACACGGGGAGAAGGTACAAACTCCACACAGTCACCCAAGGCCGGAACTGAACCTGGGTCCCGGCGCTGTGAGGCAGCAGCGCTAACCACTCTGCCACCCATTTTTGGTATCTCTCTTTTCCTCATTCTTGGTTTCCTATGTATGTCAACAAACTGTGTTTTGAGGCGATGTTAAAAATGAACACAGCTCTTAAGATAGGAGGTAGGGGGGAAAACAGAAGTGTGTGCTTTACATTTTGGAACCCTTTAAAAAAAAAAAAAAAATCACTCTTAAGGAGGCAAATTGTCCAATGCATCCCAATGATTCAGTCCACATTCCACCCCAGGTATCCCAATGTTTTGGAGCTGATGTGTCATTGATTAACTGCAAATTGAATTTGAAATCACTGAGTGCAGTACAGCCTAAAGGGATGAGATCAGGGGCGGGATTCCCTGCAAACCGTTGGTGCGGGCCACTCTGGCGCCGAGGAGTAGCGTGAATCACTCTGGCATCGGGCCGCCCAAAGGAGCGGAATCCTCCGCACCTTCAGAGGCTAGGCCGGCGCCAGAGTGTTTGGTGCCCGCCAGCCGGCGCCGAAGGGCATCCGCCGGCTGGCGTGAGTTGGTGCATGCGCGGGAGCGCCAGCGTGTGCTGTCGTCATCTCAGCGCATGCGCAGGGGGGTTCTTCTCCGCACCGGCCATGGCGGAGGTTGACAGCGGCCGGTGCGGAGGGAAAGAGTGCCGCCACGGCACAGGCCTGCCCGCGGATCGGTGGGCCCCGATCGCGACCCAGGCGACCGTGACCTCCTCCTCCTCCCCCGAGGACTCTGCAGGCCACCCATGGAGCCAGGTCCCACCGGTAAGGACCTGTTGTGATTTACGCTGGCGGGACCCGCCGATAACGGGCGGCCCCTGCCAAAACCCCGGTGCCGGAGAATTCGGCAACCGGCGGGGGCGGGATTCACGCCGCCCCCCAGCGATTCTCCAACCCGGCGGGGGGGTCGGAGAATCCCGCCCCAGATCTCAGGGATTTAAAGGAATGGCATCACTCCTGGACAATTTGATGGATATTACAAAAACATGATAGCACTATGCTGGAAAACTGAAATAAAAACCGAAAAGCTGGAAATAATCAGCGGCAGCATTTTCTAAGTGACAAAGCAAGCTGATCTTTCAGATCGATGACCTTTCAGATCGATGACCTTTCATTATGACTCGCATTTCAAGGATAGGCAGTCTTGTATTTCTACAGCTCCTTTCAAGCCACAAAACACTCAAGTGCTTTCCAGTGAATGGAGTATTTTTGTAGCTGCTGAAAACGTAAGGGATGCACTAAATGCAAAGCCGCAGCAGGGGTTAAACAAGTACAAAACTCAAGGGTCCTTCCTGTTTATTCCCTTATTTCCCCTTGGTTCCCAGAGGAACTTCAGACCTGTTCGCACCAGAGAGAGTTTTTTGATTGATTTTCAGGGGGGCGGGGGCGGGGGGGGGGGGGGGGGGGCGGGCGGGGGGGGGGGGGGGAAAAGCTGTACTCTGTCCAGTAACAGGTGGTGATTGGATCCGAACCCAGCAGGCTGGTTCTCAGAGTTCCAAGGAGTTTTACTCCTAGCCACAGAAAGCCAAGCCCCAGTTAATGGTATGGCGTTGGGGAGAGTTATAGAACAAAGAGATCTAGGAGTACAGGTTCATAACTCCTTGAAGGTGGAGTCGCAGTTGGACAGGGTGGTGAAGAAGGCATTCGGCATGCTTGGTTTCATTGGTCAGAACATTGAATACAGGAGTTGGGACGTCTTGTTGAAGTTGTACAAGACATTGGTACGGCCACACTTGGAATACTGTGTGCAGTTCTGGTCACCCTATTATAGAAAGGATATTATTAAACTGGAAAGAGTGCAGAAAAGATTTACTAGGATGTTGCCGGGACTTGATGGTTCGAGTTATAAGGAGAGGCTGGATAGACTGGGACTTTTTTCCCTGTAGCGTAGGAGGCTTAGGGGTGATCTTATAGAGGTCTATAAAATAATGAGGGGCATAGATAAGGTAGATAGTCAACATCTTTTCCCAAAGGTAGGGGAGTCTAAAACTAGAGGGCATAGGTTTAAGGTGAGAGGGGAGAGATTCAGAAGGGCCCAGAGGGGCAATTTCTTCACTCAGAGGGTAGTGAGTGTCTGGAATGGGCTGCCAGAGGTAGTAGTAGAGGCGGGTACAATTGTGTCTTTTAAAAAGCATTTAGATAGTTAGATGGGTAAGATGGGTATAGAGGGTTATGGGCCAAGTGCGGGCAACTGGGACTAGCTTAATGGTAAAAACTGGGCGGCATGGACTGGTTGGGCTGAAGGGCCTGTTTCCATGCTGTAAACTTCTATGATTCTATGATTCTAAAGGCTGTGGGTGATATATTCATGAGGCTGCAGAGAGCCTGAATGAATGAATCTACAGAAAAGTCATTACAGGCTTCAGGCAAAGACCAGTGCACACACTGTCTCCAGAAAGGCTGTGGGTGATGTATTCCAAAAACTACAGAGGCCTGAATGAATCCACAATAAAGACTTCAAACTGAAAGCAAAGTCTGAACAGGAGTTCGGTGCTGCAAACACCCATTTTATGCAAAGACTATTTTTTTCTTTTACTTATCATTTTTTTACCCCTTTATTCTCCTGTGTGTGTGTGTGTGTGTATATAAATATCCAACTGTCCTGGCTTGAGACAATTCACGCCTCTTTAACCTGTGATTATCCCTCTCTCCAGTTTCTCCGATTGGACCTGTAAAGACTTAATTACCTGCAAATGTTCACATTCAAAGTATCGTCTTGCATCATTGACTTTGTCTATATATATGTTTCTGGAACCCACCTCTTCATTCACCTGAGGAAGGAGCTGTGCTCCGAAAGCTAGTGGTTCAAAACAAACCTGTTGTACTTTAACCTGATGTTCTAAGACTTTCTTACTGTGTATAAATATATGTAGTAGTTGTATTTGCTGCAGACTGCATTCTAGTTCTTGTTATAAATAAATGGTAATTATCTTTACATTTATAAACTTGGTGACTCTGTATTGGACAGCCAAAGGCCAAAGACTTCAGCTTTTTACCCCCATGAATTACTGGTTAATTCACATGTTGAGACTCCAGGTCAAGTGGGGCTAGAACTGACCGTGCACTAGCCCAGGGAGTGGTAACAAGAGGCACAAAGTAGGATGAGAAGGTATGAAGAAGGGGGAAGGTATAACAGGATGGAAGGCATCCTGAAGATTAAATAAAAGCATTGATGGTGCAGTGCAGTGGAAAAGGAGGCAGTAAAATAAATTAAAAATGAGTCATGAGGAGGTACAACTGGCAAAGCAGAATTATCAATAACGGTTGTCTGGGGAAAGAAATGAGAGTAGTGGTTATAATTTGGAATTTCTGAACTCAATGACGAGCCCAGAAGGGTTTTTAAAAAAATATTCATTCAGGGGATGTGGACTTAGCTAATCAGGCCAGCATTTGCTGCCTATCTCTGATTGCCCTTGAACTGACTAGCTTGCTGGGCCATTTGAGAGGGAATTTAATAAAAATGTCAACCACATTTCTGTGACTCTCGAGTCATATGGCCAGATATGACAAATAAAAGAAGTTAGTATATATATCGTATTTTATATCTGCTGTAGTAAGGTTTTTTAAAAGCATGCATGAGGGCATATATTTGTTGCAGTATTATTGAACAAGCTAGATTAAATTATCGCTGTGTCGACTAAAGCTGTAATTAAGAGGTCATAAAAGTTGAGGTAGCTATTAATTGTAACCATTTACTTATTTACAGAGACAAGCTTAATGGGACATTATGATTTCTGGAGATTCCCTGGCATATAGAAAATTTATGAAGGATTGTATGTAGGCTGAGCTGAGCAGGTGGGGGGACATCATTGGTGATGTCATTAATGGGAGGAGCTAGGTCTGTCAACAGCTTTGCCTGCATTTGATAAATTGTTCCACGGCTGATTGATGCAGGTAGGGCAGTAGATGTTGTCTATATGGACTTCAGTAAGGCCTTTGACAAGGTCCCTCATGGTAGACTAGTACAAAAGGTGAAGTCACACGGGATCAGGGGTGAACTGGCAAGGTGGATACAGAACTGGCTAGGCCATAGAAGGCAGAGGGTAGCAATGGAGGGATGCTTTTCTAATTGGAGGGCTGTGACCAGTGGTGTTCCACAGGGATCAGTGCTGGGACCTTTGCTCTTTGTAGTATATATAAATGATTTGGAGGAAAATGTAACTGGTCTGATTAGTAAGTTTGCAGACGACACAAAGGTTGGTGGAATTGCGGATAGCGATGAGGACTGTCTGAGGATACAGCAGGATTTAGATTGTCTGGAGACTTGGGCGGAGAGATGGCAGATGGAGTTTAACCTGGACAAATGTGAGGTAATGCATTTTGGAAGGGCTAATGCAGGTAGGGAATATACAGTGAATGGTAGAACCCTCAAGAGTATTGAAAGTCAAAGAGATCTAGGAGTACAGGTCCACAGATCACTGAAAGGGGCTACACAGGTGGAGAAGGTAGTCAAGAAGGCATACGGCATGCTTGCCTTCATTGGCCGGGGCATTGAGTATAAGAATTGGCAAGTCATGTTGCAGCTGTATAGAACCTTAGTTAGGCCACACTTGGAGTATAGTGTTCAATTCTGGTCGCCACACTACCAGAAGGATGTGGAGGCTTTAGAGAGGGTGCAGAAGAGATTTACCAGAATGTTGCCTGGTATGGAGGGCATAAGCTATGAGGAGCGATTGAATAAACTCGGTTTGTTCTCACTGGAACGAAGGAGGTTGAGGGGCGACCTGATAGAGGTATACAAAATTATGAGGGGCATAGACAGAGTGGATAGTCAGAGGCTTTTCCCCAGGGTAGAGGGGTCAATTACTAGGGGGCATAGGTTTAAGGTGAGAGGGGCAAAGTTTAGAGTAGATGTACGAGGCAAGTTTTTTACGCAGAGGGTAGTGGGTGCCTGGAACTCACTACCGGAGGAGGTGGTGGAAGCAGGGACGATAGGGACATTTAAGGGGCATCTTGACAAATACATGAATAGGATGGGAATAGAAGGATACGGACCCAGGAAGTGTAGAAGATTGTAGTTTAGTCGGGCAGTATGGTCGGCACGGGCTTGGAGGGCCGAAGGGCCTGTTCCTGTGCTGTACATTTCTTTGTTCTTTGTTCTTTGTTGAACAGGCGCACAGCTTACAGTGGAAACCCTGGCACACAGCTGGCAGTGGAAACCCTGGCGTACAGCTGGCAGTGGAAACCCTGGCACACAGCAGGCAGTGGAAACCCTGGCACACAGCTGGCAGTGGAAGCCCTGGCGTACAGCTGGCAGTGGAAACCCTGGCACACAGCAGGCAGTGGAAACCCTGGCACATAGCTGGCAGTGGAAGCCCTGGCACACAGCAGGCAGTGGAAACCCTGGCACACAGCAGGCAGTGGAAACCCTGGCACATAGCTGGCAGTGGAAGCCCTGGCACACAGCTGGCAGTGGAAACCCTGGCACATAGCTGGCAGTGGAAGCCCTGGCACACAGCAGGCAGTGGAAACCCTGGCACATAGCTGGCAGTGGAAGCCCTGGCGTACAGCTGGCAGTGGAAACCCTGGCGCACAGCTGGCAGTGGAAACCCTGGCGCACAGCTGGCAGTGGAAACCCTGGCGCACAGCTGGCAGTGGAAACCCTGGCGCACAGCTGGCAGTGGAAACCCTGGCGCCCTGGAAACTGATACAAAGCAAGGAGAAAAGGCAGAAACCATTATTCCCACTCTGTACCGAATTACCATTCTCTTTCAAATTCCCGAGTTCCACTCTGGCTGCATCTCACTCCAGATGTGGTCTATCACTTGCAGTGAACACTGGTACAGAGCTTGCAGTGAACACTGGTGGGAGTCTATGATGCTTTATGTTGGACAGGCTGATTAGATCAGTGTCTCCTCCTGTCCATCATTGCTCATATCTTTTAAGAGTCAAGTTATTTCAACAATTTACATGTCCTGTTTAACATGAAGGAAACTATTTGTGGAGAGATTATAAGTAACAGAAAGGGAAAAGATGACTTCTCCAGTGTGAAAATTCAGCATGGGTATTAGTTCTAGGTTAGATATTCACTAGATGAACTCTGGGCTACATAGACAGGGTCAAGACAATCCCAGTTTACACATGCAAACATACAATAAGGACAAGAATATCTGACCCATTAAGCTCAGCCAATCGAGAAAAACCTTGCGTGATATTTATATGGCACTTATTGGTATTGAGGTGATGGGGGAAGTACACGGAGGTCCTGTTAAAATGAAAGGTTGGCACTCTGATATTTTTTAGCTTGGTGCCCAGTTTGGGTTGCTTTACCATTAGTATTCCAGAGTCTTTGAAGAACCACCCTTATAGTGAAACATCTATCATCTCACGTACAGCAATTTCAATAGTTAAAAGCCAGAAAGAATTTCTTTATAACTTGATTTTAAAATTAAATAATTTAAAATCCAATTGCACAAACACTGATCATTGTTCCGGCCTGAAAACATTTATGCCATGCCACATGTTGTTTCTATTCAAATTTCAGATCTCATAGGGAGGAGGTGTTAGCAATTCTGGAAAGTGTGAAAATAGATAAGTCCCCTGGGCCGGATGGGATTTATCCTAGGATTCTCTGGGAAGCTAGGGAGGAGATTGCTGAGCCTTTGGCTTTGATCTTTAAGTCATCTTTGTCTACAGGAATAGTGCCAGAAGACTGGAGGATAGCAAATGTTGTCCCCTTGTTCAAGAAGGGGAGTAGAGACAACCCCGGTAACTATAGACCAGTGAGCCTTACTTCTGTTGTGGGCAAAATCTTGGAAAGGTTTATAAGAGATAGGATGTATACTCATCTGGAAAGGAATAATTTGATTAGAGATAGTCAACACGGTTTTGTGAAGGGTAGGTCGTGCCTCACAAACCTTGTTGAGTTCTTTGAGAAGGTGACCAAACAGGTGGATGAGGGTAAAGCAGTTGATGTGGTGTATATGGATTTCAGTAAAGCGTTTGATAAGGTTCCCCACGGTAGGCTACTGCAGAAAATACGGAGGCATGGGATTCAGGGTGATTTAGCAGTTTGGATCAGAAATTGGCTAGCTGGAAGAAGACAAAGGGTGGTGGTTGATGGGAAATGTTCAGACTGGAGTCCAGTTACTAGTGGTGTACCACAAGGATCTGTTTTGGGGCCACTGCTGTTTGTCATTTTTATAAATGACCTGGAGGAGGGCGTAGAAGGATGGGTGAGTAAATTTGCAGATGACACTAAAGTCTGTGGAGTTGTGGACAGTGCGGAAGGATGTTACAAGTTACAGAGGGACATAGATAAGCTGCAGCGCTGGGCTGAGAGGTGGCAAATGGAGTTTAATGCAGAAAAGTGTGAGGGGATTCATTTTGGAAGGAATAACAGGAAGACAGAGTACTGGGCTAATGGTAAGATTCTTGGCAGTGTGGATGAGCAGAGAGATCTCGGTCGGTGTCCATGTACATAGATCCCTGAAAGTTGCCACCCAGGTTGAGAGGGTTGTGAAGAAGACGTACGGTGTGTTAGCTTTTATTGGTAGAGGGATTGAGTTTCGGAGCCATGAGGTCATGTTGCAGCTGTACAAAAACTTTGGTGCGGCCGCATTTGGAGTATTGCGTGCAATTCCGATCGCTGCATTATAGGAAGGATGTGGAAGCATTGGAAAGGGTGCAGAGGAGATTTACCAGAATGTTGCCTGGTATGGAGGGAAGATCTTATGAGGAAAGACTGAGGGATTTGAGGCTGTTTTCGTGAGAGAGCAGAAGGTTAAGAGATTACTTAATTGAGGCATACAAGATGATCAGAGGATTGGATAGGGTGGACAGTGAGAGCCTTTTTCCTCGGATGGTGATGTCTCGCACGAGGGGACATAGCTTTAAATTGAGGGGAGATAGATATAAGACAGATGTCAGAGGTAGGTTCTTTACTCAGAGAGTAGTAAGGGCGTGGAATACCCTGCCTGCAACAGTAGTGGACTCGCCAACACTAAGGGTATTCAAATGGTCATTGGATAGACATATGGACGATAAGGGAATAGTGTAGATGGGCTTTAGAGTGGTTTCACAGGTCGGCGCAACATCGAGGGCCGAAGGGCCTGTACTGCGCTGTAGTGTTCTATGTTCTAATAATACGCAACTTCTGGCTTCACAAGATAGCAAATATATATTAAATTACAGTAATATTTCTCATCTCCATTTCTGACGATATATGTGAGCTTTAGCACAGTAGTTTTAATAACGGTGACAAAGACTTTGTTACTTTGAAAAACGCTGCAAAAATTTTAAACATAATTAATTTCACACAGCCATGATTCAAATGTTAAATTTCCATTACAACAAATTCCACCTTGTTCCAGGTTAATATTTCATCAAAAAGATCATCGACCCAAAGCGTTAACTCTGTTTCTCTCTCCACAGAAGCTGCCAGACCTGCTGAGTATTTCCTGCATTGTGTGTACTGGCTCCCTTCAGTCATTCAGAATTCCCACAGCAACGCAGAATGCTAATATTTCATTCACACCAGGGTGACCAACTTTTGGGAAGAGAATTACAGGATGGCTTGCAATGGCGCTCCATATGAGCTTGGAGTGTTGCTGCCTGAACTGTTGGAGCGCGTCCACACACACTGACACACACACACAGACACACACACACAGACACACAGACACACACAGAGAGACACACACAGAAAGACACAGACAGACACACACACACACACACAGGCGCACAGACGGCACACACACAGACACACAAACACACACACAGGTACACACACAGACACACACCCACCCAGGCACTCATATACAGACACACACAGACACACACACAGGTACTCATATACAGACACACACAGACACACACAGACACACGCACACACAGACACACATACACACGGACACACACAGATACATACACAGACACCCACAGACACACAGTCACACACACGCATATGGGGGAAGGGGGATATGGGGGAAGGGGTCATATGGGGGAAGGGCGGAAAGGGGGGCTGGCAGTGGGGGTCTCACTTGGCACTGCGCGGCCGGCGGCCATTTTGTCGGGTCTCCGGGGGGAGGGGTGTCTTTTGTGCAGTGACGCCACGCGGCGTCACTGATGCCGTGTGCGCCCTTGACGGGTGACACCTTCGCGAATGGCGTCATGCCGCTACTAGCCCATTCGGGGCAGGAGAATTCGCAACGTTTCGGGGGGCCCAGCGCCGGAGTGATTCGCGCCGTTTTTGGCGCCGGTTTCGGGCCATCGCACCGATTCACGGAGAATCCCGCCCATTCAATCCACTGGTAAGGCTCATTTGGAAACAGCAGGACTTTAGAAATCTAATTAAATGATTTCAGATACACACTGTAAATTTACACGGTGAAAAGTCAAATGGAAAAAAGTCTGGAACAAAGTACGTTTCTACCTGCATAAAAAAATCTATTTTTAGACAGACTTCGTACCAAGTGGGAGACACCTTAATTTAAACGCACATTTTCTCACCCATGGAGGGCTGTCATTTTGGCTCTTCATTTGCATCAGGAGCTGAATAACACACATCCTGGGGCAGCTTGTGTAGCGTAATTACAGTTCTGTTCAGTTACATTACATGGAAAGCACTGCTCCTGACCACTTTTCAATCTGATTTGGTAGCACCCAGTTGTTAAAATTTCCTGGCTTGTGTATTTTCAATCAATCTCCAACCCGGTCTGAAGCAAAGGCTCTGGTGTAGACGAATGGGGCCACTGCAGGATGCACAGAGACCAGCTGGAAATGTGAGTCAAAATTGTTCTAAATATAAGGAGAAGGCATGTCTCTGTATTAGGGAGAAGGAGCTCTTAATACAAACATGTCTACTACCAGAGCTGTGACTATCAGTGGCTCAGCATTAGCCTTTCATCTGTACAAGTGGGATTTGAACTAAGGCATGGGCTAAAAGTAGTCTTTAAATGTTAGCTATGAGGGTCCAACATATAATGAACTTGGATAGTCTGAATCTATTTACTAGTCAGCATGAGCTGGCAATATAAGCAGGTTCCTATTTGACACTAAAGTAGAAATATCATTAAGACAGGTTGCAAGTAATGTATAGATCCTGACTACGAGCAAATCGTTACATTGCTTTTTGCAAAAATACAAGTTAAAGCATTTTTGCTATTTATCCGTGACTGATACCACAAAGAAATGGACATGCCCCAAGGGGATGAACAAGAATGTTATTTTAGTCACATAAGTCATCGTACCGGATATAGATTTATGTGCTTACATCAAGCAGTAGGTGGTTAAAGTACTTTTTGCAATAACTGTTCGTGCTGTGGGATGCAGTTTTCACATCTGCAATATCAGCAGGTGTCTCACAATCATTTCAGAATATTTTCTTCACTTGAGAATTAGGAAAGTTCACTACAACACAAAAGAGGCCATGGGGCTCTGAAGACCACTCTGGCTATTTCGAAGAACAATATAGTTGGTTCCACTTCTCAACTTTTCCCATATTTCACTGCAATTTAATCAGCCTACAAGTATTTCCTTATTACAAAGAACAAAGACAAGTACAGCACAGGAACAGGCCCTTCGGCCCTCCAAGCCTGTGCCGACCATGCTGCCCGTCTAAACTAAAATCTTCCACACTTCCGGAGTCCATATCCCTCTATTCCCATCCTATTTATGTATTTGTCAAGATGCCCCTTAAGTGTCACTATCGTCCCTGCTTCCACCACCTCCTCCGGCAGCGAGTTCCAGGCACCCACTACCGTCTGTAAAAAAACTTACACTTACACAAAAACATATAAAAAACCCATTGGAGGTGATTATTGAATCAGCATGCATCAGTATCAGGGGAGGTGGTGACGTAGTGATAGTGTCACTACGACGGGTAATCCAGAGACCCAGAATAATCATCTGGGTCCAAATCCCACCACCACAGGTGGTAAAATTGAATTCTTAGAACAAAATCTGGAATTAAAAGTCTAGGAATAGGTTGTTGTAAAACCCACCTGGTTCACTGATGCCCTTTAGGGAAGGAAATCTGCCATCCTTACCCGGTCTGGCCCACATGTCACTCCAGACTCCAGCAATGTGGTTGAGTCTGAAATGACCTATGAAGCCATTCAATTCAAGGATAATTAGTGTTCGGAAATTTATTGTTTTATTCGTTCATGGGGCGTGGGCGTTGCTGGCTGTGCCAGCATTTATTGCCCATCCCTAATTGCCCTTGAGGGTTAGTTAAGAGTCAACATCTTTGAAGAGATAACAAATAGGTTAGACCAAGGAGAGCCAATGGATGTTATCTATCTTGACTTCCAAAAGGCCTTTGATAAGGTGCCTCACGGGAGACTGCTGAGCAAAATAAGGGCCCATGGTATTCGAGGCAAGGTACTAACATGGATTGACGATTGGCTGTCAGGCAGAAGGCAGAGAGTTGGGATAAAAGGTTCTTTTTCGGAATGGCAACCGGTGACGAGTGGTGTCCCGCAGGGTTCAGTGTTGGGGCCACAGCTGTTCTCTTTATATATTAACGATCTAGATGACGGGACTGGGGGCATTCTGGCTAAGTTTGCCGATGATACAAAGATAGGTGGAGGGACAGGTAGTATGAAGGAGGTGGGGAGGCTGCAGAAAGATTTAGACAGTTTAGGAGAGTGGTCCAAGAAATGGCTGATGAAATTCAACATGGGCAAGTGCGAGGTCTTGCACTTTGGAAAAAAGAATAGAGGCATGGACTATTTTCTAAACGGTGACAAAATTCATAATGCTGAAGTGCAAAGGGATTTGGGAGTCCTAGTCCAGGATTCTCTGAAGGTAAACTTGCAGGTTGAGTCCGTAATTAAGAAAGCAAATGCAATGTTGTCATTTATCTCAAGAGGCTTGGAATATAAAAGCAGGGATGTACTTCTGAAGCTTTATAAAGCATTAGTTAGGCCCCATTTAGAATACTGTGAGCAAGTTTGGGCCCCCCACCTCAGGAAGGACATACTGGCACTGGAGCGGGTCCAGCGGAGATTTACACGGATGATCCCAGGAATGGTAGGCCTAACATACGATGAACGTCTGAGGATCCTGGGATTATATTCATTGGAGTTTAGGAGGTTGAGGGGAGATCTAATAGAAACTTACAAGATAATGAATGGCTTGGATAGGGTGGACGTAGGGAAGTTGTTTCCATTAGCAGAGGAGACTAGGACCCGGGGGCACAGCCTTAGAATAAAAGGGAGTCACTTTAGAACAGAGATGAGGAGATATTTCTTCAGCCAGAGAGTGGTGGGTCTGTGGAATTCATTGCCACAGAGGACGGTGGAGGCCGGGATGTTGAGTGACTTTAAGACAGAAGTTGATAAATTCTTGATTTCTTGAGGAATTAAGGGCTATGGAGAGGGAGCGGGTAAATGGAGTTGAAATCAGCCATGATTGAATGGTGGAGTGGACTCGATGGGCCGAATGGCCTTACTTCCGCTCCTATGTCTTCTGGTCTAACTACATTGCTGCGGGTCTGGAGTCACGTGTAGGCCAGACCGGGTAAGGACGGCAGATTTCCTTCCCTAAAGAACATTAGTGAACCAAATGGGTTTTTACAACAATCGACAATGGTTTCTGGTCATCATTAGACTTTTAATTCCAGATTTTTATTGAATTCAAATTTCACCATCTGCAGTGGGGGGATTTGAACGCGGGTCCCCAGAGCATTACTCAGGGTTCCTGGTTTACTAGTCCAGTGACAAAACCACTACACCACCGCCTCCCCGGTTGCCAGTGATGCCCACGTGCCATGACTAAATTTAAAAAAAGGCAGTGCAATCCAAATTCCAATGCTTATCTTCTGGTGATGAACTCTTTAATCTTTGAAAATAGAGTAAAAGATAAACTATCTGAACTCCTCTGATAAATCTCCCATTAGCTACCTCAATTCTAAGGAGAAGACAACAGTTTCTCTAATCGAGCCGCAGAACTATAATCCCCCATTTCTGGGGCCATTCTAGTAACTCTCTGTTGGACTTCTCCGTAGCCTTCATGCCTTCCTAAACTCCGATGCCCAAAATTGGATGGCAGTTGGGCTAAACGAGTGCTTTATATATGTATGCCGATCACAACTTTCGGTAACCAGTGGAAAAGCACAGGATCCCATTGGTTTTATAAACTTTCCGGGCAGGCAGTGGCGTCATGGGATTGTCACTGGACTAGGAATCCAGAGACCCAGAGCACTCTGGGGTCCCAGGGTCGTATTCCAAGGCTTCAAGCTCTGGAATTCCGTTGCGGAAAGCGACGGGCCCTGACGGAGTCCCTGGGTGAACACTCAGAGCCTGCGCAGACAAGCTGGCGAATGTATTCGCAGATATCTTCTTCACCTCACTCCTCCGCTCTGAGGTGCCCACCTCCTTCAAGAAGACCACCATAATACCAGTACCAAAGAAGAACAAGGTAGCCTGCCTCAGCGACTACCGACCGGTGGCCCTAGCGCCTGTTATCATGAAATGCTTTGTGTGGCTAGTTATGAGACGGACCACTGCCAGCCTCCCAGACGGTCTCGATCCACTGCAGTTTGCTTATCACCTCAACCGGTCCACAGCAGATGCTATCTCCCTGGCTTTACAATCAACACTCGAGCACCTCGACAACAAGGACACCTATGTAAGATTGCTGTTCATAGACTACAGCTCCGCCTTCAACACCATTATCCCGACAAGACTAATAACCAAACTCTGTAATCTTGGACTTGACCCCTCCCTGTGCAGCTGGATCCTCGACTTCCTCACCAACAGACCGCAATCTGTCAGGATAGGCAACACCTCCTCCACAATAGTCCTCAACACCGGGGCCCCGCAAGGATGTGTGCTCAGTCCTCTACTGTACTCCCTATACACACATGACTGTGTGGCAAGATTTAAAACAACTCAATCTATAGGTTTGCGGATGATACGACTGTGGTGGGCCGTATCTCAAACAACAACGAATCAGACTACAGGAGGGAGATAAATCACTTGGTTGCATGGTGCACCGAAAACAACCTCTCTCTAAATGTTGGAAAGACCAAGGAACTGATCATCGACTTCAGGAAACGCAGCACGACACACACTCCCGTCTACATCAATGGCTTCGAAGTGGAGATGGTCGATAGCTTTAAGTTCCTGGGGGTCACCATCACCAACAGTCTGTCCTGGTCCACTCACATTGATGCAACAGTCAAGAAAGCCCAACAACGCCTCTACTTCCTGCGAAGCGAAAAAAATTTGGCATGTCTGCATCGACTCTCACAATCTTCTGCAGATGTGCGATAGAGAGCATCCTATCTGGCTGCATCACAGTCCCTTTAAAAAAAAGTGTGTTTTATCAAATGGCTGCAGTTGTCATTGTGTGGATGGAGCTGGAATATAATTCTGCTTTTTACTTGAGCTGGAAGCTCTTTTTGGCTGTGTTTTAATTTCTCTTTCAGTTGGAGAGCTGCTTTCAAACAAAAAGGTGTATCTCTCTGTCTCTCGAAAGCATGTCGCCAGATCACTTGATTTCAAAGTGATACCTGTTTCTGTAGAGAATTCCTTTGGATTTTGGATGTTATTAGGAAAGTTACTAACGGTTACTTATAGAGTACTGTATCTTTTTGGGGGTTATCAATGTTGGTAGTTGATAAAGGATGGGATTCTCCCCTACCTGGCGGGGCGGGCTGTACGGGCGCCGAGGAGTGGCGTGAACGACTCCGGCGTTGGGCCGCCCGGAAGGTGTGGAATCCTCCGCACCTTCAGGGGCTAGGCCGACGGCGGCGGGGTTTGCACTGCGCCAGCCGGTGTGGAAGGACTTGGCGCCGCGCCAACCGCTGCTGAAGGGCCTCCGCCGGCCAGCGTGAGTTGGCGCATGCGCAGGTGCGCCAGACATGGCGGAGGTTTGTATTTACAAATGAGAGGGGCGATATTGTTGGAGAGGACAGTGTGAAACAGATTGGTAAGCTCGAGGAAATACTTGTTAGGAAGGAAGATGTGTTGGGCATTTTGAAAAACTTGAGGATAGACAAGTCCCCCGGGCCTGACGGGATATATCCAAGGATTCTATGGGAAGCAAGAGATGAAATTGCAGAGCCGTTGGCAATGATCTTTTCATCCTCACTGTCAACAGGGGTGGTACCAGGGGATTGGAGAGTGGCGAATGTCGTGCCCCTGTTCAAAAAAGGGACTAGGGATAACCCTGGGAATTACAGGCCAGTTAGTCTTACTTCGGTGGTAGGCAAAGTAATGGAAAGGGTACTGAAGGATAGGATTTCTGAGCATCTGGAAAGACACTGCTTGATTAGGGATAGTCAGCACGGATTTGTGAGGGGGAGGTCTTGCCTTACAAATCTTATTGAATTCTTTGAGGAGGTGACCAAGCATGTGGATGAAGGTAAAGCAGTGGATGTAGTGTACATGGATTTTAGTAAGGCATTTGATAAAGTTCCCCATGGTAGGCTTCTGCACAAAGTAAGGAGGCATGGGATAGTGGGAAATTTGGCCAGTTGGATAACGAACTGGCTAACTGATAGAAGTCAGAGAGTGGTGGTGGATGGCAAATATTCAGCCTGGATCCCAGTTACCAGTGGTGTACCGCAGGGATCAGTTCTGGGTCCTCTGCTGTTTGTGATTTTCATTAATGACTTGGATGAGGGAGTTGAAGGGTGGGTCAGTAAATTTGCAGACGATACGAAGATTGGTGGAGTTGTGGATAGTAAGGAGGGCTGTTGTCGGCTGCAAAGAGACATAGATAGGATGCAGAGCTGGGCTGAGAAGTGGCAGATGGAGTTTAACCCTGAAAAGTGTGAGGTTGTCCATTTTGGAAGGACAAATATGAATGCGGAATACAGGGTTAACGGTAGAGTTCTTGGCATTGTGGAGGAGCAGAGAGACCTTGGGGTCTATGTTCATACATCTTTGAAAGTTGCCACTCAAGTGGATAGAGCTGTGAAGAAGGCCTATGGTGTGCTCGCGTTCATTAACAGAGGGATTGAATTTAAGAGCCGTGAGGTGATGATGCAGCTGTACAAAACTTTGGTAAGGCCACATTTGGAGTACTGTGTACAGTTCTGGTCGCCTCATTTTAGGAAGGATGTGGAAGCTCTGGAAAAGGTGCAAAGAAGATTTACCAGGATGTTGCCTGGAATGGAGAGTAGGTCTTACGAGGAAAGGTTGAGGGTGCTAGGCCTTTTCTCATTAGAGCGGAGAAGGATGAGGGGCGACTTGATAGAGGTTTATAAGATGATCAGGGGAATAGATAGAGTAGACAGTCAGAGACTTTTTCCCCAGGTGGAACACACCATTACAAGGGGACATAAATTTAAGGTGAAAGGTGGAAGATATAGGAGGGATATCAGAGGTAGGTTCTTTACCCAGAGAGTAGTGGGGGCATGGAATGCACTGCCTGTGGAAGTAGTTGAGTCGGAAACATTAGTGACCTTCAAGCAGTTGTTGGATAGGTACATGGATTACGGGAAAATGATATAGTGTAGATTTATTTGTTCTTAAGGGCAGCACGGTAGCATTGTGGATAGCACAATTGCTTCACAGATCCATGGTCCCAGGTTCGATTTCGGCTTGGGTCATTGTCTGTGCGGAGTCTGCACGTCCTCCCCGTGTCTGCGTGGGTTTCCTCCGGGTGCTCCGGTTTCCTCCCACAATCCAAAGATGTGCAGGTTAGGTGAATTGGCCAATGATAAATTGCCCTTAATGTCCAAATTGCCCTTGGTGTTGGGTGGAGGTGTTGAGTTTGGGTAGGGTGCTCTTTCCAAGTTCTGGTGCAGACTCAGGGGGCCGAATGGCCTCCTTCTGCACTGTAGATTCAATGATAATCTATGATTAATCTAGGACAAAGGTTCGGCACAACATCGTGGGCCGAAGGGCCTGTTCTGTGCTGTATTTTCTATGTTCTATGTTCTATGTTGACAGCAGCCGGCGCGGAGGTAAAGAGTGCCCCCACGGCACAGGCCCGCCCGCGGATCGTGGACCCGATCGCGGGCCAGGCCACTGTGGGGGCACCCCCCAGGGCCAGATCCCCCCGCGCGCACCCCCCCGAGGACTCTGCAGGCCGCCCGTAGAGTCAGGTTCCGCCGGTGCGGACCTGGTTTGATTTTCACCGGCGGGAATGGCAGAAAACGGGCGGAGAATGGCTGGGCGGGGCCGCTGCCAGTGGCCGATGACCGGCGCGATTCCCGCCTCCGCCGACAAACCAGGGATTGACGCCGCGCCCCGGCGATTCTCCGACCCGGCGGGGGGGTCGGAGAATCCCGCCCAAGATGTTTACTGTGTGTTTCTAAAATGTTAACTGGATTCATCGAATAAAAATTGTTTTTGTTTAAAAATGCTTTTAGTTCTCTGTTGCATCACACCTATAAAGTGGGCCCTTGTGCTCCCCATAACCAAACTCTATTCAAAGTTGTGGGTCAGGTGAACTCCATGATATACTTTGGTGTTCTCTAAACCCTAGCCCATAATAAATTGGGGGCTTGTGTGATAAAAGTCTATGTTTCGTGATTGGGTTGGCTTAGTGAACTTAAAGACAGTGTGGGGTGAGCATATTTGTATTTGCTTTTCAGGTGTGGTATTCCAGTTTAAGTGGGGAGTGTGTTGTGGACAATGGCTCTTTCAGAGGCTCGGATGTTTTTGGGGGTGGAGACAGTCACACGCAGTACCTTACGAACAGAGACTAAAAAAAGGCTTAGAATTGGTAAAAACATTGCAGTTAGCATTACTTAACAGCACACGAAAAGAAGAGGTACTTATGCTGGTCGCTGAGCATTTAAAATTGCCTGAGATACAGTCTGACTCATTAGAAATAGCAAAAATTCAGTTACACATTAAACAACTGGAACATGAAAAAGAATTAAAGCAGCTTGAATACGAAAAGAGGGAAAAAGAAAGAATAGCCCGGGCAGAACAACAAGAAAGAGAAAGGGAGGTACAGATCAGGGAAAAAGAAAGCGAGAGAGAAAAGGGAAAAAGAGAGAGTTTGAACTTCAGTAAATGGCCATGAAACATGACAGTCAGTTAAAATTGGCGGAGGGAAAGGGTACAGTTTGAGGATAGTGATGAGGACAATGAGAAAGAGCGTTATAATCGAAGGCTTGGTGGTGATCTATTAAATACGTCCAAACATTGCCACGGTTTGATGAGAAGGAGGTAGAAGCCTTTTTCATTTCACTTGAGAAGGTGGCTAAACAACTGAAATGGCCACAGGACATGTGGGTATTACTGATTCAAACAAAGTTGGTAGGTAAGGCTAATAAAGTGTTTGCATCACTATCAGAGGAGGCATCTGGGATGTATGAGGAGGTGAAAAAAATCCATCTTAGGTGCATATAGGATTGGATTTGCTTATTGTCACGTGTACCAAGGTACAGTGAAAAACATTTTTCTGCGAGCAGCTCAACAGATCATTAAGTACATGAAAAGAAAAGGAAATAAAAGAAAATACATAACAGGGCAACACGAGGTACACAATGTAACTACATAACACCGACATCGGGTGAAGCATACAGGGGTGTAGTGTTAATCAGGTCAGTCCATAAGAGGGTGGTTTAGGAGTCTGGTAACAGCGGGGAAGAAGCTGTTTTTGAATCTGTTTGTGCGTGTTCTCAGACTTGTGTATCTCCTGCCCAATGGAAGAAGTTGGAAGAGTGAGTAAGTCGGGTGGGAAAGTTCTTTGATTATGCTGCCCGCTCTCCCCAGGCAGCGGGAGGTGTAGATGGAGTCAATGGATGGGAGGCAGGTTCGTGTGATGGACTGGGCATATGTACTAATGCCTGAAGCCTACAGGCAAAGGTTTAGAAATTTAAGGAAAGAACCTGGTCAAACATACATGGAATTTGAAAGGATCAAACAGAGTAATTTTGATAGGTGGATAAGGGCTTTGAAAATAGACCAAATGTATGAAGCTCTCAGAGAAGTTATACTTTTGGAGGAGTTTAAAAATTCAATTCCTGATGTAGTGAGAACTCATGTGGAAGAGCAGAGGGTTAAAACTGCGAGGTTAGCAGCAGAAATGACAGATGATTATGAATTAGTTCATAAATCAAAGCTTAGTTTCCAACATCAGTTTCAACCTGTGAGGGACAGAAACTGAGGAAAGAGAAATACTCAAGTGGTAAAGGTAAAGGTGATGCGATGGGAGATAATAAGGAGAGTGTACCTTAGATTACAAAAGAAATCCAGGAGGGTGGAAAAGAAATGAAAAGTTTCAAATGTTTTCACTGCAATAAACTAGGCCATGTAAAGTCACAGTGTTGGTGGTTGAAGAAAAGAGCTGGGAAGGCTGATGTGGTAAAACAGGATGGGCAGGATTCTCCCGTACCCGGCGGGGCGGGGGGTCCCAGCGCCGAGGAGTGGCGTGAACCACTCCGACGTCGGGCCACCCCAAAGGTGCGGAATCCTCCTAACCTTCGGGGGCTAGGCCGGCGCCGAAGGGCCTCCGCCGGCCGGCGCGAGTTGGCGCATGCGCGGGAGCGCCAGCATGTGCTGGCGTCATCCCAGCGCATGTGCAGGGGAGATCATCTCTGTGTCGGCCATGGCGGAGGACCACAGCAGCCGACGCAGAGGTATAGAGTGCCCCCACGGCACAGGCCCGCCCGTGGATCGGTGGCCCCGATCGCGGGCCAGGCCACCGTGGAGGCACCTCCCGGGGCCAGATCCCCCCCCCGTGCCCCCCCGAGGACCCCGGAGGCCGTCCGCGCCGCCAGGTCCTGCCGGTAAGGACCTACTCTAATTTACGCCGGCAGGACCGGCAAAAAAATCGGGCGGCCACTCGGCACATCATGGGCCGGAGAATCGCCAGGGTGGCCGCTGCCAGCGACCGGCGCGGCGCGATTCCCGCCCCTGCCAAATCCCCAGCGCCGGAGAATTCGGCAGCCGGCGGGGGGTCGGAGAATCCCGCCCGATAAGTCAGTGGGGTTTGTTAAAGTGATAAAGAAATCCCAAGTGAAGCGAATGAGGTGCAAAAGATTGTACAGCCTGTCAAGAGATGATTGATAAGCAGGTGCCAGATCTCTCTGAAGAATTTACTTGTGTGGGTAAAGTTTACTCATGTGTGCCAGGAGGAGCAGGTAAAGAAGTCACAATTTTAAGAGATATGGGAGCTAGTCAATCTTTGGTGGTAAGAGATGAGGAGCCATGTAGTTTGGGAGGAATAATGCCAGAAAAGGTGGTGATATGTGGAATTCAAGGTGAGAAGAGTAGTGTTCCATTATATAAGATAAGGTTGGAAAGTCCAGTGAAGAGTGATGAAGTGGTAGTAAGAGTAATAGAGAAACTATCTTGTCCAGGAATACAGTTTGTCTTGGGTAATGATATAGCTGGAATGCAGGTGCGAGTGATGCCTACTGTGGTTGATAAGCCAGTGGAAAATCAGACAACTGAAATGTTGAAGGACGAATATCCTGGGATTTTTCCGGATTGTGTGGTAACAAGGTCGCAAAGTCACAGGTTAAGACGAGAAATCAAAGAATGAAGATGAAGTTGAAGTGCAATTATCAGAAACAATTTTTGATCAGATGGTTGGAAAAGAACAAGAACAGGTGGAGGATGAGGCAGATATTTTTAGTTCAGAAAAATTGGCGGAGTTACAACAGAAAGATATAGAAATAAAACAGATGTATCAGAAAGCATACACGGAAGATGATCTGAGTGTACACTAGAATGTTATTACCGCAAAAGTTATGTCTTGATGAGAAAATGGAGACCTTTACATATGCAGGTGGATGAAAAGTGGGCAGAAGTTCATCAAGTGGTATTGCCGGTTGGGTATAGCAAGGATGTGTTGCAAGTAGCACATGAGGTACCAGTGGGAGGTCAATTGGGGAAGATGGAAAACTCAAGCTAAAATCCAGAAACATTTTTATTGGTCTGGGCGACATAAAGATGCAGTTAAATTTTGTCGATCATGTTACACATGTCAAGTGATAGGGAAACCTCAAGCAGTGATAAAACCAGCGCCCTTAATACCCATTCCAGCATTTGAGGAACCTTTAACAAGGGTCTTAATTGATTGCATAGGACCGCTTCCTAAAACGAAAAGTGGGAATCAATATCTTTTGACTATAATGGATGTGTCTACTAGGTTTCCAGAGGCCATTCCAGTACGTAATATTACAGCTAAAAAGATTGTGGAGGAGTTACTTAAATTCTTTACTAGATATGGACTGCTCACAGAAATTCAATCAGATCAAGGATCAAATTTTACCTTAAGGTTATTCAAAAAAGTTATGGATAGTTTAGGAATAAAACAATTTAAATCAACTGCGTACCATCCAGAATCGCAGGGAACGTTAGAAAGGTGGCATCAGACATTAAAGACAATGTTGAGGGATTATTGTCAAGATTATCCAGAGGATTGGGATAAAGGAATTCCATTTGTCCTGGTTGCAATTAGGGATGCACCTAATGAATCAACCAAATTCAGTTCTTTTGAACTAATTTTTGATCATGAGGTAAGAGGACCACTTAAATTGATTAAGGAAAAATTGGTGGGTGAGAAATTGGAAATTACATTATTGGATTACGTGTCAATTTTTAGGGAATGATTAAATAGAGCAGGTGAATTGGCTCAACAACATTTAAAGGTTGCACAACATGTGATGAAATGGGTAGCGGACAAGAAAGCAAAAGTTCGTAGTTTTGCCAGTGGAGATAAAAGTTTTAGTGTTGTTACCAGTGGTAGGTGAACCTTTAAAAGCAAGGTTTTGTGGACCTTATCAGATTGAAAGGAAATTAAGTGAGGTGAATAATGTGGTAAGAATGCCAGATAGAAGGAAAACTCATCGAGTGTGTCATGTGAATATGCTTAAAAGGTACTTTGAAGGGGAAGGAGAGAAAAAGGAGGAGGTTTTAATGATTCTAACTCAAAGTGGAGAACCAAATCCAGATGACTGTGAATTTGACATCCCTCAAATTAAATTGGAAAACGAGGATGCTCTTAAAAATTGGGATAAATTGTTGAGTTACCTTCCAGAGGAAAAACGAACTGACCTGAAAGACTTATTGATCACATGGGCAAGTTTGTGGAGATAAGTTGGGAAGTACTAAAATGGCTAAACAACATCCATACAGACTTAACCCTTTAAAATTGGGACAGGTTAACAAAGAGATTGAGAGTATGCTTAAAAATGGCATAATTGAAGTGGGTTGCAGCCAATGGAGCTCACCCATAGCGATGGTACCGAAACCGGACGGTATCCAACGGTTGTGTGTGGACTATAGAAAGGTTAATGCAGTTACAAGAACGGACTCTTATCCTATCCCATGTTCGGAGGATTGCATTGAGAAGGTGGGGCAATCAGCTTTTATTTCCAAACTGGATTTACTTAAAGGTTACTGGCAGGTACCTTTATCCGAAAGGGCGAAGGAGATTTCAGCTTTTGTGACTTCAGATGGTATATACCAATTCAAAGTTATGCCATTTGGCATGAAAAGCGCCCCAGCCACATTTCAGTGGTTAACTAACAAAGTCGTTTCAGGATTACCCAATTGTGCGGTATACATTGACAACCGGGTAATTTTCAGTCAGACATGGAAAGAACATTTGAACCTGATGGAGTTATTTGATCGACTTCAGGAGGCAGGTTTGGTGATAAACCTAGCCAAAAGTGAATTTGGAAAAGCCCAAGTCACTTTCCTTGGCCATACAATCGGACATGGTTGAATGGTCACACGGGATGTGAAAACAGAAGTTACTGGGGGGTTTCCGATACCCTCGACACGAAGGGAAATAATGCGATTTCTTGGCATGAATGGATTTTACCAGAACTTTCTGCCGAATTTTAGCAGTGTGGTCGCTCCACCGACGGACGTACTGAAGAAGCGTAGCAAATTTATGTGGACAGCGGACTTTCAACAGGCATTTCACGGCCTGAAGGCTGTGTTAACCACTGCTCCTGTGTTGGAGAATTACAAGGGGCTCTGTGATCGGATTGAACTAAAGTATCTGACCTTAAAGAGAAATGCCGAGGCGTAGAGAAATGGATGGATCATGCAGAGACCTTCTTGTCCAAAAAGAGACTGTCAATCAAGAGGGATTCCAGTTGGCGGAAGAAGAAATAAAATGGACTATGTTATTATAAATGTTTGCGTGTTTTGTTTTGTTAAAGAAAAAAGTATATTTACTGTCACTGTTGTTTAAAAGAAAGTGAAAAGGTGAAAAATGAAACCACCTTATAGTTGATTGTTTTTTTTTTCTTGGGGAGGTGTCATGTGAGAGTCCCTTTAAGAAAAGCGTGTTTTGTCAAATGGCTGCAGTTATGTCATTGTGTGGTCGGAGCTGGAATGTGATTCTGCTTTTTACTTTCGTTTTGAGCTGGAAGCTCTTTTTGGCTCTGTGTTTTAGTTTTGCTTTCAGTTGGAGAGCTGCATTCAAACAAGAAGGTGTATATCTCCCTCTAAAGAATGTCTGCAGGTCACTTGATGATTTCAAAGTAATACCTGTTTCTGTAGAGAATTCAAACCTACTGCCTTTGTTAAAAAATGTTTTGGCTTATGGATGTTGTTCGGAAAGTTAATAACGGTTACTTATAGAGGACTGTATCAGTTTGGGGGTTTATCAGTGTTCGTAGTTGATAAGATGTTTACTGTGTGTTCATAAAACGTTAACTGGATTCATCGAATAAAAATTGTTTTTGTTTAAAAATACTTTTCGTTCTCTGTTGCATCACACCTGTAAAGTGGACCCTTGTGCTCCCCATAACCAAAATCTATTCAACGTTGTGGGTCAGGTGAACTCCATGATATACTTTGGTGTTCTCTAAACCCTGGCCCATAATAATGTGACAATAAATAAAATCGATCAATCAACAAAAGGTACCAGTTATGGCACATTTGATAACATTTCCCAAATGAGTCAGGAGATTGTGGATTCAAGTCTTATTCCCAGGACTGGAGCACAAAAATCGAAAGACGACACTCCAGTGCAGTCCTGAGGGGATGCTGCGCTGTTGGAGGTGCTATCTTTCAGTGTGAGACACTGAAATAGGTGGGCAAGATCGCGCTTAGAACTGTATTGAAGGCAAATTAGCCTGGTCCATATCTGTCCTTCAATCAATATCACGAAAAATTCATTTTTTGATAATGATATTGTTGTTTGTAGGTGCTCGCTATGTGCAGGTTCTAAAGAACTTGGTTGACTGTGAAAGGCTTTTGAATAACTTGTGGTTGACAAAGATGCTATAAAAATTCAAGTCTTTCTTTAAATCTCAGTCTCGCTTTTAATCTTTCAGACTTTGGTCACATGCCTTCTTATGTCATACGGCTCAGTATTTTATCAGTCTTCCTTGCATTCAGCTTGGTACCAACACACTGACTGGATGATGTTATCAGATAGCTAATTCTATTCAGTGGCAGTGAAGGGTGACCATGTGGTGCCTGCTGAAATTGATGCAGAAACCAGTAAGACAACGAGAAGATCTTATAATATTCATTTTTCTGCTTTTTAACTCACATTTTTAAAAGCTTTGGAAGTGGTACTACATTAATCAACAATCTCACTTGCAAATCACACGCAGGGAATTGAAATGCTACACAGTACAGCTGTAGGTGTTGTTGCTGTTGGGAGGTAGAGCTTTATTTTACAGCTATAACCATAGAAATACATACCCTTTCCAACACAGAAATTGACCATTCAATACAAAGCAGTCAGTCCATGATGGTACACAAACACCACGCAATCAAATTATTCTAATCGCCTTATTCCATCCCACATCTCTTCAAGGCGTACAAAAGCAACGTACAGGAAGTGTTGCAAATCTGAAATAAAATAAATTTGAGGAATTCCCAGCAGATCCAGCAGTATCCACACAGAGAAACAGAATTAACGTCTTCCCTTTAACTTTCCCAACTCTGATGGAACACTGGCCGGGATTCTGCAAAAACGCGGCTAAGTGTTGACGGTGGCGTAAACACCTGAGTGTATCATGCTGCCGTCTATGGGCCTCTTGGCCCAGCAATTCTGAAGCCCACAGGGGGCCAGCACGGCGTTGGGGTGCTCCACGCAGCTCCGCCGCCAATACGCGGCCATGCACTGCCAGCCGCGGGTCCGCACCAGGCCCGCGCAACATGGCGGAGCTATACAGCAGACTGGCACGGAAAAAGGTACGCCCCCAGCTCGCGCCCGCCCGCCAATCGGTTGCCCCCGATCGTGGGACAGGCCGTCATGGATGCCCCCTCCGGAGTCTGATCCCCCCGCCCCCCCCCCACCAGGACAACCACCGTGGCCGTGGGTCAGAGCTCCCGCCGGGTGGAACCCTGTTAGAACCACGCCGCCGTGAACTCGGCTGGTCGACATCGGAGAATCACCGCAGGACCTCTTTCAACGGCCCCTGGCGTCGACCGCACGCGTGACCGGAGAATCGCGTCCTGGCATCAGACCCGATCGCGGGTCTGAGGCCCCACTCACCGCCCCCGCGTCGAGCGCGATATCGGTGCGGAGGCCCAGAGGATCCCGGCCAATAGGTTTTGAGCAAATGAAAGGAGGGCGGTGATAACAGAAAAAAAGGAAAGGTCTGTGATAAGGTGGGTGGAGGGCAGAATAGATTAAATGACAAAAGGTTTCATGGTGGAAAGCAAAATGGAATGGTAATGGGACAAGAAACAGAAGATGTGACTCAAAGTCATGTGAATGGCAGCCTGCAGAACAGGATGGTGCTAGTGTTGTTTGACAAAGTGATCTCGACCCAGGAGAGGATGAATGTGAACTGTTGACACTTCCTCTTAACTCTCTCGGACCATGACATCAGCACTGCACATGAAGCCTTTCTTTCCAGGACTCAGGACCTCACCTCCTCCGGAGAACATCCCTTCAGGGACTTCATCATCAGAGTTCTAACACAGTCAGCCTGATTCCCACAATAAAGAACAAACAATACAGCTCAGGAACAGGCCCTTCGGCCCTCCAAGCCTGTAACGGTCATGATACCAACCTTTGCCAAAACCCTCAGCACTTCCTTGTGCCGTATCCTTCTATACCCATCCTATCCACGTGTTTGTCGAGATGCCTTTTGAACGCCGTTATTGTATCTGCTTCCACAACCTCCCCTGGCAACGTGTTCCAGACACTCACCACCCTCTGTGTAAAAAACCTGCCTCGCACATCTCCTCGAAACTTTGCCCCATGGACCTTAAATCTATGCCTCCTGGTGACTGACCCCTCCACCCTGGGAAAGAGTGCCTGCCCATCCACTCTATCCATGCCTCTCTTAATCTTGTAGACCTCTATCAGGTCGCCTCTCAACCTCCGTCATTCTAATGAAAAGATTCAAAGTCTATTTCGCCTCTCCGGATAGCTAACATCCTCCAGACCAGGCAACAACCTGGTAAACCTCCTCTGCACCCTCTCCAATGCCTCCACATCCTTCTGATAGTGTGGCGACCAGACTGAGTGCAGCACGGGTTAGCACTGTTGCTTCACAGCGCCAGGTTCCCAGGTCCGATTCCCGGCTTGGGTCACTGTCTGTATGGAGTCTGCACGTTCTCCCCGTGTCTGCGTGGGTTTCCTCCGGGTGCTCCGGTTTCCTCCCACAAGTCCCGAAAGATGGACTGTTAGGTGAATTGACATTCGGAATTCTCCCTCTGTGTACCCGAACTGGCGCCGGAGTGTGGGGACTGGGGGCTTTTCATTGCAATGTGATTGTAAGCCTACTTTTGACACTAATAAAGATTATTATTAATTATATAAAACACTGGTGAGGCCACAACTGGAGTATTATGTGCAGTTCTGGTCACCACATTACAGGAAGGACGTTATTGCTCTGGAGAGAGTGTAGAGGAGGTTTACAAGAATGTTGCCAGAGCTGGAAAAGTGTATCTACGAGGAGAGATTGGATAGATTGGGGTCATTTTCCTTGGAACAAAGAAGGCTGAGGGATGACTTAATTGAGGTCTATAAAATTATGAGGGGAAGAGATCAAGTGGACAGAATAAAATTGTTTCCCTTGGTGGAGAATTCTAGAACCAGGTGACATCATTTCAAGTTAAGAGGCAGAAGGTGTAGAGGGGACATGAAGAACATTTTTACGCAAAGGGTAGAGGGAGTCTGGAATTCGTTGCCTGAGCTGGGGGTGGAGGCATAGATTCTAAACTTTTTAAAAACGTAACTGGAACTGCACCTTCAGTGCTGTAAGGTACAGGGCTATGGAGCGGGTGAACAAAGAAATGGACAGCACAGGAACAGGCCCTTCGGCCCTCCAAGCCCGTGCCGACCATGCTGCCCGACTAAACTACAATCTTCGACACTTCCGGGGTCCGTATCCCTCTATTCCCATCCTATTCATGTATTTGTCAAGATGCCCCTTAAATGTCACTATCGTCCCTGCTTCCACCACCACCTGCGGTAGTGAGTTCCAGGCACCCACTACCCTCTGTGTAAAAAAACTTGCTCGTACATCTACTCTAAACCTTGCCCCTCTCATCTTAAACCTATGCCCCCTAGTAATTGACCCCTCTACCCTGGGAAAAAGCCTCTGACTATCCACTCTGTCTATACCCCTCATAATTTTGTAGACCTCTGTCAGGTCGCCCCCTCAATCTCCGTCGTTCCAGTGAGAACAAACTGAGTTTATTCAATCGCTCCTCATAGCTTATGCCCTCCATACCAGGCAACATTCTGGTGAATCTTTTCTGCACCCTCTCTAAAGCCTCCACATCCTTCTGGTAGTGTGGCGACCAGAATTGAACACTATACTCCAAGTGTGGCCTAACTAACGTCCTATACAGCTGCAACATGACTTGCCAAGGTTCAGGAAAATCTGATTAGAACGGGTACCTGGGTGTCCTCAGCCTGGCATGGTAAGTCTAGCCAAATGGCTCCTTCTCTGCTATAACCTTTCGATGGTCATCGATCAGTCAGTTTGCTACCTCCCAGTGCTAAAGATATTCAGGACTTAGCTAATTGTGGATCATTCATTTGAAAGGATGTACTGCAGAGCAGCTGAGCATGCCAAATGTTGTGTTGTCCATCCTGGCCAACCGTGAGACCAAGTGCCATCGCTTTGTTCGGCAGCAAAGAGCAACGCATCATTTTGAAAGAGACACAGTACTGGACTCCACCTTGTTTGTAAAAGTGGCTTCGCATTTTTATATCGTATTTATGTAACAATTTTAATGGAAGAAAATGGCTGAAGGCAAACTCGAGAAGCATTGAAAACAAAATGATACCGAACCACAGGAGACCTTGGGTCAGATGGCCAGAAGGTTGGTTAGAGGGGTAGAATGTCTCAAAGGACGAAAGTGAGGTAGAGGGCGGAGAGGTCCTGTGTGTAACACACGTGTTTTCTGTGAGTGATAGTCGGCACATAAGTCCATGATACCTGATGTGTTTTTCTGGTGTGAACACTGGTGTGTTTTTCTGATGTGAACACTGGTGTGTTTTTCTGATGTGAATATTGGTGTGTTTTTCTGATGTGAACACTGGTGTGTTTTTCTGATGTGAACACTGGTGTGTTTTTCTGATGTGACCACTGGTGTGTTTTTCTGGTGTGGACACGTGTGTTTTTCTGATGTGAACACTGATGTGAACACTGGTGTGTTTTTCTGATGTGAACACGTGTTTTTCAGGTGTGAACACTGATGTGAACATTGATGTGAACACTGGTGTGTTTTTCTGATGTGAACACTCGTGTGTTTTTCTGGTGTGAACACTGATGTGAACACTGGTGTGTTTCTGATGTGAACACTGGTGTGTTTTTCTGATGTGAACACTGGTGTGTTTTTCTGATGTGAATACTGATGGGAACACTGGTATGTTTTTCTGATGTGAACACTGGTGTGTTTTTCCGATGTGAACACTGGTGTGTTTTTCTGATGTGAACACTGGTGTGTTTTTCTGATGTGAACACTGGTGTGAACACTGATGTGAACACTGGTGTGTTTTTCTGATGTGAACACTGGTGTGAACACTGATGTGAACACTGGTGTGTTTTTCTGATGTGAACACTGGTGTGTTTTTCTGATGTGAACACTGATGGGAACACTGGTGTGTTTTTCTGATGTGAACACTGGTGTGTTTTTCTGATGTGAACACTGATGGGAACACTGGTGTGTTTTTCTGATGTGAACACTGGTGTGTTTTTCCGATGTGAACACTGGTGTGTTTTTCTGTGTGAACATTGATGTGAGCACTGGTATGTTTTTCTGATGTGAACACTGGTGTGTTTTTCTGGTGTGAACACTGGTGTGTTTTTCTGATGTGAACACTGGTGTGTTTTTCTGTGTGAACATTGATGTGAGCACTGGTATGTTTTTCTGATGTGAACACTGGTGTGTTTTTCTGGTGTGAACACTGGTGTGTTTTTCTGATGTGAACACTGGTTGTTTTTCTGGTGTGAACACTGGTGTGTTTTTCTGATGTGAACACTGGTTGTTTTTCTGGTGTGAACACTGATGTGTTTTTCTGATGTGAACATTGATGGGAACACTGGTATGTTTTTCTGAAGTGAACACTGGTGTGTTTTTCTGGTGTGATCACTGGTGTGAACACTGGTGTGTTTTTCTGATGTGAACATTGATGTGAACACGGGTATGTTTTTCTGAAGTGAACACTGGTGTGTTTTTCTGGTGTGAACACTGGTGTGTTTTTCTGATGTGAACACTGGTGTGTTTTTCTGATGTGAACATTGATGTGAACACGGGTATGTTTTTCTGAAGTGAACACTGGTGTGTTTTTCTGAAGTGAACACTGGTGTGTTTTTCTGGTGTGAACACTGGTGTGTTTTTCTGATGTGAACACTGGTGTGTTTTTCTGGTGTGAACACTGGTGTGTTTTTCTGGTGTGAACACTGGTGTGTTTTTCTGGTGTGAACACTGGTGTGTTTTTCTGGTGTGAACACTGGTGTTTTTCTGGTGTGAAGACTGGTGTGTTTTTCTGATGTGAACATTGATGTGAACACTGATGTGTTTGTCTGTTGCCTTTCACCAGACATGTTGACATTTTTTTTGCGGAAAACATTGCTGTTCGTGTGCACAGAATGTGGGATATGCTGAAAGCAATAATTCGCTGGCCCAATTTTGTAGAAATGTTTTAATTGTGTAAAAGGTTATTCAGCACTATTGCAGTAACAGAGCTAAACTATAGTTAAGGTATATTTTATCCTTCGATTAACTCTGTCAATTAATTGGTTTTGTGTGAATAGCATCCAACAACAATATATGATTTTTAAAAATTAAACCATAGAGGCCTTCTATGTATGAAGGTCATTTCTCAAGATGTAAGCAGATACAAACTTGCTATTCCTAGGCGACATTTCATTTGCCTTTTCATAAAACTGGAGGGTAGGAGTTTGATAAGAATACTGTCATTTTCGTACACTAGATGTAGAATTTAAATTATCCGCCTCCTTTCACAGATTTGTTAATGGTGGTTTTATCGAAAGGTAATTCAAAGTAATTTTGATGCATTTCCTGTTACCCATTCTCCTTTTTCACTTTGATGTCAGTTATCTGATGCCCTGGAAGGAAAAGAATAACTAGAGAGAGAATAAAGAATTTGAGAGAAAATGGTACACACACACTCAAGATGCCCACTGGGATTTTTCCAGCTGCAATTTGTTCTGAATAATTGGAGGAACAAAAAAAAAAACTGCATGCAATTTCATCTCCGTGGAAAAATCATAAACAAATGATCAAGCACTGTGCAGATAGATAATGGAAGTGAATATTCTTCCTTGGCACTGACTATATTGAACTTGCAACAATTTGTAACTGTATACATGGACAAATTGAGAATAAATAATTTACAAATAGCTATATTTTTCAAAGAAAAGGAGTGAGAATGGAAAAGCAAAGTATGTTTTGAAGCCAGCAGCGAGGATAGGACATTGTGTTTCGGAATTGTATTGGCCTGCGAGCGATAATGAATAAATGGGAGAATGGCAGCAAAACATATACCAGGGGTGAGATTCTCCGAACCCCCGCCGGGTCGGAGAATCGCCGGGGGCTGGCGTGAATCCCGCCCCCGCCGGTTGCCGAATTCCCCGGCACCGGATACTCGGCGGGGGCGGGAATCGCGCCGTGCCGGTTGGCGCCCCCCCCCCCCTGCGATTCTCCAGCCCGGATGGGCCGAAGTCCCGCTGCTAGAATGCCTGTCCCGCCGGCGTAGATTAAACCACCTACCTTACCGGCGGGACAAGGCGGCACTCCAGCTGGCGGGGCACCAAAGGCCTTTTCCGCCAGCTGGTGGGGCGGAAATTAGTCCGGCGCGGGCATAACCCCTTAAGGTTGGGGCTCGGCCCCCCAAGATGCGGAGGATTCCGCACCTTTTGGGCGGCGCGATGCCCGACTGATTTGCGCCGTTTTGGGCGCCAGTCGGCGGACATCGCGCTGATACCGGACAATTTCGCCCAATATTCTTGACCCATGCGGCATAAAACATCAACATGCATTTTGATCAGTGGATCTTGCTTTTCTGGACAAACAATGATCTTGGCCTAGTTTACTGACCATCCCACTAGTCACATTTTACAATGACACTGCAGTCGTTGACAAATAGCAACCAAATTCTTACTTTATTTACAACAGATCCAGAATTGAGAGGAGAAAAACACCAGTGATGTGGAGCTTTGGAAGTCACTGTTTTAGCCCAAACAGGTTACACTCCCCACATGTCATGCCTCAAATTCCTCATACACTGCATCCCAAATTTATTTTCAGCAATAAACCCATCTCCGTTGCATTTCAGAGCGTTGAAAAAGCTTTGCACCCTGAAAATGATGACCGTTTAACACAAAGAGATGTGAATAGCAAGACTGGGACAAATTCTACCAGCGCAAATTGAAAGTTTAAAAAAAGTCCACAGGAAACTATTCAGGAGGCCTGTTAGTGAGCCTCCACAGTCCTATCATTCTCGTTCAGTGAATCCAAGACTGGATGCCAGTCACAATGCCCCTTTCGACTCTCAGCTGGTGTCAAGTGTCCGTGTGCTACAACTGACATTTCTCCCCCCGCCCCACAGTATTTCCTGTTGGAAAATGTGCAGATATGTACCGAGCTCATCAACGGGATCAAGATTTAGTGACAAAGCCTCCTGGCCTTAATAGACAACTCAGGTTTCTGATGGACAATTGAATAAAGTGCCAGAGGGCAAGCAATACCTGTGTAAATATAGCAACAATAAATTAATGCCCCGGTAATCTGAAATAAAACAAACAATTCTGAAAATACTCAGCAGTCAGGCAGCATCTGTGGTTAGAGAAAGACCGTCTCCGATTGATGACCCAAACAATCCTACCCAGTATGAGTCAGTATTTTGGGAGGAGAAGTGGAAAGCAAGAAAATAATTGATTGTTATTTTTAAATGTGGAAAGTTTAAAGTCTAAGGGTCTATCAGGAATCTTTACTGATTTGAGACATTGCTTGATGGCTGTTAACCGTGGTGTCATAGTCACAGGGAACCCTGACCTTGGAATTACGGTATTCCAATCAAAGTCCACCTCATGTGACTATGACATGAGAATGTGAGCTGTCAGCAGCATCACACAACTGGGCAGGGTTCCCCGTACTTCACTCCGGCGGGATACCCCGTTCTTCACTCAGCGGGATTCTCCCGTCCTTCACTCCGGCGGGACTCTCCCGTCCTTCACACCGGCGGGATTCTCCATTCCTTCACTCCGGCGGGACTCTCCCGTCCTTCACTCCGGCGGGACTCTCCCGTCCTTCACTCAGCGGGATTCTCCATTCCTTCACTCCGGTGGGACTCTCCGTCCTCCACTCCGGCGGGACTCTCCCGTCCTTCACTCAGCGGGATTCCCCGTTGCTTCATTCCGGTGGGATTCTCCGTTCCTTCACTCCGGCATGATTCTACGTTCCTTCACTCCGGCGGGACTCTCCCATCCTTCACTCCGGCGGGATTCCCCATTCCTTCACTCCAACGGGATTCTCCATTCCTTCGCTCCGGTGGGATTCTCCCGTCCAACACTCTGGTGGGATTCCCCGTTCCTTCGCTCCGGCGGGATTCCCCGTCCTTCACGCCGGCGGGATTCCCCGTTCCTTCACTCCGGCTCGATTCCCCGTTCCTTCGCTCCGGCTGGATTTCCCGTTGCTTCACCCCAGCGGGATTCTCACCTCCTTCGCTCCGGCGGGATTCCCCGTTCCTTCACTCCAGCGGGATTCTCCCGTTCCTTCACTCCGGCGGGATTCTCCCGTTCCTTCACTCCGGCGGGATTCCCCGTTCCTTCACTCCGGCAGGATTCTCCCGTCCTTCATTCCGGTGGGATTCTCCGTTCCGTCACTCCGGCGGGATTCTCCAGTCCTTCACTCAGCGTGATTCCCCGTCCTTCACTCCGGCGGGATGCTCCCGTCCTTCACTCCGGCAGAATTCTCCGTTCCTTCGCTCCGGTGGGATTCTCCTGTCCTTCGCTCTGGCGGGACTCTCCCGTCCTTCACTCAGCGGGATTCTCCGTTCCTTCACTCCGGCGGGACTCTCCCGTCCTTCACTCAGCGGGGTTCTCCATTCCTTCACTCCGGCGGGATTCTCCCGTCCTTCACTCAGCGGGATTCCCCGTTGCTTCATTCCGGCGGGATTCTCCGTTCCTTCACTCCGGCGGGACTCTCCCATCCTTCACTCTGGCGGGATTTCCCATTCCTTCACTCCAACGGGATTCTCCGTTCCTTCGCTCCGGTGGGATTCTCCCGTCCAACACTCTGGTGGGATTCCCCGTTCCTTCGCTCTGGCGGGATTCCCCGTCCTTCACGCCGGCGGGATTCCCCGTTCCTTCGCTCCGGCTGGATTTTCAGTTCCTTCACTCCGGCTCGATTCCCCGTTCCTTCGCTCCGGCTGGATTCCCCGTTCCTTCACCCCAGCGGGATTCTCACCTCCTTCGCTCCGGCGGGATTCTCCCATCCTTTGCTCCGGCGTGATTCCCCGTCCTTCACTCCGGCGGGATTCTCCCGTCCTTCACTCCGGCGGGATTCCCCGTTCCTTCACTCCAGCGGGATTCTCCCGTTCCTTCACTCCGGCGGGATTCCCCGTTCCTTCACTCCGGCAGGATTCTCCCGTCCTTCATTCCGGTGGGATTCTCCGTTCCGTCACTCCGGCGGGATTCTCCAGTCCTTCACTCAGCGTGATTCCCCGTCCTTCACTCCGGCAGAATTCTCCGTTCCTTCGCTCCGGTGGGATTCTCCTGTCCTTCGCTCTGGCGGGACTCTCCCGTCCTTCACTCAGCGGGATTCTCCGTTCCTTCACTCCGGCGGGACTCTCCCGTCCTTCACTCAGCGGGGTTCTCCGATCCTTCACTCAGGCGGGATTCTCCGATGCTCCACTCCGGCGGGATTTTCCGTTCCTTCAGTCCGACGGGATTTTCCTGTCCTTTGCTCCGGCGAGAATCACCGTTCCTTCACTCCGGCGGGATTCTTCGTGCCTTCACTCCGGTGGGATGCTCCCGTCCATCACTCCGGCGGGATTCTCCATTCCTTCACTCCGGCGGGATTCTTCATTCCTTCACTCCGGCGGGATTCTCCCGTCCTTCAATCCGGTGGGATTCTCCCGTCCTTCTTTCCGGCGGGGATCCCCCGTCCTTCACTCCGGCGGGATTCTCCGTTCCTTCGCTCCGGCGGGATTCTCCGTTCCTTCACTCCGGCGGGATTCTCCGTTCCTTCGCTCTGGCGTGATTCTCCGTTCCTTCACTCCGGCGGGACTCTCCCATCCTCCACTCCGGCGGGATTCCCCATTCCTTCACTCCAACGGGATTCTCCGTTCCTTCGCTCCGGGGGGACTCTCCCGTCCAACACTCTGGTGGGATTCCCCGTTCCTTCACTCCGGCGGGATTCCCCGTCCTTCACGCCGGCGGGATTCCCCGTTCCTTCGCTCCGGCTGGATTCTCAGTTCCTTCACTCCGGCTCGATTCCCCGTTCCTTCGCTCCGGCTGGATTCCCCGTTCCTTCACCCTAGCGGGATTCTCATCTCCTTCGCTCCGGCGGGATTCTCCCATCCTTTGCTCCGGCGTGATTCCCCGTCCTTCACTCCGGCGGGATTCTCCCGTCCTTCACTCCGGCGGGATTCCCCGTTCCTTCACTCCAGCGGGATTCTCCCGTTCCTTCACTCCGGCGGGATTCTCCTGTTCCTTCACTCCGGCGGGATTCCCCGTTCCTTCACTCCGGCAGGATTCTCCCGTCCTTCATTCCGGTGGGATTCTCCGTTCCGTCACTCCGGCGGGATTCTCCAGTCCTTCACTCAGCGTGATTCCCCGTCCTTCACTCCGGCGGGATGCTCCCGTCCTTCACTCCGGCAGAATTCTCCGTTCCTTCGCTCCGGTGGGATTCTCCTGTCCTTCGCTCTGGCGGGACTCTCCCGTCCTTCACTCAGCGGGATTCTCCGTTCCTTCACTCCGGCGGGACTCTCCCGTCCTTCACTCAGCGGGGTTCTCCATTCCTTCACTCAGGCGGGATTCTCCGATGCTCCACTCCGGCGGGATTTTCCGTTCCTTCAGTCGACGGGATTTTCCTGTCCTTTGCTCCGGCGAGAATCACCGTTCCTTCACTCCGGCGGGATTCTTCGTGCCTTCACTCCGGTGGGATGCTCCCGTCCATCACTCCGGCGGGATTCTCCATTCCTTCACTCCGGCGGGATTCTCCATTCCTTCACTCCGGCGGGATTCTCCATTCCTTCACTCCGGCGGGATTCTTCATTCCTTCACTCCGGCGGGATTCTCCCGTCCTTCAATCCGGTGGGATTCTCCCGTCCTTCTTTCCGGCGGGGATCCCCCGTCCTTCACTCCGGCGGGATTCTCCGTTCCTTCGCTCCGGCGGGATTCTCCGTTCCTTCACTCCGGTGGGATTCTCCGTTCTTTCGCTCTGGCGTGATTCTCCGTTCCTTCACTCCGGCGGGACTCTCCCATCCTCCACTCCGGCGGGATTCCCCATTCCTTCACTCCAACGGGATTCTCCGTTCCTTCGCTCCGGGGGGACTCTCCCGTCCAACACTCTGGTGGGATTCCCCGTTCCTTCACTCCGGCGGGATTCCCCGTCCTTCACGCCGGCGGGATTCCCCGTTCCTTCGCTCCGGCTGGATTCTCAGTTACTTCACTCCGGCGGGATTCTCCGTTCCTTCGCTCCGGCTGGATTCCCCGTTCCTTCACCCCGGCGGAATTCTCACCTCCTTCGCTCCGGCGGGATTCTCCCAACCTTTGCTCCGGCGTGATTCCCCGTCCTTCACTCCGGCGGGATTCTCCCGTCCTTCACTCCGGCGGGATTCCCCGTTCCTTCACTCCGGCGGGATTCTCCCGTTCCTTCACTCCGGCGGGACTCTCCCGTTCTCCGGCGGGATTCCCCGTTCCTTCACCCCGGCAGGATTCTCCCGTCCTTCATTCCGGCGGGATTCTCCGTTCCGTCACTCCGGCGGTATTCTCCCGTCCTTCACTCAGCGTGATTCCCCGTCCTTCACTCCGGCGGGATGCTCCCGTCCTTCACTCCGGCAGAATTCTCTGTTCCTTCGCTCCGGTGGGATTCTCCTGTCCTTCGCTCTGGCGGGACTCTCCCGTCCTTCACTCCGGCAGGATTCTCCGTTCCTTCACTCCGGCGGGATTTTCCGTTCCTTCAGTCCGGTGGGATTTTCCCGTCCTTTGCTCCGGCGAGAATCACCGTTCCTTCACTCCGGCGGGATTCTTCGTGCCTTCACTCCGGTGGGATGCTCCCGTCCATCACTCCGGTGGGATTCTCCATTCCTTCACTCCGGCGGGATTCTTCATTCCTTCACTCCGGCGGGATTCTCCCGTCCTTCAATCCGGTGGGATTCTCCCGTCCTTCTTTCCGGCGGGGTTCCCCCGTCCTTCACTCCGGCGGGATTCTCCGTTCCTTCGCTCCGGCGGGATTCTCCCATCCTTCAATCCGGTGGGATTCCCCCGTCCTTCTCTCTGGCGGGTTCTCCCGTCCTTCACTCCGGCGGGATTCTCCCATCCTTCACTCCGGTGGGATTCTCCGGTCCTTCACTCCGGCGGGATTCTCCATTCCTTCACTCCGGCGGGATTCTCCGTTCCTTCACTCCGGCGGGACACTCCCATCCTTCGCTCCGACGGGATTCCCCATTCCTTCACTCCAACGGGATTCCCCATTCCTTCACTCCAACGGGATTCTCCCGTTCCTTCACTCTGCTGGGATTCCCCGTTCCTTCACTCCGGCGGGATTCCCCGTCCTTCACGCCGGCGGGATTCCCCGTTCCTTCACTCCGGCTGGATTCTCAGTTCCTTCACTCCGGCGGGATTCCCCGTCCTTCACGCCGACGGGATTCCCCGTTCCTTCACTCCGGCGGGATTCCCCGTCCTTCACGCCGGCGGGATTCCCCGTTCCTTCACTCCGGCTGGATTCTCAGTTCCTTCACTCCGGCGGGATTCCCCGTCCTTCACGCCGGCGGGATTCCCCGTCCTTCACGCCGGCGGGATTCCCCGTTCCTTCACTCCGGCGGGATTCTCCATTCCTTCACTCCGGGGGGATTCTCCGTTCCTTCACTCCGGCGGGACACTCCCATCCTTCGCTCCGACGGGATTCCCCATTCCTTCACTCCAACGGGATTCCCCATTCCTTCACTCCAACGGGATTCTCCCGTTCCTTCACTCTGCTGGGATTCCCCGTTCCTTCACTCCGGCGGGATTCCCCGTCCTTCACGCCGGCGGGATTCCCCGTTCCTTCACTCCGGCGGGATTCTCCGTTCCTTCACTCCGGCGGGATTCCCCGTCCTTCACGCCGGCGGGATTCCCCGTTCCTTCGCTCCGGCTGGATTCTCAGTTCCTTCACTCCGGCTCGATTCCCCGTTCCTTCACCCCGGCGGGATTCTCCCATCCTTTGCTCCGGCGTGATTCTCCGTTCCTTCACTCCGGCGGGACTCTCCCATCCTTCACTCCGGCGGGATTCGGGATTCTCCGTTCCTTCGCTCCGGTGGGATTCTCCCGTCCAACACTCTGGTGGGATTCTCCGTTCCTTCACTCTGGCGTGATTCTCCGTTCCTTCACTCCGGCGGGATTCTCCGTTCCTTCGCTCCGGTGGGACTCTCCCGTCCATCACTCTGGTGTGATTCCCCGTTCCTTCACTCCGGCGGGATTCCCCGTCCTTCACGCCGGCGGGATTCCCCGTTCCTTCGCTCCGGCTGGATTCTCAGTTCCTTCACTCCGGCTCGATTCCCCGTTCCTTCGCTCCGGCTGGATTCCCCGTTCCTTCACCCCGGCGGGATTCTCACCTCCTTCGCTCCGGCGGGATTCTCCCGTCCTTCACTCCGGCGGGATTCCCCGTTCCTTCACTCCGGCGGGATTCTCCCGTTCCTTCACTCCGGCGGGATTCTCCCGTTCCTTCACTCCGGCGGGATTCTCCGTTCCTTCACTCCGGCGGGATTCTCCCGTTCCTTCACTCCGGCGGGATTCTCCGTTCCTTCACTCCGGCGGGACTCTCCCATCCTTCACTCCGGCGGGTTTCCCCGTCCTTCATTCCAACGGGATTCTCCGTTCCTTCGCTCCGGTGGGATTCTCCCGTCCAACACTCTGGTGGGATTCTCCGTTCCTTCACTCCGGCGTGATTCTCCGTTCCTTCACTCCGGCGGGATTCTCCGTTCCTTCACTCCGGCGGGATTCCCCATTCCTTCACTCCAACGGGATTCTCCGTTCCTTCGCTCCGGTGGGACTCTCCCGTCCATCACTCTGATGTGATTCCCCGTCCTTCACGCCGGCGGGATTCCCCGTTCCTTCGCTCCGGCTGGATTCTCAGTTCCTTCACTCCGGCTCGATTCCCCGTTCCTTCGCTCCGGCTGGATTCCCCGTTCCTTCACCCCGGCGAGATTCTCACCTCCTTCGCTCCGGCGGGATTCTCCCATCCTTTGCTCCGGCGTGATTCCCCGTCCTTCACTCCGTCGGGATTCTCCCGTCCTTCACTCCGGCGGGATTCCCCGTTCCTTCACTCCAGCGGGATTCTCCCGTTCCTTCACTCCGACGGGACTCTCCCATCCTTCACTCCGGCGGGATTCCCCGTCCTTCACTCCGGCGGGATTCTCCCGTTCCTTCACTCCGGCGGGATTCCCCGTTCCTTCGCTCCGGCTGGATTCTCAGTTCCTTCACTCCGGCGGGATTCTCACGTCCGTTACTCCGGCGGGATTCCCCGTTCCTTCACTCCGGCGGGATTCTCCCGTTCCTTCACTCCGACGGGATTCCCCGTTCCTTCACCCCGGCAGGATTCTCCCGTCCTTCATTCAGGCGGGATTCTCCGTTCCGTCACTCCGGCGGGATTCTCCCGTCCTTCACTCAGCGTGATTCCCCATCCTTCACTCCGGCGGGATGCTCCCGTCCTTCACTCCGGCAGAATTCTCCGTTCCTTCGCTCCGGTGGGATTCTCCTGTCCTTCGCTCCGGTGGGATTCTCCCGTCCTTCACTCAGCGGGATTCTCCATTCCTTCACTCAGGCGGGATTCTCCGATCCTTCACTCCGGCGGGATTCTCCCGTCCTTCACTCCGGCAGGATTCTCCGTTCCTTCACTCCGGCGGGATTTTCCGTTCCTTCAGTCCGGCGGGGTTTTCCCGTCCTTTGCTCCGGCGAGAATCACCGTTCCTTCACTCCGGCGGGATTCTTCGTGCCTTCACTCCAGTGGGATGCTCCCGTCCATCACTCCGGCGGGATTCTTCATTCCTTCACTCCGGCGGGATTCTCCCGTCCTTCAATCCGGTGGGATACTCCGTTCCTTCGCTCCGGCGGGATTCTCCCATCCTTCAATACGGTGGGATTCTCCCGTCCTTCTCTCTGGCGGGTTCTCCCGTCCTTTACTCCGGCGGGATTCTCCCATCCTTCACTCCGGTGGGATTCTCCAGTCCTTCACTCCGGCGGGATTCTCCGTTCCTTCACTCCGGCGGGACTCTCCCATCCTTCACTCCGGCGGGATTCCCCATTCCTTCACTCCAACGGTATTCTCCGTTCCTTCACTCCGGCGGGATTCTCCCGTCCAACACTCTGGTGGGATTCCCCGTTCCTTCACTCCGGCTGGATTCTCAGTTCCTTCACTCCGGCTCGATTCCCCGTTCCTTCGCTCCGGCTGGATTCCCCGTTCCTTCACCCCGGCGGGATTCTCACCTCCTTCGCTCCGACGGGATTCTCCCATCCTTTGCTCCGGCGTGATTCCCCGTCCTTCACTCCGGCGGGATTCCCCGTTCCTTCACTCCGGCGGGATTCCCCGTTCCTTCACTCCGGCGGGATTCTCCCGTTCCTTCACTCCGGCGGGATTCTCCCGTTCCTTCACTCCGGCGGGATTCCCTGTTCCTTCACTCCGGCAGGATTCTCCCGTCCTTCATTCCGGCGGGATTCTCCATTCCGTCACTCCGGCGGGATTCTCTCGTCCTTCACTCAGCGTGATTCCCCGTTCTTCACTCCGGCGGGATGCTCCCGTCCTTCACTCCGGCAGAATTCTCTGTTCCTTCGCTCCGGTGGGATTCTCCTGTTCTTCGCTCTGGCGGGACTCTCCCGTCCTTCACTCCGGCGGGATTCTCCGTTCCTTCACTCCGGCGGGACTCTCCCGTCCTTCACTCAGCGGGATTCTCCATTCCTTCACTCAGGCGGGATTCTCCGATCCTTCACTCCGGCGGTATTCTCCCGTCCTTCACTCCGGCAGGATTCTCCGTTCCTTCACTCCGGCGGGATTTTCAGTTCCTTCAGTCCGGTGGGATTTTTCTGTCCTTTGCTCCGGCGAGAATCACCATTCCTTCACTCCGGTGGGATGCTCCCATCCATCACTCCGGCGGGATTCTCCATTCCTTCACTCCGGCGGGATTCTTCATTCCTTCACTCCGGCGGGATTCTCCCATTCTTTGCTCCGGCGTGATTCCCCGTCCTCCACTCCGGCGGGACTCTCCCGTCCTTCACTCAGCGGGATTCTCCGTTCCTTCACTCCGGCGGGACTCTCCCATCCTTCACTCCGGCGGGATTCCCCATTCCTTCACTCCAACGGGATTCTCCGTTCCTTCGCTCCGGTGGGATTCTCCCGTCCAACACTCTGGTGGGATTCCCCGTTCCTTCATTCCTGCGGGATTCCCCGTCCTTCACGCCGGCGGGATTCCCCGTTCCTTCGCTCCGGCTGGATTCTCAGTTCCTTCACACCGGCTCGATTCCCCGTTCCTTCGCTCCGGCTGGATTCCCCGTTCCTTCACCCCGGCGGGATTCTCACCTCCTTCGCTCCGGCGGGATTCTCCCATCCTTTGCTCCGGCGTGATTCCCCGTCCTTCACTCCGGCGGGATTCTCCCGTCCTTCACTCCGGCGGGATTCTCCGTTCCTTCACTCCGGCGGGATTCTCCGGTTCCTTCACTCCGGCGGGATTCTCCGTTCCTTCACTCCGGCGGGACTCTCCCATCCTTCACTCCTGCGGGATTCCCCGTCCTTCACTCCAACGGGATTCTCCGTTCCTTCGCTCCGGTGGGATTCTCCCGTCCAACACTCTGGTGGGATTCTCCGTTCCTTCACTCTGGCGGGATTCTCCCGTTCCTTCACTCCGGCTCGATTCCCCGTTCCTTCACTCTGGCGGGATTCTACGTTCCTTCACTCCGGCGGGATTCTCCGTTCCTTCACTCCGGCGGGATTCCCCATTCCTTCACTCCAACGGGATTCTCCGTTCCTTCGCTCCGGTGGGACTCTCCCGTCCATCACTCTAGTGTGATTCCCCGTTCCTTCACTCCGGCGGGATTCCCCGTCCTTCACGCCGGCGGGATTCCCCGTTCCTTCGCTCCGGCTGGATTCTCAGTTCCTTCACTCCGGCTCGATTCCCCGTTCCTTCGCTCCGGCTGGATTCCCCGTTCCTTCACCCCGGCGGGATTCTCACCTCCTTCGCTCCGGCGGGATTCTCCCATCCTTTGCTCCGGCGTGATTCCCCGTCCTTCACTCCGGCGGGATTCTCCCGTCCTTCACTCCGGCGGGATTCCCCGTTCCTTCACTCCAGCGGGATTCTCCCGTTCCTTCACTCCGGCGGGATTCTCCCGTTCCTTCACTCCGGCGGGATTCTCCGTTCCTTCACTCCGGCGGGATTCTCCCGTTCCTTCACTCCGGCGGGATTCCCCGTCCTTCACTCCAACGGGATTCTCCGTTCCTTCGCTCCGGTGGGACTCTCCCGTCCATCACTCTGGTGGGATTCCCCGTTCCTTCACGCCGGTGGGATTCCCCGTTCCTTCGCTCCGGCTGGATTCTCAGTTCCTTCATCCGGCGGGATTCTCACGTCCTTTACTCCGGCGGGATTCCCTGTTCCGTCACTCCGGCGGGATTCTCCCGTCCTTCACTCAGCGTGATTCCCCGTCCTTCACTCCGGCGGGATGCTCCCGTCCTTCACTCCGGCAGAATTCTCCGTTCCTTCGCTCCGGTGGGATTCTCCTGTCCTTCGCTCCGGTGGGATTCTCCCGTCCTTCACTCAGCGGGATTCTCCATTCCTTCACTCAGGCGGGATTCTCCGATCCTTCACTCCGGCGGGATTCTTCGTGCCTTCACTCAGGTGGGATGCTCCCGTCCATCACTTCGGCGGGATTCTCCATTCCTTCACTCCGGCAGGATTCTCCCGTCCTTCAATCCGGTGGGATACTCCCGTCCTTCTTTCCGGCGGGGTTCCCCCGTCCTTCACTCCGGCGGGATTCTCCGTTCCTTCGCTCCGGCGGGATTCTCCCATCCTTCAATCCGGTGGGATTCTCACGTCCTTCTCTCTGGCGGGTTCTCCCGTCCTTTACTCCGGCGGGATTCTCCCATCCTTCACTCCGGTGGGATTCTCCGGTCCTTCACTCCGGCGGGATTCTCCATTCCTTCACTCCGCCGGGATTCTCCGTTCCTTCACTCCGGCGTGATTCTCCGTTCCTTCACTCCGGCGGGACTCTCCCATCCTTCACTCCGGCGGGATTCCCCATTCCTTCACTCCAACGGGATTCTCCGTTCCTTCACTCCGGCGGGATTCTCCCGTCCAACACTCTGGTGGGATTCCCCGTTCCTTCACTCCGGCTGGGTTCTCAGTTCCTTCACTCCGGCTCGATTCCCCGTTCCTTCGCTCCGGCTGGATTCCCCGTTCCTTCACCCCGGCGGGATTCTCACCTCCTTCGCTCCGGCGGGATTCTCCCATCCTTTGCTCCGGCGTGATTCCCCGTCCTTCACTCCGGCGGGATTCCCCGTTCCTTCACTCCGGCGGGATTCTCCCGTTCCTTCACTCCGGCGGGATTCTCCCGTTCCTTCACTCCGGCGGGATTCCCCATCCTTCACTCCGGCAGGATTCTCCCGTCCTTCGTTCCGGCGGGATTCTCCGTTCCGTCACTCCGGCGGGATTCTCCCGTCCTTCACTCAGCGTGATTCCCCGTTCTTCACTCCGGCGGGATGCTCCCGTCCTTCACTCCGGCAGAATTCTCCGTTCCTTCGCTCCAATGGGATTCTCCTGTTCTTCGCTCGGGCGGGACCCTCCCGTCCTTCACTCCGGCGGGATTCTCCGTTCCTTCACTCCGGCGTGACTCTCCCGTCCTTCACTCAGCGGGGTTCTCCATTCCTTCACTCAGGCGGGATTCTCCGATCCTTCACTCCGGCGGGATTCTCCCGTCCTTCACTCCAGCAGGATTCTCCGTTCCTTCACTCCGGCGGGATTTTCAGTTCCTTCAGTCCGGCGGGATTTTCCCGTCCTTTGCTCCGGCGGGATTCTTCGTGCCTTCACTCCGGTGGGATTCTCCGTTCCTTCGCTCCGGCGGGATTCTCCCATCCTTCAATCCGGTGGGATTCTCCCATCCTTCTCTCTGGCGGGATTCTCCCATCCTTCAATCCGGTGGGATTCTCCCATCCTTCACTCCGGTGGGATTCTCCGTTCCTTCGCTCCGGCGGGATTCTCCCATCCTTCAATCCGGTGGGATTCTCCCGTCCATCACTCCGGCGGGATTCTCCGTTCCTTCGCTCCGGCGGGATTCTCCGTTCCTTCATTCCGGTGGGATTCTCCGTTCCTTCGCTCCGGCGGGATTCTCCCATCCTTCAATCCGGTGGGATTCTCCCGTCCTTCTCTCTGGCGGGATTCTCCCATCCTTCAATCCGGTGGGATTCTCCCGTCCTTCTCTCTGGCGGGGTTCTCCCGTCCTTCACTCCGGCGGGATTCTCCCATCCTTCAATCCGGCGGGATTCTCTGTTCATTCACTCCGGCGGGATTCTCCCATCCTTCAATCCGGTGGGATTCTCCCGTCCTTCTCTCTGGCGGGATTCTCCCATCCTTCAATCCGGTGGGATTCTCCCGTCCTTCTCTCCGGCGGGATTCTCCCGTCCTTCACTCCGGCGGGGTTCGCCCGTCCTTCAATCCGGTGGGATTCTCCCGTCCTTCACTCCGGTGGGATGCTCCCGTCCATCACTCCGGCGGGATTCTCCCGTCCTTCACTCCGGCGGGATTCTTCATTCCTTCACTCCGGCGGGATTCTCCCGTCCTTCAACCCGGCGGGATTCTCCGTTCCTTCGCTCCGGCGGGATTCTCCCATCCTTCAATCCTGTGGGATTCTCCATTCCTTCACTCCGGCTGGATTCTCCCGTCCTTCACTCCGTCGGGATTCTCCATTCCTTCACTCCGGCGGGATTCTTCGTGCCTTCACTCCGGTGGGATGCTCCCGTCCATCACTCCGGCGGAATTCTCCATTCCTTCACTCCGGCGGGATTCTTCATTCCTTCACTCCGGCGGGATTCTCCCGTCCTTCAATCCGGCGGGATTCTCCGTTCCTTCGCTCCGGCGGGATTCTCCCATCCTTCAATCCGGTGGGATTCTCCCGTCCTTCACTCCGGTGGGATTCTCCGGTCCTTCACTCCAGCGGGATTCTCCATTCCTTCACTCCGGCGGGATTCTCCGTTCCTTCGCTCCAGCGGGATTCTCCCATCCTTCAATCCGGTTGGATTCTCCCGTCCTTCTCTCTGGCGGTGTTGTCCCGTCCTTCACTCCGGCGGGATTCTCCCATCCTTCACTCCGGTGGGATTCTCCGGTCCTTCACTCCCTCGGGATTCTCCCGTCCTTGCGGGGCTCTCTGTTCCCGTACTCCGGCGGGATTCTCCATTCCTTCACTCCGGCGGGATTCTCCATTCCTTCACTCCGCCGGGATTCTCCCGTCCTTCAATCCGGCGGGATTCTCCGTTCATTCACTCCGGCGGGGTTCTCCCATCCTTCACTCCGCCGGGATTCTCCCGTCCTTCTCTCCGGCGAGATTCTCCCGTCCTTCAATCCGGTGAGATTCTCCCGTCCTTCACTCAGGCGTGATTCTCCGTTCGTTCACTCCGGCGGGATTCTCCCGTCCTTCACTCCGTCGGGATTCTCCCGTCCTTACTCCGGCGGGGTTCTCTGTTCCTGCACTCCGGCGGGATTCTCCCGTCCTTCACTCCAACGGGATTCTCCATTCCTTCACTCCGACGGGATTCTCCATTCCTTCACTCCGACGGGATTCTCCATTCCTTCACTCCGTCAGGATTCTCCCGTCCTTCACTCCGGCGGGGTTCTCCGTTCCTGCACTCCGGCGGGATTCTCCCGTCCTTCAGTCCGACGGGATTCTCCATTCCTTCACTCCGACGGGATTCTCCATTCCTTCACTCCGTCGGGATTCTCCCGTCCTTCACTCCGGCGGGGTAGGCGGGATTCTCCCGTCCTTCAGTCCGACGGGATTCTCCGTTCCTTCACTCCGTCGGGATTCTCCGTCATGCTGCAACGAATGTGAGAACGGACTGAGTGCCAAATTCTCCGTCCTCGCTCGCGGCGATAGCGGGACAGACTCGCAATCCAGAATCCTGGCCAGTTATCAACACTTCCTGACTCTTGCATAGTGCGGAAAAATATTTAAAATTGTTGTGGTCCTGGGTTAGTAGTCAGTGTTCCAAATCTTGCAAATATTTATCAATGGTTTGCCCATTTCGAGTGCGCATCACAATCACTCAGAACATGTGGCCCTCCGATGGACCAGCATAATCGATGTGTATACTCTGCCATGGCTGTGTTGGCCATTCCCATAGATGTAATGGTGGAGTGTTCCTTAGTTTTGCACAAAATTGTCATTGCCCTACCTTCTCTTCAATGTGGGCATCTAATCCTGGCCATCAAAAATAACTGCCAATTCCTGTATCCTTACCACACCAGGATATCCCTCATGCAGTTGGTCAAGGACTCTACTTGGTAAGCACAAGGGAATAATCACACTGATTCCCCACAATAGAATTCAATTTTCTACTGTCAACTCAAAGTCTTTGTGTGATGTTGGGCTCATGGTCTGGAGTTTTCCTATTTTAGACCAAGACCATCATTTTCCCCTGATGTGGAGATGCCGGCATTGGGTTGGGGTGAGCACAGTAAGAAGTCTTACAACACCAGGTTAAAGTCCAACAGGTTTGTTTCGAATCACTAGCTTTCGGAGCACTGCTCCTTCCTCAGGTGAGGATACCCCATCATTTTTCCCATGACTGGATCGGTTCCTGTATATCTTTGAACCTGAGATGGAGTCACAGGTACGCTATCCAGAACGAGAAATACAAAATGTTGACTATGTTTTTCAGGGACATGTTTGACTTGTAGTGGCATTTGTGACAAAGCACCAGAATTTGCATGCTGCTCTGACTTGCAATATTGGATTTCGTAAGTGTGTGCCGACAATATCAATAACCATCTTTCCTCTCCTGAAGGCAGAATGTGCAAGACAACTGCACCAACCCCATAGGGTGAGGCATCGCCAGCAAGCTGCAACTTCATCCTGGGATTATCATGAACCAACAGCTCTGACTTCAGTGAAGCTTCTTTCACTTCACTGTTTACATTTTCACAATCTTCTGACCAGTGCCATGCCTGTTTGGCACTTAGCAACATGTGTAAAGGCTTCAATCGTGTTACTAAATTTACAATGGTAATCGATCAATCCTAAAAACCATTTTAATTGTGTGGACAGTTTGAGGACGTAGTGTTTCAGAGGTTGCTGACATTTTCTTTGGCTCCTTGTGTAAGCCATCTTTGTCGATAATATAACCAACGTAATTTGAAATGAAATGAAATGAACTGAAAATCGCTTATTGTCATGAGTAGGCTTCAATTAAGTTTCTGTGAAAAGCCCCTAGTCGCCACATTCCGGCGCCTGTTCGGGGAGGCTGGTACGGGAATCGAACCGTGCTGTTGGCCTGCCTTGGTCTGTTTTAAAAGCCAGCGATTTAGCCCAGTGAGCTAAACCAGCCCCATGAACCATCCATAAACCAATTTATGGATGACTTGAAAAGACGACAATTTTCCTTTTTAACTCTCTAAGATTGTGTCTCTGTAAATGCTTCAGGGTAGCTTCCAAATTCTCCCAGTGTTCATCTTCACTAGAACCGGCCATGAGTGTGTCATCTCGATAACATTTCACTCCATTCAACCCACTTAGAATTCGATCCATGGATCTTTGAAAAAGAGCAGGTGCAGATGTTATTCTGCAAGGAAGTCTGTAACGAAACAGACCTTTGTGCGTTCCAAAGTGGCTGTGATATAGCAGTCACATTCATCTGCAGGTATGCCTGTGAAAGACTTAGTGAAATTTACTCACTTTCTGCACTGCAGAAAGTCCAGCGCACAAGGGGCTTGCTGGAGCAAGTCTTTAAGTAGTTTTAAAATCTCCAAATTCTCACTGAAGAATCGCGTTTCAATACAGGAACTATTGGTGTTGCCCAATCGCTTGTAGCAATAGGTTCAATGACTTGTGTTCATACTAGCTTTACTCGTTCTTCAACTTTTGGCCTGATGGCGAATGATACGGTTCTAGCTTTGAGACACTGAAATGTTCTGTATGGCTTGATCTTTACCTCAACTCCAGTCATAGATCCTAGCGAATCCTCGTACACCTTCTCGTTCTTCATCAGAAGTTGTTGCAAGTTGCTTTTTGAATCCACTAGTTGATTTACTGCTTCCCAGTTAAATCTAATCTTAGTCTACCATGGTCTTCCAATAGAGCAGGAAATTTCCACGGAGCACATAAGAGGTCACTTCACCTTCTGTCCATTTTCTCCTGCTTTTGCCGTAACACATACTTTTAATGCTACGCCCTCTGCAGTATATGTGCTTAGGATCACACCGGATGGTTGTAAAGACTGATGCTTCAGCTTTTGGTGATGAATTGTCTTAGTTATTAAAAATAGAGCTGCGCTTGTACTTACTTCTAATTTAATTACATGACCTTCATGTTTTGGATATGCCCAAAAGCGTTGATGATCGCCCTCCATTGACAAGAAACCCAGTTTAGCTCTTGCAGTAGTTCGCTTTCACCGTCTTTTGAGTGATCTTGAGCTTCGTCCACAAATTGGTAGACGTGACTAGATTAGTTACCTTTTTTCTTTGCACCTTCTTGGTGTAGGAGAGGTTTTCTGAGCCATGGCAATGTGGCCCTTCATGCCACAGCATGTATTTGTTTTACTCCAACATTCCCCTGTTAAACGTCTAACCCGTGTACAACGGTGATGTAGTTGCACCTTTGCAGCCTTGTTCCTTGAGGTATCCATTTTGTGGATCTTCGCTCCAGCCCTTATCTGTGAAGCTTCTCTTGTTGCTCGCTCCACAGATGTGTTCTTCAACAGCTTTTAGAGTAAATCAATTAGAGTAAGCAGCTTCCGCTGAATAGCTTCAACGCGGAGTCCACAAACCAGCCTGTCACAAAGAGTATCATCAAGTGTTGTACCAAATTCTCAATATTTAGGTAATCTTCTTAAAAGTCGCAACAAACTGATAAAATGTTTTCACCTTCTTCCTGCAGACGGCAGTGGAACTAAAGGGTGTGATTCTCCGAAATGGAGACTAAGTGTTCGCGCCGTTGTGAACCCCGTCGCGTTTCACAACAGCGCGAAACGGGCGCGGGGACTACCGATTCTGGCCCCCACATGGGGCCAGCACGGCACTGGAGCGGTTCACGCCGTGCCAGCCTCCCTTCCCGGCGCTACATGGGCGCCATGCCAACCCGCACATGTGCAGTTGGGCTGCGCCAACCCGCGCATGCGTGGGGGGCTTCTTCAGCCGGCCCCGATGCAACATGGCGTGGGGGTTCAGGGGCCGGCCGCGCAACAAAGTAGGCCCGGGGGGGAGAGGCCAGCCCACCGATCGGTGGGCCCCGATCGCGGGCCAGACCCCATCGGAGGCCCCCTGCCAGTGAAGGAGCGCTTTTCCCCGCCCCACAGGCCGCCCCCCGACCCTACGCTCAGAGGTCCCGCCGGCTACGAGCAGGGATGAACGGCGCCAGCGGGACTCTGCCGTTTCCGCGCGGCCGCTCGGCCCATCTAGGCCGGAGAATCGGCGGCCTGACAGCGGCCCGCGACCGGCGGCGTGGAGAATCGCGTGCTGGCATCGGGGCGCGGTTGCACCGATTCTCCGGCCCGGGGCTGGGAGAATTGCGCCAAAACCTTTCTGCGATCAATAATGGTTTCGGAGAGAAATGTCCGGAAAATTTTCATTAATTCGTTTCAGACTTGTCTCCGGATTTTGCAGGGTGAACTAAATTCTGTAGCAACATAAACGTTGTACTCCCACTGAGAGGAGACATTTTGTGACCTTTAGGTTCTCCAGGCCTCATTTGCTCTGAGTTGAGGAAGGCAATGGCGGAGTGGTATTGTCAGCGGATTAGTAATCCAGTCGGCCCAGGGAAATGCTCTGGGGTCCCGGGTTCAAATTCTGTCATTGCAGGTGGAAAATTTCAATTCAATAACAAATCTGCAATGAAAAGTCTATTGATGACCATGAAACCATTGCTGATTGTCGTAAAAACCCATCTGGGTCACTAATGTCCTTTAGGGAAGGAAATCTGGTCTGGCCTACATGTGACTCCAGACCCACAGTGACGCGGTTACTCTTAACTGCCCACCTCTGAAATGGCCGAGCAAGCCACTCAGTTCAAGGGCAATTAGGGATGGGCAGTAAATGCTGACCCAGCCCAGCGACGCCCGCATGATGTGGGTGTTGCTGGCTAGGCCAGGTTTTATTGTCCATCCCTAGTTTCCCTTCAGAATGTGGGGGTGAGTTGCCTTCTTGAACCGCTGCAATCCTTCAGGAGCAGATACACCCACTGTGCTGTTAGGGAGGGAGTTCCAGGATGTTGCCCCAGCGACAGTGAAGGAACGGTGATATATTTCCCAGTCAGGGTTGTGAGTGACTTGGAGGGGAACCTCCAGGTGGTGGGGTTCCCAGGTACCTGCTGCTCTTGTCCTTCTAGATGGTAGTGGTCATGGGTTTGGAAGGTGCTGTCTAAGGAATCTTGGCGAGTTCCTGCAGTGCATCTTGTAGATGGTACACACGGCTGCCGCTGTTTGTCGGTGGTGAAGGGTTTGAAAAATTGTGAAAGGAGGAGCAATCAAGCGGGGCTGCTTTGTTCTGGATGGTGTCAAGCATCTCGAGTGTTTTTGAAGTTGCACTCATCCAGGCAAGTGGAGATTATTCCATTACACTCCTGACTTGTGCCTTGTAGATGGTGGACAGGCTTTGGGGGGGGGGGGGGGGGGACAGGAGGTGAGTTACTCGCCGTAAGATTCCTAGCCTTTGACCTGCCCTAGTAGCCACTGTATTAATGAGGCTAGTCCAGTTCAGTTTTTGATCAATGGTAACCTTCAGGATGTTGATTGTGGGGATTCAGCGATGGTGATGCCATTGAATGTCAAGGGGCAATAGTTAGATTCCCTCTTGTAGGAGATGGTCATTGCCTGGCACTTGTGTGGTGCAAATGTAATTTGCCACTTGTCAGCCCGAGCCTGGATATTGTCCAGGTCTTGCTGCATTTGGACAGGGACTGCTTCATTATCTGAGGAGTCACGAATGGTGCGGAACATTGTGCAGTCATCTGTGAACATCTCTGACCTTACGATGGAGGTAGGTCATTAATGAAGCAGCTAAAGATGGTTGGGCCGAGGACACGACCCTGAGGAACTCCTGCAGTGATGTTCCTGCACCTGAGATGATTGACCTCCAACCACTACAGCCAGCTTCCTTTGTGCCGGGTATGACTCCAACCAGCGGAGAGTTTCCCCCCCGATTCCCATTGAGTCCAGTTTAGCTAGGGGTCCTTGATGCCACACTCGGTCAAACGCTGCCTTGATGTCAAGGTCAGTCACTCTCACCTCACCTCTGGCATTCAGCTCTTTTGTTCATGTTTGAACCAAGGCTGTAATGAGGCCAGGAGCTGAGTGATCCTGTTGGTACCCAAACTGAGCGTCCGTTGGCAGGTCATTGCTGAGTAAGTGCCGCCTGATGGCACTGTTGATGATTCCTTCCATCACTTTGCTGATGATGGAGAATAGACTGATAATTGGCTGGATTGGATTTGTCCTGTTTCTTGTGTACAGGACACACCTGGGCAATTTTCCACATTGCCGGGTAGATGCCAGTGTTGCAGCTGTACTGGAACAGCTTGGCTAGGGGTGCGGCAAGTTCTGGAGCACAAGTCTTCAGTAATATTGCCGGGATATTGTCAGGCCACAAAGCCTTTGCCGTATCCAGTGCCATCATCCGTTTCCTGATATCACGTGGAGTGAATCGTATTGGCTGAAGACTGACATCTGTGATGCTGGGGACCTCCGGAGGAGACCGAGACGGATCATCCACTCGGCACTTCTGGCTGAAGATTATAGTGAATGCCTCAGCCTTGTCTTTCGCACACATGTACTGGGCTCCTCCATCATTGAGGATGGGGATATTTGTGGAGCCTCCTCCTCCAGTGAGTTGTTTAATTGTCCATCACCATTCACAGCTGGGTGTGGTGGGACTGCAGAGCTTAGATCTGGTGCCTTTGTTGTGGAATCGCGTAGCTCTGTCTATTACTTGCTGCTTATGCTGTTTGGCACAGAGTCCTGTGTTGTAGCTTCACCAGGTGACACCTCATTTTTCAGAAACGTTGCTCCTGGCATGTTCTCCTGCACTCTTCATTGAACCAGGGTCGATCCCCTGGCTGGGGGGTAATGGTAGAGTGGGGGATATGCCGGACTGTGAGGTTGCAGATTGTGGTTGATACAATTCTGCTGCTGCTGATGGCCCACAGCGCCGCGTGGATGCTCTGTCTTGAGTTGCTAGATCTGTTCGAAGTCTCTCACATTTAGCACGGTGGTAGTGCCACACATCATGATGGAGGGTATTCTCAGTGTGAAGACGGGACTTTGTCTGCACAAGGACTGTCCGGTGGTCACTGCCACCGATACTGTCATGGACAGATACATCTGCAGCAGGCAGGTTGGTGAGGATGGGGTCAAGTATGTTTTTCCTCTTGTTGGTTCCCTCACCACCTGCTGCAGTCCCAGTCTAGCAGCTCTGTCCTTTAGGACCCGGCCAGCTCGGTCTATGGTGGTCTACCGAGCAATTCTTAGTGATGGACATTTAGGTGACCCACCCAGAGCATAGTCTGTGCTCTTGCCACCCCTTAGTGCTTCCTCATGAAAAGCTAGGAATTATTTTCCATTTTGCCTGACTGTAGTTTGATTTATTCCTCCTCCCTTATGGCCCGAGCAGAGTTGGCAGACTTTGTAATCCCCGTTTCCTGCAGCCAGTTTAGCTTTGCCAAGTTTGCAGTGTACATTCTATGATAGTAATGCTAAAATGGTTGGATTAAACTGACCTTTATTTTGATGGGTTGAAGTAAAGATATTTTCAGTTGAACCTCTACTTTGCAGCTCTACTGCTGTAACAGTAGCTTTTCTTTTTTTTTTTAAATAATATTTTATTGAAAATTTTTGGTCAACCAACACAGTACATTGTGCATCCTTTACACAGCATTGTAACAATACAGATAATAGTGACCTTTTTAAATTTAAACAAAAACAACAACAAATAAATAAATATTAAATAACAAAAAATAAAAACTAGCCCTAATTGGCAACTGCCTTGTCTCAGGCCACCCCCCCCCCCCCCATCCCCCCCCCCCCCCCCCCCCCCCCCCCAAAGTCCTGGGCCGCTGCTGCTGCCTTCTTTGTTCTCCCCTATCTATCTTTCCGCAAGATATTCGACGAACGGTTGCCACCGCCTAGTAAACCCTTGAGCCGACCCCCTTAGGACAAACTTAATCCGCTCTAACTTTATGAACCCCGCCATATCATTTATCCAGGTCTCCACCCCCGGGGGCTTGGCTTCTTTCCACATTAGCAATATTCTGCGCCGGGCTACTAGGGACGCAAAGGCCAAAACATCGGCCTCTTTCGCCTCCTGCACTCCCGGCTCTTGTGCAACCCCAAATATAGCCAACCCCCAGCTTGGTTCGACCCGGACTCCTACTACTTTCGAAAGCACCTTTGTCACCCCCATCCAAAACCCCTGTAGTGCCGGGCATGACCAAAACATATGGGTATGATTCGCTGGGCTTCTCGAGCACCTCGCACACCTATCCGCCACCCCAAAAAATTTACTGAGCCGTGTTCCAGTCATATGTGCCCTGTGTAATACCTTAAACTGAATCAGGCTTAGCCTGGCGCACGAGGACGACGAGTTTACCCTGTTTAGGGCATCTGCCCACATCCCCTCCTCAATCTCCTCCCCTAGCTCTTCTTCCCATTTCCCTTTTAGTTCGTCCATCATAGTCTCCCCTTCGTCTCTCATTTCCCTATATATATCCGACATCATCATTACCCCTAACAACCTCCGTATGTTCGTGTTCAGCTGTCTCCCCTTCACAAACCCAGTTTGGTCCTCATGAACCACCCCCGGGACACATTCCTCTATTCTCATTGCCATTACCTTGGCCAAGACCTTGGCATCTACATTGAGGAGGGAGATTGGTCTGTAGGACCCGCATTGTAGCGGATCCTTTTCCTTCTTTAAAAGAAGCGATATCGTTGCTTCTGACATAGTCGGGGGCAGTTGTCCCCTTTCCTTTGCCTCGTTGAAGGTCCTCGTCAGTAGCGGGGCGAGCAAGTCCAAATATTTTCTGTAAAATTCAACTGGGAATCCGTCCGGTCCCGGGGCCTTTCCCGTCTGCATGTTCCTAATTCCTTTCACCACTTCTTCTACCGTGATCTGTGCTCCCAATCCCATCCTTTCCTGCTCTTCCACCTTGGGAATTTCCAGCCAATCCAAAAACTCCATCATTCTCTCCCTCCCATCCGGGGGTTGAGCTTCATACAATTTTTTATAAAATGTCTTAAACACTTCATTCACTCTCTCCGCTCCCCGTTCCGTCTCTCCATCTTCGTCTCTCACCCCCCCTATTTCCCTCGCTGCTCCCCTTTTCCTCAATTGGTGTGCCAGCAATCTGCTCGCCTTCTCTCCATATTCATACTGTACACCCTGCGCCTTCCTCCATTGTGCCTCTGCAGTGCCTGTGGTCAGCAAGTCAAATTCCACATGCAGCCTTTGCCTTTCCCAATACAGTCCCTCCTCCGGTGCTTCCGCATACTGTCTGTCCACCCTCAAAAGTTCTTGCAACAACCGCTCCCGTTCCTTACTCTCCTGCTTCCCTTTATGTGTCCTTATTGATATCAGCTCCCCCCTAACCACCGCCTTCAACGCCTCCCAGACCACTCCCACCTGAACCTCCCCATTGTCATTGAGTTCCAAGTACTTTTCAATGCATCCCCTCACCCTTAAGCACACCCCCTCATCCGCCATTAGTCCCATGTCCATTCTCCAGGGTGGACGCCCTCTTGTTTCCTCCCCTATCTCCAAGTCTACCCAGTGTGGGGCATGATCCGAAATGGCTATAGCCGTATATTCCGTTCCCCTCACCCTCGGGATCAATGCCCTACCCAACACAAAAAAGTCTATGCGTGAATAGACTTTATGGACATAGGAGAAAAACGAGAACTCCTTACTCCTAGGTCTACTGAATCTCCACGGGTCCACCCCTCCCATCTGCTCCATAAAATCCTTAAGCACCTTGGCTGCTGCCGGCCTCCTACCAGTCCTGGACTTCGACCTATCCAGCCTTGGTTCCAACACCGTGTTAAAGTCTCCCCCCATTATCAGCTTTCCGGTCTCTAGGTCTGGGATGCGTCCTAGCATTCGCCTCATAAAATTGGCATCGTCCCAATTCGGGGCATACACGTTTACCAACACCACCATCTCTCCCTGTAATTTGCCACTCACCATCACGTATCTGCCCCCGTTATCCGCCACTATAGTCTTTGCCTCGAACATTACCCGCTTCCCCACTAATATAGCCACCCCCCTGTTTTTCGCATCCAGCCCCGAATGGAACACCTGCCCTACCCATCCTTTGCGCAACCTAACCTGATCTATCAGTTTCAGGTGCGTTTCCTGTAACATGACCACATCTGCTTTAAGTTTCTTAAGGTGTGCGAGTACTCGTGCCCTCTTTATCGGCCCGTTAAGCCCCCTCACGTTCCACGTGATCAGCCGAGTTGGGGGGCTTCCCACCCCCCCCCCCCCCCTTGCCGGTTAGCCATCATCTTTTTCCAGCTTCTCGCCCAGTTCCCACGCGGCTGTATTTCTCCCAGACGGTGCCCCCCCGCCCATCCTTTCCCGTACCCACTCCCCCTTTCCCCAGCAGCAGCAACCCAGTAATTCCCCCCCCCCCCCCCCCCCCCGCTAGACCCCCCGCTAGCGTAATTACTCCCCCCATGTTGCTCCCAGAAGTCAGCAAACTCTGGCTGACCTCGGCTTCCCCCCGTGATCACGGCTCGCCCCGTGCGGCGCCCCCTCCTTCCTGCTTCTCTATTCCCGCCATAATTATCATAGCGCGGGAACCAAGCCCGCGCCTCTCCCTCGGCCCCGCCTCCCATGGCCAACGCCCCATCTCCTCTCCCTCCCCACCTCCCCCCATCACCACCTGTGGGAGAAAGAAAAGTTACCATACCGCAGGATTAATCATACAATCCCTCTTCGCCCCCCCCCCCCACTCGTCCCGCCACTTTGTCCAAACGTTCATTTTCGTAGTCCAATCATTCCAATTTTTCTTCTACAATAAAAGTCCACGCTTCATCCGCCGTCTCAAAGTAGTGGTGCCTCCCTTGATATGTGACCCACAGTCTTGCCGGTTGCAGCATTCCAAATTTTATCTTCTTTTTATGAAGTACCGTTTTGGCCCGATTAAAGCTCGCCCTCCTTCTCGCCACCTCCGCACTCCAATCTTGATAGACGCGGATCACCGCGTTCTCCCATTTACTACACCGAGTTTTCTTCGCCCATCTAAGGACCATTTCTCTATCCTTAAAACGGAGAAATCTCACCACTATGGCTCTGGGAGCTTCTCCTGCTCTCGATCCTCGCACCATAACTCGGTATGCTCCCTCCACCTCCAACGGACCCGTCGGGGCCTCCACTCCCATTAACGAGTGCAGCATCGTGCTCACATATGCCCCGACGTCCGCCCCCTCCACACCTTCAGGAAGGCCAAGAATCCTCAAGTTGTTCCTCCTTGCGTTATTTTCCAGTGCCTCCAACCTCTCCACAGATCGTTTCTGGTGTGCCTCCTGTATCTCCGACTTCACCACCAGGCCCTGTATGTCGTTTTCATTTTCTGCTGCTTTCGCCTTCACGACCCGAAGCTCCTGCTCCTGGGTCTTTTGTTCCTCTTTCAGCCCTTCAATCGCCTGTAATATCGGGGCCAACAACTCTTTCTTCATTTCCTTTTTTATCTCCTCCACGCAGCGTTTCAAAAACTCTTGTTGTTCAGGGCCCCATATGAAACTGCCACCTTCCGACGCCATCTTGGTTTCTGCTTGCCTTCCTTGCCGTTGTTCCAAAGGATCCGCTGCAATCCGGCCACTTTCCTCTCCTTTTTCCATCCGTGTCCAGGGGGAACACCCTTCTGGTTTACCACACGGTGTTTTCAGCCGTTAAAATTGCCGTTGGGGCTCCTATCAAGAGCCCAAAAATCCGTTTCACAGGGAGCTGCCGAAACGTGCGACTCAGCTGGTCATCGCCGCACCCGGAAGTCGTAACAGTAGCTTTTCAACCCAATAATTGCATCTGAAGGAGCTATATTCATAGAATCATAGAATTTACAGTTCAGAAGGAGGCCATTCGGCCCATTGAGTCTGCACTGGCCCTTAGAAAGAGCACCTTATTTAAGCCCTCGCCTCCACCCCACCTAACCTTTTGGACACTAAAGGGTATTTAGCGTGACCAATCCACTTAACCTGCCCATCTTTGGACTGTGGGAGGAAACCGGAACATCCGGAGGAAACCCACGCACACACGGGGAGGATGTGCAAACTCCACACAGTCATCCGAGACCGGAATTGAACCCGGGTCCCTGGAGCTGTGAGGCAGCATTGTGCCACTGCTATTGAAGGATATGGGGAGAGGGCAGGTGAGTGGAATTAAAATGGGGTCTTGTGGAGAAAGACACTCCAAGCAGATAAAATTGCAATATTTGCATTGCACAGTCACCAAGTCCTGCACAGGCTTGACCTGAGTTTGATTAATGAGAGCTTCAGTTTGAGTGAAGGCGCTATGAAGGTCTTGCATCCTGGCATGGACATGCCTTAGCCTGCCAAGCAGATACTGCCTACAAGTGGATCCCCATGCAAGAAATTAGAGAATTCCTCATTCCAGTTTAAAAAGTCAGACCAGGAATGCAGAAATAGCCAGAGCTACTGGATCAAAGTATTCACCTAGAATCCGGAGACAATGAAATCCTAGCAATCGGCATTTAAAACTCAGCATGGCTTTCCAGCACCACCAAGAACGCAGTCATTTGGAGTAACAAAAATGGGTTTCTGAAATACTCTACTCTTTAAAATGAAATAGCTGAATAACAGCGTGCTCTTTGTCTATATGATTCCTTGATAATTAAAACTGAAGTTCGAGGAAAAAATAATTTTTAGACATTTTAATTTGCAGGTTTCCTCCTCCAGGCTGCTTTATTACGCTGCTGGTAATCACCAGGACTTGGTCATAGAGATTCAGCGAGGGACTTCTCTGACACAATGGAAATTTAAAACCAAATGTTCATATATACACATATACAAGCAAGGTGCAGTGAAGAACCTTCCTGTCGTTTGAAGAATGATATTTCACTGGAACTAAGCAAAATAGAAAATTTAAGAATACAGATTTATCGGAATATTTTAACCTTTTTCTTGATCCTTTAAATGTCATTGTGTTACAGCCAACGTTAGAAAAGTGACATTTAGATGTAGGGGAGAAGTTGACCTTTTAAATATGCTTCGCAGATAATGAACAATTGGAACTCAATTTTTCTCTCAGAAACCAGGCTCCTTTTTTTTATCCGGACTATATTTAAGTGCTAAAATAAATGGGATCATAAAATTTGTAAGTGAAAGGAGAATTCAAATGTTATTTAGTTTTCTACATTCATACATAATATAATTTAGCATTGGAATAACCAAATATAATCCTGTCTTAACACTACCACCTTACACTCCAGTGCACAGAATATGGTAATTGTGAATCAACGTGCTCTGGCAGGGGCACAGCTGTAGTTTGATCACTTCAATGTAGTGTGGTAGTTTTTCTTTGGATATTTACCATGGGAAGAATATTTATTTCTGGTGAACTTGGACTGAATATAATACTGCTGATATACATTTTTGGGAAGGTCGGAAATATTGGCCGGGATTCTCCGTGCCCATGCCGGTTCGGAGAATCGGAGATGGTGCCGAGACGGCCCGCGATGCAGGGACGCGAATCGCCGGCAGCCGTGTGCGGCCGATGCAGCGCCAGTCGGGGGCCGATGAAAGAGGCTTCCGCGGAGAATTCTCGCCGGGGTGGTTCTCACATGGTCCACCCAGCGGGAGCTCGGACCTGTGGCCCCGGTGGTCGTCCTGGTGGGGGGGCGGTTTATCAGACTCCGGGGGGGGTGGGGGGGGAGTCCACGACGTCCAGGCCCGCGATCGGGGGCCACCGATCGGCGGGTTCGCGCGATCCCGGGGGAGGGAGGGGGGCCTACCATCTTCTGCATCGGCCGGCTGTGTTGCCCGGCGCCGGCCGCATTCCTGTCTGGCGATTGTTGCCTTCCAGTCGGGGAACACTTCAGCAGTCAAGGGCATTCATCCTCTGATCTTCGGATAAGCGTTCTCCAAGGCAGTCTTCAGGATGGTCCCACACACCTGCGGGTGGGGGGGTGGGGGGCCCACACATCTGGGGGTGCGGTGGGGGGTGGTCCCAAACATTTTGGGGTGAGGGTGGGGAAAGAGCGGTGGGGGAGACAAAGGCTGCAAGCGGCCACGGGCCGCCATGGCAGGGCAGACCCCATGATGGTGGACACGCGGCTGTCCAACCAACCCGTTCGCTGTCGCGGTGCAGGCGGCCCGGCCGTCGTGACGTGTGCCAGAAACCCTGTCTGCTCCCACCCCCTACAGATCGTACAATGTTTAGCCATCTCCCAGCGTTGTTGGCCGCCGTGGCGGGACCTGCTGCTCTGCATGAGGCCCAGTGGGAGCTGGAGCACGGGCGTGACAGGGAGGTGGCGGTGTCTGTTGTAGAGCAGCGGGCTGCAGTGGGACACGTGCTAGCCACCCAGGCCACAGCGCCACATGCCCGAGAGGCGCAGGAGGAGCACCACGCCGTGTGGGAGCCACAGCACGAGGAGGAGGAGGGTCTGCCAAGGCCACGGAGGTGTCGAGTGCGACAAAGTGTGAACCGGCCCCGCATGTCCTTCGAGGACCTCCCGGACAGGGCGTGCAGGAGGAGACTCCGGATGGGCCGCGAGACCGTCGCCCACATCTGCCACCTGATGGCACACCTGGCACTACGTGGGACCGGGGGTGGACATGCCCTCCCGGTGGCCATCAAGGTGACGGCCGCCCTCAACTTCTTTGCGACGGGGTCGTTCCAGTCGCCGAGTGGGGTCCTGTCCGGCATCTCCCAGCCATCGGTGCACTGGTGCATCCGGGCCGTCACTGACTCCCTGTACGACATCGCAGACTGGTACATACAGTTCCCTGTGCACCACGCCCACCAGGATCCCCCCGCATGGACGGCAACAGGAGGCTGCCCAGCGCTGCCGGCTGGGTCTGCAGGCACGGGTGTCGCTGGTAGCTGCACGTTTCAGCGACCACGGTGGGGGTCAGTAATGATGGGCATGGGCACAGACAGCAGAGTTCGGCACTCCCCACACCACCGACCGCCCTCACCTCCCCCACCATCGACCTCCCCCACCACCACATCACCCTCACCTCCCCCACCACCACAACACCCTCACCTCCCCCACCACCGACCACCCTCACCTCCCCCACCACCGACCACCCTCACCTCCCCCACCACCGAACACACTCACCTCCCTCACCACCACATCACCCTCACCACTCTCACCACTGACCACCCTCACCTCCCCCACCACCGACCACCCTCCCCTCCCCCACCACCACATCACCCTCACCTCCCCCACCACCACATCACCCTCACCTCCCCCACCACCGACCACCCTCACCTCCCCCACCACCACATCACCCTCACCTCCCCCACCACCACATCACCCGCATGCATACCACCCCTCCATCACACATTCACCTGCGGCACAATGGGATGGGGGCACGGTCGATGGTGTGAGCGGGCCTGGTACAAGGCGTGGAGGATGATGACAGCCCGCTCTACAATGGTCTCTGAGCCATACATCATTCGACAATGTCTGACTCATGGCTACATCAAGACCCTCCACCTGGGTGGACCCTGCACACGGCCCAGACACTGCATCCCATGGTCCTGTCGTATGGGTGGGGGCGGGTTGGCATTGGAGAACCGTGGGGGGGGCAGGGCCGCACGTCACACACACCGGAGCCCAACCTCGATCGCAGCACCCCTCTCACACACTGGCACACACAGTCCCCGCCCCACGCTCGCACGCATCAGAGCACAGACGCAGCTCACATAGGTGTGGAATGTGTTTAAGAACAGACGTCCTGTACATGTGCTCGAGCCCATTTAACTATTCTGTGCCCTGCACCCGTGCCAACTTACTCATCCGTGTCTACCTTTCTGGCCTTACGGGCCCTATGACTACGTCTCAGTGTTCCCCCAGATGGTACAGCAGAACTGGAGGTGGACTCCTGTGATTCCTGCCCTGTGACTGGGGTCCCCGTCGGCGGCCGTTTCCTGGGGTGGCCCGGCCTGGATGGGCCAGGCTGCACCTCAGCCAATTGGGATGGCGTTATGCCACCCTGTTCTGCCCGCTGCCCACCAGATGCACCAACGGAGGTAGGGGGGAGGGGGTGGAAGTGCCACGGGGTTCCGGGACCCTCCCTGCAGGGGGAGCCGGAAAGGGGCCCAGCACCTTTTCATCCCTCGGTGTGTACGGTGGCCCCCCGGGGCTCTCCATGGGATGGGGGTGCGAGCGGATCCAGCACCCCGGGAACCACCATCACCTGGCGCTGCCAGTTCTGGAGGCCCGCGCTGGTTTCGACCATGGTCTGGACGTTCGCAGCCATGGAGCTCGGAGTTCGCCATCCCTGCCTGGCTCTGTACAACGCCCGGGCAATGGCGCTGATGCTCTCAACGATGGCCTGCTGTGACTGGGCCATGGCCTGCTGGGACTGGGCCGTGGCCTGCTGGGACTGGGCCGTGGCCTACTGGGACTGGGCCGTGGCCTGCTGGGACTGGACCGTGGCCCGCTGGGACTGGGCCGTGGCCCGCTGGGACTGGGCCGTGGCCCGCTGGGACTGGGCCGTGGCCCGCTGGGACTGGGCCGTGGCCCGCTGGGACTGGGCCGTGGCCCGCTGGGACTGGGCCGTGGCCCGCTGGGACTGGGCCGTGGCCCGCTGGGACTGGGCCGTGGCCCGCTGGGACTGGGCCGTGGCCCGCTGGGACTGGGCCGTGGCCCACTGGGACTGGGCCGTGGCCCGCTGGGACTGGGCCGTGGCCCGCTGGGACTGGGCCGTGGCCCGCTGGGACTGGGCCATGGCCCGCTGGGACTGGGCCATGGCCCGCTGGGACTGGACCATGGCCTGCTGGGACCGCGCCAGGTTGTTGAGCACCTCTGCAATATTCAGCTGAGCCTGGCTCATGGCTGCCTGTCCCGGGCCACTGAGGCCGCCTGCCCGGATAGCCCCAAGCCTTGCAGGCTCAGACCCATGCCCGACACCATCGCCACCATTGTCTCCACCGCGGACGCCATTCGTGCGGTGTTGGTCTGTGTGGCACTCATGACCGGCACCATTTCCTGCTCCTGGACACGGATGCACTCCTGCACTTGCGTCTGTAGGTGCTGGAAACCCGCCGTCACATTCTCCCGCCCCTGGGTCCCTGACTGCATTGGGCCTATGGGTGGGTGGGGGAACGCCAGGGACCCGGGACCCGTCCAGGTGACAGGTGTTTGCCGGGGCTGGGCTGCCCTCTGACCGTCCGGCCCCTCGGCTGCTCCTACCTCCACCTGCTGTACCGGAGCGACTGTGTGCTGTGCACCAGTTAGTGTCCCAGAAGCCTCACATCTAAAATGGCCAACCGAGGTGAGAGTATCTGCGGTGGTGGAGGGTACAGGGGACAGCTGTGACGCAGCCTCAGTGTCTTCATCGGACCTGCGGTCGAGGGTCCCCTGGGGTGCCATGCCCCGTATGTCCGTCCCCTCCGTGGTGGTGTCGTGTTGTGTTCTTCCATGTCTGTCTGTGCCCTGTGTGCTGGTGTCCTGGGTCGTCGTGTCGTCACGGGACTGGGCCGGAGGGCTGTTGTTGGAGCTGCCTCCCTATCGCTGCTAGAGGCCCTGTTGGCTGGCCGCCCAGGCGCTGGCCGGGGCAGTGTAAGCCTGATGCGCCCGGTTGATCTGCATCGGCCGGCCGCCCAGGCGCTGGATGCGGGCAGCGTCTGCCAGATGCTCTGGGTCGGTCACCGTGTGGCCCTGCGACACACAAGACACCATCATGGGAAGGCAGGTGGAGGGGGGGGGGGGTTGTGGTACGGGGTGAGGGGGGAGTGCTGAGGGGACAGGGCTGAGGGGAGAGGGCTGAGGGGGAGGGCTGAGGGGTGAGGGGGGAGTGCTGAGGGGAAAGGGCTGAGGGGAGAGGGCTTTTTGCGACACTGCTCGCCAGTCCTGGGTGTCAACGCAATGACACTGACGGCCGTGCCCACCTCCCTCCACAGACGCCGGGCCACGTTGGCTGGGACCCTCTGGCCGGGCCCAGGTTACAGACGCCCTCCTCTCCTCGAGGGCGTCGAAGAGCGTCTCCAGGTCGTGGTCGGTGAACCGGGGCACTGCTCAGCATGGCCCCATTTAGCTCCATCGGCGGCATGTGCGCTTGCGACGCGTCAGTTGTGTGGCGCCGCATCTCTGACGCTGCTCTGCGCCACGCCACCCGCTGCGCCCCAGCTAGCCCCCTTGTACAGCACAGAATGGGGTCCCGGAACAGGCGCCGACCGCGGAGTGAAACACTCCCGTTTTGACGCCGGCGCCAACACTCTGCTGTCGGAGCAGAGAATCGCGCCCATGGTTACAAAGTGATTACGGTTGGGAAATAAATATTCCAGGATACACAAAAATTTTAAAAGACTGACATAATAGCAAAAGAGGAGGTTTGGCTCTGATGGTAAAGGATGACATAACGACTTTAGTCAAAGTAGAATCTGGATGGGTGGAAATTAGGAATAGCAAGAGTCAGAAAACACTGTTGGGAGGAGCTTATAGGTCCACGCACAGTAGTTGTACCATTAGGCAGAACATTACGCTCCGAAAGCTAGTGATTCGAAACAAACCTGTTGGACATTAACCTGGTGTTATAAGACTTCTTACTGTGCCCACCACAGTCCAATGTCGGCACCTCCACATCACAATTAAAAATTAATTGGAGCTTGTAACAAAGCAAATGTAATGTGTGTATGGAGTAAGACAATCAAATTGGCAAGAATGTTCTAGAAGATGAATTTGTGACAGTTTCTTGGAGCAACATGTTGTGGAACCAACTAGGGTTAAAGCTATCTTTGATCTAGAATTGTGTAATGAAGCAAGGTTAATTAGGAATAACATAATAAAAGATCCACTGGGAAATAGCAATCATAATACCATTGAATTCCATGTTAAGTTTGAAAGTGACATATTCCAATCACAATGAAGAATCTTAAACACTGCCCAATAGATTGTATGAGGGAAGAATGGGCTAAGGTTGATTGGGTAAACAGACAAAAGGATTTGGAGGTAAATGGACATTTAAAGGAACAATCCAAATGTTCAACAAAAATATATCCCACTGAAAATGTAACTGAAAAGATCTTGACTCAATATTAAATTAAAGGAAGAGATGTGCAAGGTTGCAGACAACAGTAGCAAGTCTGAGAATTTGGAATATTTTGGAAACCAGAAAAGGGCCACCAATATGTTAATTAACATAGAAAAAGAGTAAATTAATCAGAAGGATCAAAATGGATCGTAAGAGCTTTAAATTTATACAAAGGAAGAGGTTTTTTTATTCGTTCAAGGGACGTGGGCATCACAAGACTGTGCCAGCATTTATTGTGGGCATTTAAGAGTCACCCACACATTGCTGTGGGTCTGGAGTCACATGGAGACCAGACCAGGTAAGGACGGCAGATTTCCTTCCTTGTAGGACATGAGTGAACCAGTTGGGTTTTTACAACAATCAACAATGGTTTCATGGTCATCATTAGACTTTTAATTCCAGATTTTTATTGAATTCAAATTTCACCATCTGCAATGTGGGATTTGAACCCAGGTCCCCTGAGCATGACCCTGAGTTTCTGGATTACTGGTCCAGTGACAATCCCACTGCACCACCGCCTCCCCGTGGCGGAAGTAAATGTTGGTCTCTTGGAAGCAGAGACAAGAGAAATTATAATGGGAATAAGAACGTGCCAAAGGCATTGAAAAATATTTTGTGTCCATCGTCACAGTTGGAGACTCCGTTTTATTGCAGAGATAAGTGGTAACGGGATAAAGAGTGAGGAAATGAAGATGATTAATATCAGCAGAGAAAAGTATTGGAGAAATCTTAGGGACTAAAATCTGACAAACCCCTGGGTCCTTTTGGTCTTCACCCCCCCCTCAGTATATATAGTACACCTGGATTTCTAAAAGGCATTCGATAAGGTGCCCCATAAAAGGTTAATAGGTAAGATAAGGCATTATGGAGTTTGGGTATCTAAGTGAGAGGATTAGTTCCGACCACCAAACTGCAGTGGTAATGTTGGGAACAGCATTCGACAGGAAATCCAAGATGCACGTGTAAAGGAACATCAGTGATTATGAATGACTTTGATCTGCGTATAGATTGGGTGAGTCAAATTAGTTACAGTACAATAGAGGAGGAATTTCAGGAATGTGTATGGGATGGTTTTCTGGACCAGTATGTTGAGGAACCAACAAGGGAACAGGCCATCTTGGACAGGGTGTTGTGCAATGAGAAAGGATTGGTTGGCAATCTAGTTGTGAGCGAACCCTTGGGGATGAGTGACTATAATATGATAGAATTCATTGCCAAGGTAGATAGTGAGGTAGTTGATTTTGAGACCAGGCATGAGTTGGCCATGATGGACTGTGAAACATTACTGATAGGAAGGACAGTGGACAGACAATGGCAGGCATCTGCCATTCATTTGCCCAGCCACTCAACTTGTCCAAATCACACTGAAGAGTCTCTGCATCCTCCTCAGCTCATTCCCCCCACCCAACTTGGTATCATCTGCAAATTTGGAGATCTTATATTTTGTCTAAATCATTAATATATATTGGGAATAGCTGGTGTCCCAGCACCGATCCCTGCGGTATCCCACTAGTTCTTGCCTGTCAATCTGAAAAGGACCCGTTAATTCCTCATCTTTGTTTCCTGTCTGCCAACCAGTTTTCTATCCATCTCAATATACTACCCCCAATACCATGCGCATTAATTCTTCACGCTAATCTTGTATGTGGGACTTGTCAAAAGCCTTATGAAAGTCAAAATATGCCACATTCACTGGCTCCCCCTCGTCAATACCAGTTGCATCCTCCAAGTACTCCAGTAGATTTGTCAAGAATGATTTCCCCTTTATAAATCCATGCTGACTCTGTCCGATCCTGCCACTGTTTTCTCTATGCTCTGTTATAAAATCTTTGATAATGGTTCTCAAATTTTCCCCACTACCAATGTCAGGCTTACTGGTCTATAATTCCCTGTTTTCTCTCTACTTTCTTTTCTAAATAATGGAGTTACATTAGCCACCATCCAATCTACAGGAACTGTTCCAGAGTCTATAGAATCCTGGAAGATGACCACCATTGCATCCACTATTTCTAGAGCCACTTCTTTAACTACTCTGGGATGTAGATCATCAGCGCCCTGGGGATTTGTCAGCCTTCAATCCAATCAATTTCTCCAACACCATTTATCTACTAATATTGATCTCCCTCAGTTCCTCCTTCTCACTAAACCCTGTGTTCACCAACATTTCTGGTATCTGATTTGTGAAGACAGAACCAAAGTATGTGTTTAGTTGCTCAGCCATTTCTTTGTCTCCTAATGTACATTCCCCTGTTTCTGACTGTAAGGGATTTGTCTTCACCAGTTTTTTTCTCTTCTTCTCTTCATGTACTTATAGAAACTTTTGCAGTTAGTTTTTATGTTCCCTGCAAGCTGACACTCGTACTCTATTTTCCCCTTCTTAATCAATCCCTTGGCCCTTCGTTGCTAAATTCTAAACTGGAATCTTGACCAAATTTGTATGCTTCTTCCTTGCATCGAATACTATCTCTAATTTCCCTTGTAAGCCGTAGATTGGCCACCTTTCCCATTTTATTTTTGTGGGAAACAGGAATAAACAATTGTTGCAATTTCCCCAAGCACTCTTTGAATGTTTGCCATTGCCTATCCACTGCCATCCCTTTAAGTAACGTTCCCCAATTGGTCAGAGCCAACTCACGCTTCATACCATTGTAGTTTCCTTTATTAAGATTCAGGACCCCAGTCTCAGAATCAACTACTTCACTCTCCATCTTGATGAAAAATGTTATCATATTTTGGTCGCTCATCCCCAAGGGTCTCGCACAACTAGATTGAAAATGAAAAATGAATGAAAATCGCTTATTGTCACAAGTAGGCTTCAAATGAAGTTACTGTGAAAAGCCCCAAGTCGCCACATTCCGGCACCTGTTCGGGGAGGCTGGAACGGGAATTGAACCATGCTGCTGGCCTGCCTTGGTCTGCTTTAAAAGCCAGCTCTTTAGCCCTGTGCTAAACCAGCCCCTGTATTGGATTGCCAATGATTCCGTTCACATTACACAGTACCCAGTCTAGGATAGCCTGTTCTCCAGTTGGTTCCTCAACGTATTGGTCCAGAAAACCATCCCGTATACACTCCAGGAATTCCTTCTTTCCATCTCGCATGGCAAGCACCACATAAAACATGTCTTGAGCATTTTAGTCTATGTAGTTCCTGTGGCTAATTTGATTTGCCCAAACTATATGCAGATTAAAATCACCCATAATTACAGATGTTCCTTTATCGCATGCATCTCCAATTACCCGTTTAATGCCATTCCCAACATCACCACTGCAGTTTGGGGATCTATATACGACATCCACTAACATTTTTTGTCCCTTGATGTTTCTCAGCTCGACCCACACAGATTCCACATTGTCAGAGCTAATTTCCTGCCTCACTATTGTGTTAATTTCCTCTTTAACCAGCAATGTGAATCCATATGAATCATTGATGAGGACCTTTTAAATGGAGATGCTGTGAACTAATTTCCTTCAACATGTGGCACCCAGAGCAACAATATACTGCATAGTGGAGAGGAAAAGCCACTTTGGGGATTTACTTTTTAAATGGGAGTTAAATAATGAATGAAAGTGATGAACTTTTTTTCATCTCACATGGTAAGCACCACATAAAACATGTCTTGAGCATTTTAGTCTATGTAGTTCCTGTCAGGAAGATTCATTACTACTTTAAATAAATGGAGATGTCAGATTTAACAGAGATAATAGTTTGTGCTATTGGGAGCTGGAACTGCTCCCAATCGCACGAATGGGAGGCTTTTTTCCTGAGAATAGGCTTTATTTTGATGCAATGGATTGTGCTGTTACTGGGCAATGCACAAGAGTTTAGAAGGCTGTCAGCAGATTCCTCTGTGTTAGAAATTGATCACAACAATTTACTTAGATCATTAAAGAAGAATACATAAAAATAAAACGGTAAAGGTATTTCTGATGTCAAACTTGTTTCCTGATCAGATTCTGTTCAGTTTTCACTATTTCCTGGGAATGTACCCAGCCCACACATTGTATAGACAATATACCAAGAGGTACATCTCTCAATAATTTCTCCCCAAGTCCAAAAGTACCCGAGTGCTGTGATGCTTTACAGATCCAACTGAAATCATCAGTTCATATGGTTCATTGTCTAGATTTTCAGACACCCTGAAATTTGCATTACTCATATTGAATTATTTAAGTCTTACATTTATGAAGGTAGGGATTTGACCTCAATGCCAAGCTCAAACAAAGTCTTTGTAGTCTATGAGGTTCATTCTAGGTAGGTGTGAACTTCTAACAAGACAAAGACCAACATGAACACATTCTCCCATCTTTTGTTCTGAACCTCTGAATCATGGAAAGATTGAGAAGAGGACTTGGCCATTCACCCTCTTAATCATCAGTGAAACCTCTGCTTGCTTTGTGTCAATTACAAAGGGTCACGATTTCAAGGTGAGAGGGGGAAGGTTTAAGGGAGATGTGCGTGGAAAGTTTTTTACGCAGAGGGTGGCGGGTGCCTGGAACGCTTTGCCAGCGGAGGTGGTAGAGGCGGGCACAATAGCATCATTCAAGATGCATCTAGACAGATATATGAACGGGCGGGGAACAGAGGGAAGAAGATCCTTGGAAAATAGGCGACAGGTTGAGATAAAGGATCTGGATCGGCACAGGTTGGGAGGGCCGAAGGGCCTGTTCCTGTGCTGTAATTTTCTTTGTTCTTTGCTTCTGCCTCCACCTCTGCAATAAACAAATGGATGGTCAGAAATTGCACAAACCTTCCATTAATCAATAATATGGAAAAATGTGAATTAAGCTTTACACAAAAGATTTTCCAGTATTGAAAACCGGATGAGTGGGTATTTGGACAGGAACCAGGATAATTTGTTGGCAGAAAATACTACCAATTTTGAGGATTATGCCAATTTTACATAATCTTTAATGCTATTTTGCATTCGTGTAGAAATGAAATTGAATTATAATTTCATTGGTAGGGTATCTGGGGATAATCCAAAATGGTTTTGACTATTTGTAACAATCAGTTGAAAAGCTTCCTGTGAATTAGAATCTCCAGCTGATGTTGAATTGTACACATACAAAGGCATTTTGACGTAATGTTGTTCCTCCATCGGCTACATGACCATGTTCAAAGTATCTGTGCCAACTAGTCATGCAAGGCAGATTAACAATGAAAAAGGCAAAGTCTTATCAGAGTGTGTCCTTGTGTAGAATCATTTTATTAAACTCTAATAAAGTAAAAATAAATGTAGATATAATAAGCCAAACATTGCCATTTGGGATGACAAACTATTTATCAGTACAAGCTGTCAAGGTTTTGTAATTTTCCTTTGGATCTTTGTTTTTTCAGTAACTGAGCAGTCACTTTGTGTCTATACAGAGCAGTGGCTGGAATGAACATACTTATTAAAAGGAGGACAATTATTCCTTTTTTAAAAAATATATTTTATTCAAGTTTTTTGGCCAAACATAACAATACGTAGTGTTTCTTTTACACAGCAATAAAGCAATATAAATAACCGTGGCCAGTTTTAAACAAATAAATAAGTAATATATAAACAAAAACAAAAAACAAAACTAAATGGCAACTGCCTTGTCCAAAATAAATACTCTCCAAAAATACAGTCCAGCAATCCAATATACAATTACATATACCAAATACCTATACATATACAATAACATCCCTGAGAGTCCGTCCGATTCCTCTCCCCCCTGGGTTGCTGCTGTTATCTACTTCTTTTCCATTTCCTCTATCTTTCTGTGAGGTAGTCGACGAACGGTTGCCACCGCCTGGTGAACCCCTGAGCCGAACCCCTTAACATGAACCCCTTGAACACTTGGAGTATAGTGTTCAATTCTGGTCGCCACACTACCAGAAGGATGTGGAGGCTTTAGAGAGGGTGCAGAAGAGATTTACCAGAATGTTGCCTGGTATGGAGGGCATAAGCTATGAGGAGCGATTGAATAAACTCGGTTTGTTCTCACTGGAACGAAGGAGGTTGAGGGGCGACCTGATAGAGGTATACAAAATTATGAGGGGCATAGACAGAGTGGATAGTCAGAGGCTTTTCCCCAGGGTAGAGGGGTCAATTACTAGGGGGCATAGGTTTAAGGTGAGAGGGGCAAGGTTTAGAGTAGATGTACGAGGCAAGTTTTTTACGCAGAGGGTAGTGGGTGCCTGGAACTCGCTACCGGAGGAGGTAGTGGAAGCAGGGACGATAGGGACATTTAAGGGGCATCTTGACAAATATATGAATAGGATGGGAATAGAAGGATACGGACCCAGGAAGTGTAGAAGATTGTAGTTTAGTCGGGCAGTATGGTCGGCACGGGCTTGGAGGGCCGAAGGGCCTGTTCCTGTGCTGTACATTTCTTTGTTCTTTGTAACACGAACTTAATCCGTTCTAACTTTATGAACCCTGCCATATCGTTTATCCAGGTCTCCACCCTCGGGGGTTTGGCTTCCTTCCACATTAACAATATCCTGCGCCGGGCTACAAGGGACGCAAAGGCCAACACGTCAGCCTCTCTCGCCTCCTGCACTCCCGGCTCTTCTGCAACCCCAAATATAGCCAACCCCCAGCTTGGTTCGACCCGGACCCCCACCACCTTCGAAAGCACCTTTGCCACCCCCACCCAGAACCCCTGTAATGCCGGGCATGACCAGAACATGTGGGTGTGATTCGCTGGGCTTCTCGAGCATCTCGCACACCTATCCTCTACCCCAAAAAATTTACTGAGCCGTGCTCCAGTCATATGCGCCCTGTGTAGCACCTTAAATTGTATCAGGCTTAGCCTGGCACACGAGGACGATGAGTTTACCCTACGTAGGGCATCAGCCCACAGCCCCTCCTCAATCTACTCCCCCAGTTCTTCTTCCCATTTCCTTTTCAGCTCATCTACCATGATCTCCCCCTCGTCCCTCATCTCCCTGTATATGTCCACCACCTTACCGTCCCCCACCCATGTCTCTGAGATCACTCTATCCTGCACTTCCTGCGTCGGGAGCTGCGGGAATTCCCTCACCTGTTGCCTCCAAAAGCCCTCAGTTGCATATACCGAAATGCATTCCCTTGGGGCAACCCATATTTCTCCGTCAGCGCTCCCAAACTCGCAAACGTCCCATCTACAAATAGATCTCTTAATTGTACTACCCCAGCTCTTTTCCATGCTCCAAATCCCCCATCCATTCTCCCCGGAACGAACCTATGATTGTTTCTTATCGAGGACCGCACCGAAGCTCCCGTCCCTCCCCTATGCCGTCCCCACTGCCCCCAAATTCTCAATGTAGCCACCACCACCGGGCTTGTGGTGTATTTCTTTGGTGAGAACGGCAACGGCGCCGTCACCATTGCTTGCAGGCTAGTCCCCCTGCAGGATGCCCTCTCCAATCTCTTCCACGCCGCTCCCTCCCCTTCTCCCATCCACTTACACACCATTGAAACATTGGCGGCCCAGTAGTACTCACTTAGGCTCGGTAGTGCCAGCCCCCCCCTGTCCCTACTACGCTGCAAGAATCCCCGCCTCACTCTCGGGGTCTTCCCAGCCCACACAAAACTCATAATGCTCTTCTCAATTCTTTTGAAAAAAGCCTTCGTGATCACCACCGGGAGGCACTGGAACACAAAAAGGAATCTCGGGAGAACCACCATTTTAACCGCCTGCACCCTACCTGCCAATGACAGGGCTCCATATCCCATCTCTTGAAATCCTCCTCCATCTGTTCCACCAAGCGTGTTAAATTAAGCCTATGTAATGTACCCCAATTCTTGGCTATCTGGATCCCCAGGTACCGGAAGTCCCTTGTTACCTTCCTCAACGGTAAATCCTCTATCTCTCTGCTCTGCTCCCCCGGATGCACCACAAATAGCTCACTTTTCCCCATGTTCAGTTTATACCCTGAAAAATCCCCAAACTCCCCAAGTATCCGCATTATCTCTGGCATCCCCTCCGCCGGGTCCGCCACATATAGCAACAAATCATCCGCATACAGAGATACCCGGTGTTCTTCTCCCCCCCCCCTAAGTACTCCCCTCCACTTCCTGGAACCCCTCAGTGCCATGGCCAGGGGTTCAGTCGCCAATGCAAACAATGACGGGGACAGAGGGCATCCCTGCCTCGTCCCTCTATGGAGCCGAAAATAGTCAGACCCCAGTCCATTCGTGACCATGCTCGCCATCGGAGCCCTATACAGCAACTGTACCCACCTGATATACCCGTCTCCAAAGCCAAATCTCCTCAACACCTCCCACAAATAATCCCACTCCACTCTATCAAATGCTTTCTCGGCATCCATCGCCACCACTATCTCCGCTTCCCCCTCTGGTGGGGGCATCATCATTACCCCTAGCAGCCTCCGTATATTTGTATTTAGCTGTCTCCCCTTCACAAACCCAGTTTGGTCCTCATGGACCACCCCCGGGACACAATCCTCTATCCTCATTGCCATTACCTTGGCCAGAATCTTAGCATCCACATTCAGGAGGGAAATGGGCCTGTATGACCCGCATTGCAGCGGGTCTTTTTCCTTCTTTAGGAGGAGCGATATCGTTGCCTCTGACATAGTCGGGGGCAGCTGCCCCCATTCCCTCGCCTCATTAAAGGTTCTCATCAGGAGTGGGGCCAGCAAGTCCAAATATTTCTTATAGAATTCAACTGGGAATCCGTCTGGTCCCGGGACCTTCCCCGCCTGCATGCTTCCAATCCCTTTCACTACGTCCTCCGTCTCAATCTGTGCTCCCAGCCCCACTCTCTCCTGTTCCTCCACCTTAGGAAATTCCAGCTGATCCAGAAAGCACATCATTCTCTCCTTCCCGTCCGGGGGCTGCGCTTCATATAATCTTTCATAAAATGCCTTGAACACTCCATTCACTCTCTCCGTTCCCCGCTCCATCTCTCCCTCCTCATCTCTCACCCCCCCTATCTCCCTCGCTGCTCCCCTTTTCCTCAGTTGGTGGGCCAACAACCTACTCGCCTTCTCCCCATATTCGTACTGTACACCCTGTGCCTTCCTCCATTGTGCCTCTGCCTTACCCGTAGTCAACAAGTCAAATTCTACATGTAGCCTTTGCCTTTCCCTGTATAGTCCGCGTATTGTCTGTCCACCCTCAGCAGTTCTTTCAACAACCGCTCCCTTTCCCTACCCTCCTGCTTTCCTTTATGTGCCCGAATAGATATCAGCTCCCCTTTAACCACTGCCTTCAGTGCCTCCCAGACCACTCCCACCTGTACCTCCCCATTATCATTAATTTCCAAGTACCTTTCAATACACCCCCTCACCCTTAAACACACCCCCTCATCTGCCAATAATCCCATGTCCATTCTCCAGGGTGGAAGCTGTTGTTTTTCTTCCCCTATCTCCAGGTCCACCCAGTGTGGAGCATGATCCGAGATGGCTATAGCCGTGTACTCCGTCCCCGTCACCTTTGGGATCAGTGCCCTTCCCAAAACAAAAAAATCTATTCATGAAAATACTTTATGTACATAGGAGAAAAACGAAAACTCCTTACTCCTAGGTCTACTAAATCTCCAGGGATCTACTCCTCCCATCTGCACCATAAAATCCTTAAGCACCCTAGCTGCAGCCGGCCTCCTTCCGGTCCTAGACCTCGATCTGTCCAGCCCTGGGTCCAGCACCGTATTAATGTCTCCACCCATTACCAACTTCCCCACTTCTAGGTCCGGGATTCGTCCTAACATACGCCTCATAAAATTGGCATCATCCCAGTTCGGGGCATACACGTTCACTAATACCACCGCCTCCCCTTGCAGTTTGCCACTCACCATCACGTATCTGCCCCCACTATCCGCCACTATAGTCTTTGCCTCAAACATTACCCGCTTCCCCACTAGTATGGCCACCCCCCTGTTTTTTGCATCTAGCCCCGAATGAAACACCTGCCCCACCCATCCTTTGCGAAGTCTAACCTGGCCTGTCAGCTTCAGATGCGTCTCCTGAAGCATAACCACATCTGCCTTAAGTTTCTTTAGGTGTGCGAGTACCCGTGCCCTCTTAATCGGCCCGTTCAGCCCTCTCACATTCCACGTGATCAACCAGGTTGGGGGGCTCTTTACCCCCCCCCACTTGACGACTAGCCATTTCCTTTTTCAATCCAGCTCCTCACCCGGCTCCCACGTAGCTGTATCTGTATCCCCCCCAGGCGGCACCCCGACCCCCCGCTCCCCCGCTCCCATACCAGCTCCCCCTTCTCCCCAGCAGCAGCAACCCAGTTACCCCCCCCCCCCCCGCTAGATCCCAAGCTAGCGTAATTACTCCCCCCATGTTGCTCCCAGAAGTCAGCAAACTCTGGCCGACCTCGGCTTCCCCCCGTGACCTCGGCTCACACTGTGCGAGGCCCCCTCCTTCCTGTTTCCCTGTTCCCGCCATGATTACCATAGCGCGGGAACAAAGCCCGCGCTTCCCATTTTGGCCCCGCCCCCAATGGCCGGCGCCCACAGCTCCTCATCCTCCCTCACCCCCTCCCCCACGACATGGGGAAGAGAGAGAAGTTACAGGGTCGCAGGTTTAACAATCTGGGAAGTCCTGTCTTCCCCCTTTTCCCCCCTTCATCCCACAAATTCACCCCCCCACTTTTGTCCCAAACCTTCTTTTTCTGGCCCGCTCACTCCAGCTTCTCCTCGACAATAAATGTCCACGCCTCGTCTGCCGTTTCGAAATAGTGGTGTTTCCCTAGATGTGTGACCCACAGTCTTGCCGGTTGCAACATTCCGAATCTAAGCCAGAGATCGGAGGATATTATAGTCAGCTATCGCATTTCTATTAGAAATCTAGTGCTAGGAAACAGATAGTTGACAGTAACTTTGTAATTTAAAAAAAAAAAGTATTTATTAAAAAAAAAGACAAATTTTAATTTTAATTAATTGACGCAATGTCAGTTAGAGGGGTGCTGTGCTCTGACTGTGAGATGTGGCAGGTCCGGGAGGCTTCCAGCGTCCTGGATGGCTTCATCTGCAGAAAGTGCACCCAACTGCAGCTCCTCACAGACCGCATGGTTCGGTTGGAGCAGCAATTGGATGCACTTAGGAGCATGCAGGTGGCGGAAAGCGTCATAGATCGCAGTTATGTAAGTGTGGTCACACCCAAGGTGCAGGCAGAGAAATGGGTGACCACCAGAAAGGGCAGGCAATCAGTGCAGGAATCCCCTGTGGTTGTCCCCCTCTCGAACAGATATACCCCTTTGGATACTGTCGGGGGGGATAGCCTATCAGGGGAAAACAGCAGCAGCCAGAGCAGTGGCACCACGGCTGGCTCTGATGTTCAGAAGGGAGGGTCAAAGCGCAGAAGAGTAATAGTTATAGGGGACTCTATAGTCAGGGGAACAGATAGGCGCTTCTGTGGACGTGAAAGAGACTCCAGGATGGTATGTTGCCTCCCTGGTGCCAGGGTCCAGGATGTCTCCGAACGGGTAGAGGGAATCCTGAAGGGGGAGGGCAAACAGGTAGAGGTCGTTGTACATATTGGTACTAACGACATAGGCAGGAAGAGGCATGAGGTCCTGCAGCAGGAGTTCAGGGAGCTAGGCAGAAAGTTAAAAGACAGGACCTCGAGGGTTGTAATCTCGGGATTACTCCCTGTGCCACGTGCCAGTGAGGCTAGAAATAGGAAGATAGAGCAGACAAACACGTGGCTAAACAGCTGGTGTAGGAGGGAGGGTTTCGGTTATCTGGACCACTGGGAGCTCTTCCGGGGCAGGTGTGACCTGTATAAAATGGACGGGTTGCATCTAAACCGGAGAGGCATAAATATCCTGGCCGCGAGATTTGCTAGTGTCACACGGGAGGGTTTAAACTAGTATGGCAGGGGGGTGGGCACGGGAGCAATAGGTCAGAAGGTGAGAGCGTTGAGGGAGAACTAGGGAATATGGACAGTGTGGCTCTGAGGCAGAGCAGACGGGGAGAAGTTGCTGAACACAGCGGGTCTGGTGGCCTGAAGTGCATATGTTTTAATGCAAGGAGCATTACGGGTAAGGCAGATGAACTTAGAGCTTGGATTACTACTTGGAACTATGATGTTGTTGCCATTACAGAGACCTGGTTGAGGGAAGGGCAGGATTGGCAGCTAAACGTTCCAGGTTTTAGATGTTTCAGGCGGGATAGAGGGGGATGTAAAAGGGGAGGCGGAGTTGCGCTACTTGTTCAGGAGAGTATCACAGCTATACAGCGAGAGGACACCTCAGAGGGCAGTGAGGCTATATGGGTAGAGATCAGGAATAAGAAGGGTGCAGTCACAATGTTGGGGGTATACTACAGGCCTCCCAACAGCCAGCGGGAGATAGAGGAGCAGATAGGTAGACAGATTTTGGAAAAGAGTAAAAACAACAGGGTTGTGGTGATGGGAGACTTCAACTTCCCCAATATTGACTGGGACTCACTTAGTGCCAGGGGCTTAGACGGGGCAGAGTTTGTAAGGAGCATCCAGGAGGGCTTCTTAAAACAATATGTAAACAGTCCAACTAGGGAAGAGGCGGTACTGGACCTGGTATTGGGGAATGAGCCCGGCCAGGTGGTAGATGTTTCAGTAGGGGAGCATTTCGGTAACAGTGACCACAATTCAGTAAGTTTTAAAGTACTGGTGGACAAGGATAAGAGTGGTCCGAGGATGAATGTGCTAAATTGGGGGAAGGCTAATTATAACAATATTAGGCGGGAACTGAAGAGCATAGATTGGGGGCGGATGTTTGAGGGCAAATCAACATCTGACATGTGGGAGGCTTTCAAGTGTCAGTTGATAGGAATACAGGACAGGCATGTTCCTGTGAGGAAGAAAGACAAATACGGCAATTTTCGGGAACCTTGGATGACGAATGATATTGTAGGCCTCGTCAAAAAGAAAAAGGAGGCATTTGTCAGGGCTAAAAGGCTGGGAACAGACGAAGCCTGTGTGGCATATAAGGAAAGTAGGAAGGAACTTAAGCAGGGAGTCAGGAGGGCTAGAAGGGGTCATGAAAAGTCATTGGCAAATAGGGTTAAGGAAAATCCCAAGGCTTTTTACACTTACATAAAAAGCAAGAGGGTAGCCAGGGAAAGGGTTGGCCCACTGAAGGATAGGCAAGGGAATCTATGTGTGGAGCCAGAGGAAATGGGCGAGGTACTAAATGAATACTTTGCATCAGTATTCACCAAAGAGAAGGAATTGGTAGATGTTGAGTCTGGAGAAGGGGGTGTAGATAGCCTGGGTCACATTGTGATCCAAAAAGACGAGGTGTTGGGTGTCTTAAAAAATATTAAGGTAGATAAGTCCCCAGGGCCGGATGGGATCTACCCCAGAATACTGAAGGAGGCTGGAGAGGAAATTGCTGAGGCCTTGACAGAAATCTTTGGATCCTCGCTGTCTTCAGGGGATGTCCCGGAGGACTGGAGAATAGCCAATGTTGTTCCTCTGTTTAAGAAGGGTGGCAGGGATAATCCCGGGAACTACAGGCCGGTGAGCCTTACTTCAGTGGTAGGGAAATTACTGGAGAGAATTCTTCGAGACAGGATCTACTCCCATTTGGAAGCAAATGGACGTATTAGTGAGAGGCAGCACGGTTTTGTGAAGGGGAGGTCGTGTCTCACTAACTTGATCGAGTTTTTCGAGGAGGTCACTAAGATGATTGATGCAGGTAGGGCAGTAGATGTTGTCTATATGGACTTCAGTAAGGCCTTTGACAAGGTCCCTCATGGTAGACTAGTACAAAAGGTGAAGTCACACGGGATCAGGGGTGAACTGGCAAGGTGGATACAGAACTGGCTAGGCCATAGAAGGCAGAGGGTAGCAATGGAGGGATGCTTTTCTAATTGGAGGGCTGTGACCAGTGGTGTTCCACAGGGATCAGTGCTGGGACCTTTGCTCTTTGTAGTATATATAAATGATTTGGAGGAAAATGTAACTGGTCTGATTAGTAAGTTTGCAGACGACACAAAGGTTGGTGGAATTGCGGATAGCGATGAGGACTGTCTGAGGATACAGCAGGATTTAGATTGTCTGGAGACTTGGGCGGAGAGATGGCAGATGGAGTTTAACCTGGACAAATGTGAGGTAATGCATTTTGGAAGGGCTAATGCAGGTAGGGAATATACAGTGAATGGTAGAACCCTCAAGAGTATTGAAAGTCAAAGAGATCTAGGAGTACAGGTCCACAGATCACTGAAAGGGGCTACACAGGTGGAGAAGGTAGTCAAGAAGGCATACGGCATGCTTGCCTTCATTGGCCGGGGCATTGAGTATAAGAATTGGCAAGTCATGTTGCAGCTGTATAGAACCTTAGTTAGGCCACACTTGGAGTATAGTGTTCAATTCTGGTCGCCACACTACCAGAAGGATGTGGAGGCTTTAGAGAGGGTGCAGAAGAGATTTACCAGAATGTTGCCTGGTATGGAGGGCATAAGCTATGAGGAGCGATTGAATAAACTCGGTTTGTTCTCACTGGAACGAAGGAGGTTGAGGGGCGACCTGATAGAGGTATACAAAATTATGAGGGGCATAGACAGAGTGGATAGTCAGAGGCTTTTCCCCAGGGTAGAGGGGTCAATTACTAGGGGGCATAGGTTTAAGGTGAGAGGGGCAAAGTTTAGAGTAGATGTACGAGGCAAGTTTTTTACGCAGAGGGTAGTGGGTGCCTGGAACTCACTACCGGAGGAGGTAGTGGAGGCAGGGACGATAGGGACATTTAAGGGGCATCTTGACAAATATATGAATAGGATGGGAATAGAAGGATACGGACCCAGGAAGTGTAGAAGATTGTAGTTTAGTCGGGCAGTATGGTCGGCACGGGCTTGGAGGGCCGAAGGGCCTGTTCCTGTGCTGTACATTTCTTTGTTCTTTGTTCTTTGTTCTTTGACCTTTTATGCAACACCGCCTTGGCCCGATTAAAGCTCGCCCTCCTTCTCGCCACCTCCGCACTCCAATCTTGATACACGCGGATCACCGCATTCTCCCACCTACTGTTCCGAGTTTTCTTGGCCCATCTGAGGACCATCTCTCTGTCCTTGTATCGGAGAAATCTCACAACTATTGCTCGAGGAATTTCTCCAGCCCTCGGTCTTCGCGCCATAACCCGATAGGCACCCTCCACCTCCAGCGGACCCGTCGGGGCCTCCAATCCCATTAACGAATGCAGCATCGTGCTCACATATGCCCCGACGTCCGCCCCTTCTGCACCTTCGAGAAGACCAAGAATCCTTAAGTTCTTCTTCCTCGCATTATTCTCCAGCACCTCCAGCCTTTCCACACATCTTTTGTGTTGTGCCTCGTGGATCTCCGTTTTCACCACCAGGCCCTGTATGTCATCCTCATTCTCAGCAGCCTTTGCCTTCACGTCCCGAAGCTCCTGTTCCTGGGTCTTTTGCTCCTCCTTTAGCCCCTCAATCGCTTGTAATATCGGGGCCAACAGCTCCTTCTTCATCTCCTTTTTGAGTTCATCTACGCAACGCCGCAGGAACTCTTGTTGGTCAGGGCCCCATATTAAACTGCCTCCTTCCGACGCCATCTTGCTTTGTGCCTGCCTTCCTGGCCACTGCTCTTGAGGATCCACCGCAATCCGGCTACTTTCCTCTCTTTTTTCCATCCGTGTCCAGAGGGGATTCCCTTCTGGATTGCCGCACAGTGTTATTTGCCGTTAAAATTGCCGATGGGGCTCCTATTAAGAGCCCAAAAGTCCGTTCCACCGGGAGCTGCCGAAACGTGCGACTTAGCTAGTCATTGCCGCACCCGGAAGTGTTATTCCTTTTTTTTAACCGATATAGCATTGTACTGCTCCAAAAATCACCTGGAATTACCATATAAAATTATTCTTGGACTAAATTTTAGATTTTAGAAATTGATTAACCTCACACCTGGTCGTTGTATCTGTTAGTTTTTAGTGATTTTTTTCTCGTGTTCATTAAAAAATAATTATTTTGACATCAAACTGGCCTGAAGATAATTGTTTCATGTATTCGGCAATTATTTTTTTAGTGTTTTTTCTTAAACTTCCTTCTCTGCATCTCTGAAGGTAGTGACGCTGTAGGGACACTGTCCTTGCAGCCTGCTGCCTGGTACAAATCCGTGCAGTTTCCAATTTCGGTTGAATTTTGGGAGGCTGTTTCACCACTGACCCTCAGCTAATATCCATAGGTTTGCATGTTCCCAACAGAATTCCCCCGGGTTTCCTTTCCAGTCTCCTACTCCAATACATCTTCTGCCCAGTGGAAAGGCGAGGTGGATAAACATTGCCACACGGCTGCTATTCTCAAACTGTCCACTGAAAGAATGAAAAGTTGGGTCACTCAGAATTATGCATTCTTGTCCTATGCTTCCCTTCCCCTCAGGAAATGCCTTTTTCCTGGCATGTATACTGTTGGCCTGAATAAGGCTGGTTACCTTTCAGATGGGGAATTGCTAGAGGAAGTTCACATCCAGCCACTTTGCATCATGTTAGTGTATAATGGCCATTCATACTGAGGCTACACCTCATAGTAAGGCCCACCTAATGCCGACTCATTGAACATTGTTTTACTTTAACATCTTTAAATGGATATTTTTGAATAGAATTTTACAGCACAGAAGGAGGCCATTCAGCCCATCGTGTCAGCACGGGCTCCCAAAGAGCCACTCAGCTAGTCCCATTCCCCAGCCCTATCTCCGTAGCCCTCTACATTCATCACTTTCAACTTCATTAATCTTGAGTGGAATTCTCCGACTCCCCACCGGGTTGGAGAATCGCCGGCAGGCCGCGCGAATCGCGCCACGCCGCCATGATGCCAGGACGCGATTCTCTGCAGAGCGGAGAATCTGCGCCACTGGAGCCAGTGTGGTTGGCGCAGCGCCGGGCGGGGTATGCACCAACTCACCGGCACGGGCCAGCACGCCGATTCTCCGGCCCAGATGGGCCGAGCGGCCGTCAGCAAAAAGCCGAGTCCCGTCGGCGCCGTTCTAACATCCTCTGAGCCGGAGGGACCTCGGCGTTGAAGGGTCCGGGGGGGTGGGGGCCGACCCTGGGGGGGGGGGGGGGGGGGCCTCCATAGTGGCCTGGCCAGCGATAAGGGCCCACCGATCGTCAGGCTGGCCTCTCCATTCTCCGGCCTCCTTTCCTCCACGTCGGCTCCTGTAGCCCTGCGCCGGATTCAGGCCATGGGCCGCTCCAGCACCGTGCTAGCCTCTGTGGGCCGCAGAATAGGGTCCCGGAACGGGCGCCGACGCCGGAGTAAAACACTCCCGTTTTTACACCGGCGTCGGCACTTAGCAGCCCAATGGGAGAATCCCGTCCCTTGTCTATTTCAGTAACTTTGTTTGCCGCAGACTTCCTCTTCTGTGGCCTGTCTGCTGACATCACTTTTCCTGCAGTGCTTCCACCCCTGTTATCAGTCCCCCTCCTGCTCCTGGCGACTCGCGTTCCACCCTTTGTTCTTGCCTCGGTCCTCGGCATCTGTCTTCAGCGCCTCCTGACTGAAGTCACGGGCTCCACCTAGTGACAAAAGATGGTCCGTGCCAATGGTACTGGGACTTCAGCTGCTCCCTGCATCAACCACCTTCTGCGTATAGTTGGAGCCTAGTCAGTGAAAGATCACTGCACCGTAAGTCTTTAAGCTTATTGTTGCATTCCTGAAAACTGATAGTTGAAGTGAAACAACTTTAGGTGAACCATGTGCTTCTGTAGGAACCCATGTTAAAGTGAAAGTTTGGTTCCTTTGGACATTTCTACAAGTTGAAATACTGCACCGTAAGTGTACAGCAGTGTCCATTCCGAGCTGGAATAAGGTGGATACTAAAAAAAACATTGAAGACCATGCAAATGTACACACATTGGAATTGGCACTAAACCACCCTTCATTCTCTCTCTATCACGCTCCCTGAAGGGCTCGGCAGGACAGCCAGTGCCGCCTGGGAGGAAGTGGCAGTGGTTGTCAGCGCGGGGAGTGTCACAAGGAGGACCACCACACAGTGCCGCAAAAATCTAATCACCGTCCACCAGGCCCACGGCCCTGCCTGTCACACAACATCCCCCCCCAAACGACTATCCACCATACCGCATCCCACCCCATGCCCAGCAGTGGTGCCCAGGCCTGACCCCCCCGACGGTACATGAAGCATTCGGCTCACGATGCCCCCTCTGTGTCCCGCAGGAAAAGCTGGCCCACAATAGAGGGCCCAGACGAATCCTCCCCCCTTACGAGGAACAAGCCCTGAAGGTTGCGCGGTGGCCGAGGTCAGGTCAGTCACCAATGTTGAGATTGGCTTGCACTGCAGAGGTGAGTAACCACCGGACCCCACGCAGAGGGCCGGTCACACATGAACCGTTGACCGTCCCCTCCACTGACCTCATGTCCATTTCCCCACAGCATCTCCGTCCAATGGCGTGGCCCTAAGGAGTGGTCCCCCACCATGCCTCCCAAGACAACACTTTGGAGGAGAGCTCAGAGGATGCCATGATAATAGTCGTGTCACGGCTGTTACACCCACCCTCGAACAGCATAGAGACACGCACCTCGCTGGACGAAAGCAGTGGACAGGCTTCTGGGGCACAATCTAGTGAGCACCACACAGTTGCGGATGTACATCAGGTGGAGGAAGGAACCCCCCCCAGGCGAGACAGCAGTTGGAGGGCTGCTGGATCCCAGGACCCAGCTGGGTCCCAGCCTGTTGCTGAGCCTCTGGACCAGGCTATCTCAGAGCTGATGCAGTCAATAGGGTGCGAATGGGATATTCTGGGGGATGTGAGTGACACTCAGGTAGGTCCGATTGGAGGAGTCCCAGTGGCCGAGGGTGCAGGAGTTAGCATCGGAATGCGTGAAACTGAGGTCAACGCTGCCAGGGTGCTGACCGCAGGAAGAACCTGGAGGAGGTCGTCAGCACCATAACTGGTGGTGTGCAAGCGTGGCTCAGTCATTGCCAGCCATGGCTGAGCGTCTCGGCAGCCTGGCCCAGTCGCTGGAGGATGTGTCCCTGATGGAGGTGGACCTTTCGAGGCACTCGAGAGCATGTCCCGCTCACAGAGGGGCATCACTGAGGGAGTTAACACCATGGGGAGCCGACAGGGCTGGCAGAGGGACATCGCTCAGTACAGCTGCTCCTCCGTCCTGACACTAAACGCACCCCCCCTCCCTGGACAGCCACGTGTCTTGGAGTTAACATCCGGTACATAATAATACATCTTTATTATTATAGGCTTACATTAACACTGCAATGAAGTTACTGTGAAAATCCCCTAGTCGCCACATTCCGGCACCTGTTCGGGTACACAGAGGGAGAATTCAGAATGTCCAATTCACCCAACAGCACGTTTTTCGGGACTTGTGGGAGGAAACCGGAGCTCCCGGAGGAAACCCCCGCAGACACGGGGAGAACGTGCAGACGCAGCTGTGCTGGGGTAAATCTTTAGGGAGAAATACAGACCGGGTTCTACACCCATTCACGCCGGCGGGCTCTCCGCCCGTACGCGACAGCAGGGATCTCCGCTCCGCCGAGGGGGGGGTTCACCGCCGCACCAGGGGGTTTCTCTGCCGCACCAGGGGGGTTTGCCGCTCCGCCGGGGGGGGGGGGTTCTCCGCCGCGCCAGGGGGGTTCTCTGCCCCACTACGCAGGGGGGGTGTTCTCCGCCCCGCCGGGCGGGGGGGGATCTCCGCCCCGCCGGGGGTTTCTCTGCCCCACTACGCCGGGGCGGGGGGGTTCTCCTCCCGCCAGGGGGTTCTCCCCGCCAGGGGGGTTCTCCGCTCCGCCGGGGGGGGTTCTCTGTGCCACCGGGGGTGGGGGGGTTTCTCCACCGCGCCAGAGGGGTTCTCTGCCCCACTACGCAGGGGGGGGGGGGTTCTCCGCCGCGCCAGGGGGGTTCTCTGCTCCGCCGGGGGGGGGTTCTCTGCCCCACTACGCCGGGGGGGGGGTTCTCCGCTCCGCCAGGGGGGGTTCTCCGCTCCGCCAGGGGGGTTCTCCGCTCCGCCAGGGGGGTTCTCCGCTCCGCCAGGGGGGTTCTCCGCTCCGCCAGGGGGGTTCTCCTCCCCGCCAGGGGGGTTCTCCGCTCCGCCAGGGGGGTTCTCCGCTCCGCCAGGGGGGTTCTCCGCTCCGCCAGGGGGGTTCTCCTCCCCGCCAGGGGGGGTTCTCCGCCCCGCCAGGGGGGGTTCTCCGCCCTGCCAGGGGGTTTCTCTTCTCCGCCAGGGGGGTTCACCGCTCCGCCAGGGGGGTTCACCGCTCCGCCAAGGGGTTTCTCCACCCCGCCGGGGGGGGTGTTCTCCGCCCCACCAGGGCAGCTCTCCGGCGTGCCAGGGGGGTTCTCCGCTCCGCCTGGGGGGGCGTTCTCTGTGCCACCGGGGGTGGGGGGGTCTCCGCCCCACCAGGGGGATTCTCCGCCCCGCCGGGATGGGGGGGGTCACCGCCCTGCCAGGGGGGTTCTCCGCCACGGCTGGGGGGTTCTCCGTCCCGCCAAAGGGGGGGTTCTCCGCCCGGATGTGCCGGCGGGGTTCTCCAGTTCAGCAGCGGTTTCGAGGTGGACTAGAATCGGATAATCCTGCCTTCGTTTTTATTCCCAACTACAACTGTGTTGATTAATACTGAGCTCCTCCGGTTCACTAATGTCCTTTAGGGAAGGAAATCTGCCGTCCTTACCCGGTCTGGCCTACACGTGACTCCAGACAGCAATGTGGTTGAATCTTAAATGCCCTGTGAAAAGGCCGAGCGAGACACTCGGTTTCAGGACAGTTGGGGATGGGTAATAAATGCTGGCCCAGCGCGGAGCGGAGAATCGCCGGGGGTTGGGTAATAAATGCTGGCCCAGCGCGGAGCGGAGAATCGCCGGGGGTTGGGTAATAAATGCTGGCCCAGCGCGGAGCGGAGAATCGCCGGGGGTTGGGTAATAAATGCTGCTCAGCGTGGAGCGGAGAATCGCCGGGGGTTGGGTAATAAATGCTGGCCCAGCGCGGAGCGGAGAATCGCCGGGGGTTGGGTAATAAATGCTGTTCAGCGCGGAACGGAGAATCGCCGGGGGTTGGGTAATAAATGCTGCTCAGCGCGGAGCGGAGAATCGCCGGGGGTTGGGTAATAAATGCTGCTCAGCGCGGAGCGGAGAATCGCCGGGGGTTGGGTAATAAATGCTGGCCCAGCGCGGGGCGGAGAATCGCCGGGGGGATGGGTAATAAATGCTGCTCAGCGCGGAGCGGAGAATCGCCGGGGGGATGGGTAATAAATGCTGCTCAGCGCGGGGCGGAGAATCGCCGGGGGTTGGGTAATAAATGCTGCTCAGCGCGGAGCGGAGAATCGCCGGGGGTTGGGTAATAAATGCTGGCCCAGCGCGGGGCGGAGAATCGCCGGGGGGATGGGTAATAAATGCTGCTCAGCGCGGAGCGGAGAATCGCCGGGGGGATGGGTAATAAATGCTGCTCAGCGCGGGGCGGAGAATCGCCGGGGGTTGGGTAATAAATGCTGCTCAGCGCGGAGCGGAGAATCGCCGGGGGTTGGGTAATAAATGCTGCTCAGCGCGGAGCGGAGAATCGCCGGGGGGGATGGGTAATAAATGCTGCTCAGCGCGGGGCGGAGAATCGCCGGGGGGATGGATAATAAATGCTGCTCAGCGCGGGGCGGAGAATCGCCGGGGGTTGGGTAATAAATGCTGCTCAGCGCGGGGCGGAGAATCGCCGTGGGTTGGGTAATAAATGCTGCTCAGCGCGGGGCGGAGAATCGCCGGGGGTTGGGTAATAAATGCTGCTCAGCGCGGAGCGGAGAATCGCCGGGGGTTGGGTAATAAATGCTGGCCCAGCGCGGAGCGGAGAATCGCCGGGGGTTGGGTAATAAATGCTGGCCCAGCGCGGAGCGGAGAATCGCCGGGGGTTGGGTAATAAATGCTGCTCAGCGCGGAGCGGAGAATCGCCGGGGGTTGGGTAATAAATGCTGGCCCAGCGCGGAGCGGAGAATCGCCGGGGGTTGGGTAATAAATGCTGGCCCAGCGCGGAGCGGAGAATAGCCGGGGGTTGGGTAATAAATGCTGCCCCAGCCATCGATGCCCACATTCCCATTAATTAATAAACAAAATCTTGCAACCGGTTAAAAGAAGTTTTTTTTAATGATAAACAATCATTCTGAGTTGATTGAAAGAAACCTGCTAAAGACTCTTCTATTTTGGGGAACTTGAGAGAAGATAAACACTTGGCCATTTTGCTGAGTAATTAATGGTCCGACCTGCAGAGTAGCGGGGCTGGTTAATGTGTGCCCTCCTCACGTTCTGCTCATAACAGTAGATTCATTTTTCTCTCTCCACGTCTTGTGCCTTTTTTGTAAAGTATCTCCCGTTGTAATGCATTCAATTCTTGGTGAGATGAGATTTCATGGTGTCTGGTTCCCTTGCCCAGATGCCCAGTCTTTGTGAATGATGCCAGAAATTAAGTTTTGGTAGGATATTGAACTGTGCCTCCAATTCCGGCCCAGTTTCCCATTCGAAGAGAAAGCATGCTTTGAGTCTAAAAGTGTTACCTTGATAAATAGGGTGGGATTCTCCGACCCCCCGCCGGGCCGGAGAATCACCGGGGGTCGCCGTGAATCCCGCCCCGCTGCCGGATTCTCCGGCGCCAGTTTTTCGGCGGGGGCGGGATTCACGTCGCGCCGGTCGGGGCCCGTTGCCAGCGGCCCCCCCTGGCGATTCTCCGCTCCGCGATGGGCCGAGTAGCCGCCCGTTTTCGGCCTGTCCCATCAGCGTATATTACACCAGGTCTGTACCGGCGGAACCTAGCTCTGCGGGCGACCTCTGGTGTCCTCGGGGGGGGGGGGGGGGGGGGGGCGCAGGGGGGACCTGGCCCCCGGAGGTGCCCCCACGGTGGCCTGGCCTGAGATTGGGGCCCACCGATCCACGGGCGGGCCTGTGCTGGGGGACACTCTTTCCCTCCACGCCAGCCGCTGTAACGGTCCGCCATGGCCGGCGCAGAGAAGACCTCCCCCGCCCCCCCCCCCCCCCCCCCGCGCGCATGCGCTGGGATGGCTCCAGCACACGCTGGCGCTCCCGCGCATGCAGGAACTCACGCCGGCTGGCGGAGGCCTTTCGGCACCAACCCCGCCGCCGCTGGCCTAGCCCCTGGAGGATTCCGCACCTTCCAGGCGGTCCGACGCCGGAGTGGTTCACCGGCGCCGGTAGAGCCTGTCCCGCCGGATAGGGGAGAATCCTGACCCAGATCTTTTGGATTATGAAATTAGGTCCAACAGAATTTGGTGGTGCTCCATCACTGTTTGGCCATGTCTGAGGGATGGGGCCATTAAAGAACGGGGAGATAGCGGGATTTTACTTTTCTCAAGGCGAATTGCCCAGTACTGTGTGACATGGAGGTTAGCTGCCACTTGTCAGCTGAAGCCGAAAGATTGTCCAAGTCCCTCGACGGATCATCGTGTAGACTACTTCACTCTTGGATGATTCGTAATTTGAGGTGAACAATAGATTCAACAGTAAATAATCCTGTTGCGGGCCTTCTGGTGAAGCAGCCAAGGATTAATGAACAAGCAGAGCCACAATACAAAGCTCCTGTGATGATGTCCTCAGGAGGTGGTGATCGGCTTCCAACAACCGTGACCCATCTCTCCACTTTTCTCTCCTCATTCGTTTTTATGAAAACCTTCTCCTAACCCAGCTCGGAATCCAATCACTGGAAGATTTTTCAGTTGGCCCCAATTGACCTCCGTTGTGCTGGAGTTGCTTGCCATCGTGTGAAAAGAACACACTGTTCCGGTTGACAGCAATGATGTAATAAACATTCTCAAGAACAGAAGTGATACTAGTAGATAAAAATCTTCGAGACTGTTGAGATCGTTGGTTCTTCAGCAGGTGACCCAGAAAGATTGATTCCACTCCTTTACAGAAATCAATCTCAATTTCCTTGGTGAAGATAAATCTTGTTTTCCCATTGTGCTCCTTGATTATGGTAACTGAATTCAGGGGAAAAAATTGAATAGCAGCTTTGAAGTTAACACTTTCCATCAAATTGACCCGCAAAGGGGCTCTGAAGTGCCAGCACGTTGATTAAAGTTGAGAGTTTTTTCCATCTGATGTGCTTTCACCAGCCAGAGATTTTCTACAAATATTCTAAAAAAAGGGGATTAATCTTACTTTGCTGGTGTGCTTTCCTGTGCTTCTGTGATTAATTTACGTTTGCTATCGGAATCAGTTTTGCAAGTGAGGGACCGGGCTTGGGAATAATATTAAAAATGTTCAGCAATTGAGCACTTTCCACTTTGTCCATCTTGTACGACTTCATTCCCCGGACTGAAGGCAGGACCAGTTTTTCTGTTATCGTGCAATTAAAAAAACATTGAATATGAAAATAAAACCTTACTGTGGAGTTGGACTGAGTTGAACTCGCATCTGAAAGAGAAATTGGTTCATTTTGTCAGATGTTGCCATCTACCAACAATGAGAGTTCCTCTAAATTAAAACCTTGAGCATCCTTACACAACCGTGAGGTGGTACTGTGCTGAAAATAAGTACATTGATCAGGGTGGCCATTTAAATTCGGCAGGTAACTGTTAAATTCATGTGAAATGGAGAGTTATTTTGGGAAGACTGCAGATTGATGCATGAAAATAAATCAAAGGATTACAACAACTGCAGATGCTGGAAATCCAAAATAAAACTGGGAAATGTTGCAAATACTCAATGGTCAGGCATTATTTGTGGAGAGCGAAGCAAAGTTGATGATCTTTAACTGGAAACAAGTCTTAAAGTGCAGATGAGGATTCACCTGAGGAAGGAGCAGTGCTCCAAAAGCTAGTGTTTGAAACAAACCTGTTGGACTTTAACCTGGTGTTGTAAGACTTCTTGAAGTACAGAGGCAGAGAGAGTCAGGAAGAACAAAAGGGAAGGCCTGTGTTGGGCTCGACAGCATTAGAGTAAATAAGAGATGATGGCAAATGAGCAAGTAAAGGCACAAAGATGGGTCTAGTGGAGGGGTAAATGGCAATAGCAGAATCATTAACTGTAGCTTCAGTCTGAAATAAATGGGATTGGTGGTTCTGATCTGAGATTGTACTCTATTTTGAATCTGGAAAGTTGTGTGCCTATTTGAAAGATCAGCCATGATCTTATTGAATGGCAGAGAAGACCCAAAGGACCAAGTGGCCTCCTGCTGCTCCTAGTTTGAATGTTCTTATGTATAAAGATGTGGTTCCATGAGCTTCTGGTGTGTGCAGCAGGGAGTGGTTGGAGATATAAAATGACAGGCAACCGATAGTTCAGAATCATGCTTGTGGACTGAACTGGTTCCATGAAGCAGTCACCCAGTTTGCGTTTGGTCTCCCCAGTGTAGAAGCAATCTCACCATGAGCAGCAAATGCAATTTGCTAAATTGGAAGTACAAGTAAATCACTGCTTTGCATGGACGGAATGTTTGGGGTCCTGGATGGTGGGAAAGGAGGAGGAGGTGAAAGGGCAGCTTTGTAGAAGTTTCGAGAAAAGGGACTTGGTGCGAGTTAAGGCATGGACAGCAGAGTTTGGTTGATCTAACGTTTATGGAGAGTAGAATGTTGGCAAGGAGCCAAATGTGTTGGAATAGTCAAGTTTAGGGTTGTGAAGAAGACATACATGAAGGTTTCAGCAGCAGATAAGCTGCCATAGGGGCAAAGTTGGACGATGTTACGGAGATGGAGATGGGCAGCTTTAGCTATGGCATTAATATGAGATCAGATGCTCATCTTGGGGTCAAATGTCACACCAAGATTGCGAACAGATCAACTTAATCTGAGATTGTTGCCAAGGAGAGGGATGGAGTCAATATATAGGGAACAGAGTTTTAAACGGGGACTGAAACTGATGACATCAACCTTCCCAATATATAATTGGAGGAAATTTGTGCTCATCTATTATTAGATGTTGGTTGAGCAATTCGATAGTTTAGCAACAGTGAGGGATTCGAGAGAGGCAGCCCTGGGTGTTATTGGCATTCTCGTGAAAACTAGTGCTTCGTTTCTGGATTATGTCACCATGGAGCAGCATGTGGATAAGAAATAGGAAGGAACAAGGATGGTTCCTTCAGGGAAGTTGGAGGTAATATTGCAGGATCAGGGGGAAAAAAGCCTTTGCAAATGATACTACCATAGATATGGAACCATGAGAAAGCAGTCCCACCCCACTGAACAACAATTGGATGTGTTGGAGAAGCGTTATGTGGTCAACTGTGTCAAAGGCCGCAGGCAGGTTGAGAAGAACAAAGAGGGGAAGTTTGCCTTTGTCATAGTCACGTAGAATGTTATTTGTGCTGTTTCCGGACTGTTGCATGGGCGAAGAGCAGATCGGAGGGGTTTGAGCATGGAGCTCTGAGAAAAATGGCAATGCGTTGGGAAAATTTGTGGAGGAAAGGGAGGTGGAAGATGGGACAGTAGTTTGCAAGGACGATGAGGTTCAGGACTGTTTTATTTTAAGGAGCAGTGTGATGGCTCCAGAATTAGACGGATAACACCTGATTGTTTACAGTAGCAGCTTGCATAGGGAAAGTTATTGCAAATGGAATTGAGAGAACAGGAGGTAGTTCTCCCAGATGAAACAAAATCTGTGAACACCAGAGTTTCATTTTAGATGAAATCTCATGTCATAATCTGTGGAGCTGCCAATTCACACCAGAGGATGGATAAAAATGTGCTGCCTGCACAAGTGAATTAGGGAAGCCTTTGGAGTATTTCAGTAGCCAAACAGGCTTTGGCTTGTGATTGAAATGGTTTCAATGTACAGAGCTGCTAAACTAAAAATTAATAATTGATAACCCTAACATCCCAGGACATTAATTGGGAAACTTCCTGTAGGATGGCCAGCAGTAGGGTATTTCTTTTTCAAACATAGAGTGCTGCAAGTCAGAGAGTGATGGCGAGCTTTAAAGGAAAACTCCGGATCGACTTGTGGAATAGTGAATCAGAGCTTAGTCAGGAAATTTGAGGTATTATCCAATTAGGATCTGTAATCAACATGGCTGTGTAATATAAAGCACTGTGCGACTGAAACATGCATTTGCCTGCTTGTGAGTTAGTTACCTCAGCACCAGCAATTGGCATGGCAATCTAATCAAGATGTGTTTTGTACCCAGCAGGATGTAAGGTCAGATAATTAAGTCATTATTTATTAAAGTTGTAGGCATGTTGGAGATTTTGGTTAAAAGTTCATGTTCATGATAGCTGGTGAAAGTGAATTGGAAAATCCTAGTACGGTAGGAAATTGAAATCCACCACGGACTGGCTTGCACAGAAAACTGACATTCTTTCAACTGGGTTTTTTTTCTGCTTCAGAACCTGTGTGGACATGATATTATAATCCTAGAATAAAAATATGGCTGAAGGAACTATGCCATCCTACCTGTGGGATAATTTAATTTGCTACCATTTATTAACGCCTCCTGCACTAGTAACTCGTTTTCTGTTTCAAAGTAACGTCTGTGTCATTGGAAAGGCTAATAATCGAGGCAAAAAGCATTCAAAACTTGTTCTATATTGATGCATGCTCAGGGCTCCAGTATTCATTGCTAAGTCACTCCGACCCTGAGGGGAAATGAGGGTTAAGTGGTAGAGGAGTTTGCTGGGTTGTATTAGCGTTTCCATTGGTAAAGGCATGTGAGTAGGTTTCTTTGTGGGCTTGCTGACTGGGAAAGCGCTGTGACCACTCAGTCCTTCATCATGTCTTCTCAACAGATACTCTCAACTTTAATCCCATTTCCATGTTATTTCAATATAAACTTTAGTCATTTTTATATATCTGTCTTTCCTGAGAACATGCTGATGTTATCTGTGTCTCAGCCACTTGTGATGAAGTGTTCCATGTTCTAATAATCCCTGCAGAGAAAAAAAATCAAACATGTTTACTTTGTCATTCTACTCCGTACCTACACTTGTCCCATTCTTAAACCAGTGGAAATTAGTTTTTGCTGACTACCTCTCATTTTGTTATAAATTAAAGATCTTTATTTGTTTCCTCCTTTTAACTTCCAGCACCTATGGGAGCAATGTCTTTTTTCTTCCACTGCCGTGAATAGGAGGTTATAGTTCTGAACAAGTGCTAGTCGGGTGAAAGTTTGTACCCTCCCTCCCATGTCCCCACCAGTCAGGGTCATCTTGCTTTATATTTTACCCTTCCATCTAAACATCAGCAATCCATTTAACCTAATCCATTGATCTAATCTATCTATATTACCAGAATCCCATGTCTTTTATTATCTGTTCCACCAGTAATTTCCTTTTTTCGTATACACGTTGAGCACCGCTTATTCCAAATTCGAAAAGCTCCGAAATCCGCAGTTTGTTTTGAGCGCCGAGGTGATGCCACAATTGGAAGATTCCACAAGGCTCTGGGAAGGTTCCCGGGTGATGTACAGGTCCCAGCGCGCCACAAACGGTCACAAGCCCTACCTGGAGCTGTTTTGGTGCCAAATCATCAGTTTGTTTTCAGCAGTCATGATAACCAAACATTTAGTGCGTTACTCACTGTGCAACACGGCGGAAAAAGTGCCCGTAGGCATCATGGTGAAAATGTGTGACGGGCTTATTGAAGGACTAGAACAACGGAACAAGAAATCATGTCAATTTATAAAATCAAAGAGAGACTGTGACAACAAAAGCCATTGTCAATGATACAGATGATTCAGGTATTTCAAACTTGGAAAGTTCCGGAATCGGAGACACTTTCGGCCCTCAGCATTTGGAATAAGGGATGCTCAAGCTGTATTTGATTTTGTTCCTTCCCCCAACAATCTTCCATTCAGCCTATATGCAGGGCAGCACGGTAGCATTGTGGATAGCACAATTGCTTCACAGCTCCAGGGTCCCAGGTTCGATTCCGGCTTGGATCACTGTGCGGAGTCTGCATATCCTCCCCGTGTCTGCGTGGGTTTCCTCCGGGTGCTCCGGTTTCCTCCCACAGTCCAAAGATGTGCAGGTTAGGTGGATTGGCCATGATAAATTGCCCTTAGTGTCCAAAATTGCCCTTGGTGTTGGGTGGAGGTGTTGAGTTTGGGTAGGGTGCTCTTTCCAAGAGCCGGTGCAGACTCGATGGGCCGAATGGCCTCCTTCTGCACTGTAAATTCAATGATAATCTATGATTAATCTAGGACAAAGGTTCGGCACAACATCGTGGGCCGAAGGGCTTGTTCTGTGCTGTATTTTCTATGTTCTATATTTCCTTTAATTTGTTTCCCAAAATGTCATGCCTCACATTTCTGTTCATTCTTAACCCACATCTGCCACCTCACTGCCCAATCTATTAATTTGTCTGTCTTTGTAAAGTCCTTTGTACAGTTTCCTATGATTTGGTATCAGCAGGCTTTGATTTCATTCAAGATCAAGAATTAAGAGCAGAATTATTCGACCGGATCATGGCTAATCAGATTCTCGCCTCCACTTTCCTGTCTCCCTCCCATAGCCCTTAATTTCTCTTGATGTTTTCTTAATTATTTGAAGTACTTTTTATGGCCTGTTCTGTACACAGAAATGCAACTTGATTTCAAGGTCATATTGTCATAACAGCTATCTGCAGTGTATTGCGCTGAGAAAAGATTGACATAAACTCAGCAGGTAGCCATTATTGCACTAACTTTATTTAATCTCTCAACAGAGAAGACAATATAAAAACATGCTCAGATCTGCAATATACTACACTCCCTCCTCACCCACCACTCCCTCCTCACCCACCACTTTACATTTTCATGTAAAAGTTACTTTGTGTCTGCATGTTTTCGCCCTATACAATTGCAGTAATGCAGCCTTATTCCCATACTCAAAATCCTCTCGCAATGAAGGCCAGCATACCATTTGCCTCCTTTACTGCCTGCTGTATCTGCTCGCTTGCACCCATTCAAATAATAATCTGCCTTCCTATTTTTGCTACTGTGATGAACGGTTACTGCCTTATCATCATGTAAGGTGATGTCCCCTTTAAGACCGGCCTTGGAACCCTGGGGACTCCGCCTCTGGCTCCGCCCATCTGGGAGCCATACATAAAGGGCTGCCTCATGGTCTGTGTAACAGTCAGCTCTCGTCTCCAGCTCTAGCATAGTTATTAGTCTAATAAAGCCTTCTTCACAGTTTAATCTCTAAGCGTCATTATTGAGGGTACCTCAGCTACTGAAGTTAATAACCTCGCATTTATTCACATTATACTGCATCTGCCGTGCATGTGCCCACTCAAATATGGACTGGTCCATATTTAAGAACTCAGCGACCAACTTAAATGAGTATGCCACCACCGTCACAGACTTCATCAGCAAATGTGTGGACGACTGCGTGCCAAAGAAAGCAGTACGTGCGTTCCCCAACCGTAAACCATGGCTCAATCGCGAGATTGACTCCCTACTGAAGGACAGATCTGAGGCGTTCAAGGCAGACGACCCTGACCTATACAAGAAATCCAGGTACGACCTCCGCAAAGCCATCCGGAATGCAAAGAGAGAATATCAAACCAGGCTAGAGTCACAGACAGACTCTCGGCGGTTGTGGCAAGGACTAAACAACATAACGGGCTACAAAGCGAAGCCGAACAGTATCTCTGGCAGCAGCGCACCCCTCCCCGATGAACTCAATACATTCTATGCTCGGTTCGAGCAGGTAAGCAACAATCCGCTGGCGAGTGCCCCAGCAGCCCATAATTCACCCATACCCACCATCACAGCTTCCGAAGTCAGATTGGCCTTCCTGAAAGTGAACCCTCGGAAGGCAACGGGCCCAGACGGGATCCCTGGTCGTGCACTCAGAGCCTGCGCGGACCAGCTGGCAGAGGTATTCACGGACATCTTTAACCTGTCCCTACTCCACTCCGAGGTCCCCACCTGCTTCAAGAAGACCACCATCATACACCGCGGTACCAAAGAAGAACCAGGCAATGTGCCTCAATGACTACCGTCCAGTGGCCCTGACTTCAGTCGTAATGAAGTGCTTCGAGAGGTTGATCATGAAGCGCATCACCTCCATACTCCCAGAACGCCTTGATCCACTGCAATTCGCATACCGCTGCAACCGGTCCACATCAGACACCATTTCCCTGGCCCTACACTCATCCCTAGAGCATCTCGAAAACAAGGACTCCTACATTAGACTCTTATTTATTGACTACAGCTCCGCCTTCAACACCATAATCCCAGCCAAGCTCATATTAAAGCTCCAAAACCTAGGACTTGGCTCCCCACTCTGCAACTGGATCCTCGATTTTCTGACCAACAGACCACAATCAGTAAGAATGAACAACAACACCTCCTCCACAATAGTCCTCAACACCAGCGCCCCGCAAGGCTGCGTACTTAGCCCCCTACTCTGCTCCCTGTACACACACGACTGCGTGGCAAAACTTGGTTCCAATTCCATCTACAAGTTTGCTGACGATACGACCATAGTGGGCCGGATCTCGAATAACGATGAGTCCGAATACAGGAGGGAGATAGAGAACCTAGTGAAGTGGTGTAGCGACAACAATCTCTCCCTCAATGCCAGCAAAACTAAAGAGCTGGTCATTGACTTCAGGAAGCAAAGTACTGTACACACCCCTGTCAGCATCAACGGGGCCGAGGTGGAGATGGTTAGCAGTTTCAAATTCCTCGGGGTGCACATCTCCAAAAATCTGTCCTGGTCCACCCACGTCGACGCTACCACCAAGAAAGCACAACAGCGCCTATACTTCCTCAGGAAACTAAGGAAATTCGGCATGTCCACATTAACCCTTACCAACTTTTACAGATGCACCATAGAAAGCATCCTATCGGGCTGCATCACAGCCTGGTATGGCAACTGCTCGGCCCAGGACCGCAAGAAACTTCAGAGAGTCGTGAACACCGCCCAGTCCATCACACAAACCTGCCTCCCATCCATTGACTCCATCTACACCTGTGGAAAGCGGGCAGTATAATCAAAGATCCCTCCCACCCGGCTTACTCACACTTCCAACTTCTTCCATCGGGCAGGAGATACAGAAGTCTGAGAACACGCACGAACAGACTCAAAAACAGCTTCTTCCCCACTGTCACCAGGCTCCTAAATGACCCTCTTATGGACTGACTTCATTAACACTACACCCTGTATGCTTCACCCGATGCCAGTGCTTATGTAGTTCCATTGTATATGTTGTGTTGCCCTATTATGTATTTTCTTTTATTCCCTTTTCTTCTCATGTACTTAATGATCTGTTGAGCTGCTCGCAGAAAAATACTTTTCACTGTACCTCAGTACACGTGACAATAAACAAATCCAATCCAATCACTCAGCCTGTCCAAACCCCACTGAAGCATCTCTGTATCCTCCTCACAGCTCACCCTCCCACCCATCTTTGCATAATCTACAAATTTGGAGATAATACATTTAGTTTCCTCTTCCAAATCATTAATATATAATGTGAACAGTTGGGATCCTAGCACAGATCCCTGAGGTACCCCACTAGTCAGCAAAAGGCCCATTTGCTTCCTGTCTGCTAACCAACTCCCGATCCATCTCAAGACACTACCCGCAGTCCCATGTGCTTTAACTTTACATAGTAATCTGCTCTGTGAGACCTTGTCTAAAGCCTTCTGGAAGTCCGTATTCTACCTGGTCAACTCTACGAATTAAATCTTCAAAGAATTCTCATAGATTTGTCAAGCATAATTTTCCTTTCACAAATGCATGCTGACTTTGTCTGATTATACCACTGCATTCCAAATGCAGTGCTGTGAAATCCTTGATAATGGACTCCAGCAACTACTACGGGCATTAAGCTCACTGGGCATTGGTATGGCTACACCTGGAATGTTGGGAGGGATTCTCCGACACACACACCCCCCAGGCCGGGTCGGAGAATCGCCGGGGAATGGCGTGAATCCTGCCCCCTCCGGCTGCCGAATTCTCCGGCGCTGGGGATTTGGCGGGGGCGGGAATCACGCCGCGCCGGTCGGCGGCCGCGAGCAGAGCGCCCCCCCCAGCGATTCTCCGGCCCGCAATGGGCCGAGTGGCCGCCTGTTTTTGGCCGGTCCCGCCGGTGTAAATTAGAGTAGGTCCTTACCGGCGGGACATGGCGGTGCGGGCGGCCTCCGGGTCCTCAGGGAGGGGGCGTAGGGGGATCTGGCCCCGGGAGGTGCCCCTACGGTGGCCTGGCCCACGATCGGGGCCCACCGATCCACAGGCTGGCCTGTGCCGTGGGGGCACTCTATTCCTCCGCGTCGGCTGCTGTGGTCATCCGACGCGGACAAGATCCCCCCCATCTCATGCGCTGGGATGACGCCAGCACACCCTGGCGCTCCCGCGCATGCGCCAATTTGCGCTGGCCGGCAGAGGCCCTTCGGCGCCTGTTGGCGTGGCGCCAAGCCCCTTCCCCACCAGCCGGCACGACGCAAACTACTCCGGGGCCAGCCTAGCCCCTGAAGGTGCGGACAATTCCATACCTTTGTGGCGGCCCGATGCCGGAATGGTTCACGCCACTCCGTCCCGCCGGGACCCCCCCGCCCCGCCGGGTAGGGTAGAATCCCGCCCATTGTGTTTGTTTTTGGTATCCTTTTCTGAGGAAGGATGTTCTTGATATGGGGGGAGTGCAGCGAAGATTTAGCAGGCTGTTTCCTGCGATGACGGGACTCAGTCGGTTAGGATTATATTCACTGGAGTTTAGAAGAGTGAGAGGGAATCTTATAGAAATTTACAAAATTCCCACAGGATTAGACCGGGTAGATTCAGAACGAATGTTCCCGATGGTGGGGGAGTCCAGAACTAGGGGTCACAGTTTGAGGATAAGGGGTAAACCTTTAGTACTGAGGTGAGGAGAAATGTCTTCACCCAGAGAGAGCGGTGAATCTGTGGAATTCACTATCACAGAGATTTGTTGAGGCCAAAACATTGTGTAATTTCAAGAAAGAATTAGATACAGCTCTTGGGGCTAAAGGAATCAAGGGACACGGGGAAGGCGGGATCAGGGTATTGAACTTGATGATCTGCCATGATCAGAATGAATGGCGGAGCAGATTCGAAGGGCTGAATGGCCTCCTCCATCTATTTTCTATATATGTTTCTATGAATATTTTCAATTAACCTAATTCTCTGCCTGGGTATTTCCTTTTTTTCAGTTTAGAGCACCCAATTATTTTTTTTTTTCCAATTAAGGGGCAATTTAGAGTGGCCAATCCATCTACCCTGCACATCTTTGGGTTTTGGGAGTGAGACCCACGCAGACACGGCTGTCTAAATATTTCTTTCCATTTCCACTAGCTTGACTCAACATCTCCAACTGTGTCAAATCTGAACTTTGATGTAATAATCATAATTTTTATTAGTGTCACAATTAGGCTTACATTAACACTGCAATGAAGTTACTGTGAAAAGCCCCGAGTTGTCACATACCGGCTCCTGTTCGGGTACACGGAGGGAGAATTCAGAATGTCCAAATTACCTAACAAGCACATCTTTCGGGACTTGTGGGAGGAAACTGGAGCACCCACACAGACACGGAATAGTGACCCAAGCTGCGAATCGAACCTGGATCCCTGGTGCTGTGAAGCAACAGTGCTAAGCACTGCTACCATGCAGCCCTCAGTTTGACTATCAACTCCACTTAATGGTAGGGACAATGACACTGTTTTTTCTTGTCAGGGACCCTGGCTCACTTTGCTCGATTGGCAGATTCTGTCATACCTGCAAACTTTGTTTCTTTGTGATGTCCACTTTCTTTCTGACTTTCACTTTGGGCTGTCGAGGAGATTTGTACTTTTGGAGCTTTGTCATGCTCTGCCTTTGTCAGATTTCCATTTTCAAGCAAATTAACTGGCACTGATTTGAGTTTTTCTCCAATCTTCACTAGTTCTATGAATGCACCTGGTCTCTTTATAACAGCTTCAATCACATGCTACTCATTATCACCAGACCAATTTTTCATCATCAAGCTTCTGTCCAGCACTGAACTCCCAAGTTTCATGACTCATCTTCACTTTATCTTGATTTTCTCTTTCTTTGCTATTAATGTCAATCTTAAGCAAACTAATCTTATCCTAGGAGAATGCTTAAACACTCATTCTGAAGATGAGCAAACGTGTTGCAGGGTGTGGGGTCATTCTATAAGAGAGTAGAAAATTACTCCCTGCTTTGAAAAGAAACGTTTATGATTGACTGGCTTTGTCACCGAGCAAATGCTTCTGCAGAAACCTCTTCACATTCTGCATACTACTTTCTGCAGCACCATTCGATGCTGGGAGATGAGGTGACATTAATATGTTTGGCTCCATTCTTCAAAATATTTCTTACTCTTGCGTAAAATGTGGTCCATTGTCTGACACCAACACCCAGCAATCCATAAATTGGAAACCGCTTTCACAAACCTTTAGTCGTTTTGGCACTTGTAGTATTAGCATCGACTCAACATCTATCCACTTACTATAGCAATCGACACAGTACGAAGTCTTACAACACCAGGTTAAAGTCCAACAGGTTTGTTTCGATGTCACTAGCTTTCGGAGCGCTGCTCCTTCCTCAGGATTCACCTGAGGAAGGAGCAGCGCTCCGAAAGCTAGTGACATCGAAACAAACCTGTTGGACTTTAACCTGGTGTTGTAAGACTTCTTACTGTGCTCACCCCAGTCCAACGCCGGCATCTCCACATTATAGCAATCGAGCAAGTCAAGATACTTTTTCCTTTCAAGTTCAACAAACTCGACATGTACTTGTTCCCAATGTTTTCTTGTGTTTGGTCCTGGAATGAAAGGAATCATGGTTGAAGCATTTTTCATTCAGAGACACACTTCTTTTCATCAACTCTTCAACATCTCTATCTCCCTGTAGGTACCATAAATAGCTTCTTGCTGCTGCTTTCATATGGACTACAACTGTGTGCGCTTCATGAAGTTTATCTAATAATCCCTCTCTAAACCTTGGTGCAACCATGACTCTTCAACCCCATAGGAGGTGGTCTTGTTCCCTTATAAGTGCGAAAAACATCTGCAGCTTTATATCATCCCACTTTAGACCAATGATTTATGATATATTTGACACTTTACTGAGAATAATTTCTCTGGCTGACACTGATGTCCTTTGTGGGTGTAAAGTAATTCACAGGAAGCTCGGTGGAAATAAATGAATTGGTCTTCACAGGAAACCTTGGAAGAATGTCTTTATTTGCATGATCTAACTTCTGACATTTAATCTTGTCCTGATGGGCAGTCAGAATTAATGCCCTTCTCTGAAGGTGTATTATACTGCCTATGGTACGTAGTCCCTTCTTTGAACTATATATGATCTTAAGGGTTTGGTGGTCAGTTAACAAAGTGAACCTCTGATCATAAAAGTATTTGTGGAACTCAGTTACATATATGTTCCCTAATGCCTCCCAACTGGAGTAATGTTGCTCTGACTTTGTGAAGCATCTTCTCCAGGTTTCCCGACACCATCTTCCATTTTTTGAGACAATACCACTCCTAATTCCTGTCCAAAGACGTGCAGGTTAGGTGGATTGGCCATGCTAAATTGCCCTTAGTGTCCAAAAAGGTTAGGCACCGTTATTGGGTTATGGGGATAGGGTGGAAGTGAGGGCTTAAGTGGGTTGGTGCAAACTCGATAGGCCGAATGGCCTCCTTCTTATCTATGGGCAGCACAGTAGCACAAGTGGCTAGCACTGTGGCTTCACAGCGCCAGGGTCCCAGGTTTGATTCCCTGCTGGGTCACTGTTTATGCGGAGTCTGCACATTCTCCCCGTGTCTGCGTGGGTTTCCTCCGGGTGCTCCGGTTTCCTCCCACAGTCCAAAGATGTGCAGGTTAGGTGGATTGGCCATGCTAAATTGTCCTTAGTGTCCAAAAAGGGTAGGAGGAGTTATTGGGTTCCGGGGATAGGGTGGAAGTGAGGGCTTGAGTGGGTCGGGGTAGACTTGATGGGCCAAATGGCCTCCTTCTGCACTGTATGTTCTATGAGGCATCACACACAAAAGCTAATTGTTTCTTGAGATCATAGCGAGTCAAAACAGTATCACAAGTTAGTACTTTCTTCACTTCAAATGGTTTCTGACATTCTAAAGATTACTCGCAATCTATTCCATCTTTGAGCAGTTGATACAGTGGGGTCATTGTGTTAGCTTGGTCTGGGTTGGGCTTGAAATAAAGCAACAATCCTGACAAATGTTTTAAATTCTTTGTTCTCTGGTCTCTGTTTTCAGAATCCCTTCATCCTACTCCTGTGTTGGATGGGGACCTTCATCTCTTTAGGGACAAAGACACAGAGTTTGCAGGTGGATATAGATAAGTCGAGTGAGTGGACAGAAATCTGGCAGATCGACTGTAATGTGAGACGTTTTTCACTTTGGCAGGAAGAATGAAAAAAGCATTAGTATTAGTTAAAGGAAAACAACTGCAGAATTCAGAGGTACAGAGAGATCGAGGTGTTCTCGAGCATGGGTCACAGTTTGCAGGTGCAGCATGTAATCGAGAAGGCTAATGGAATTTATCACGAGAGGAATTGAACATAAAAGAAAGGATGTTATGCTTCACCTACACAGGGCGTCGGTGAGACCATGGGCGGGATTCTCCCCTACCCGGCGGGGCGGGGGGTTCCGGCGGGATGGAGTGGCGTGAACCACTCCGGCGTCGGGCCGCCCCAAAGGTGTGGATTCCGCCTCACCTTTAGGGGCCAAGCCCACACCTTTAGGGGCTAGGCACGCCCCGGAGTAGTTGGCGCCCCGCCGGCTGGCGTGGAAGGCCTTTGGTGCCACGCCAGCCGGGGCCGAAGGGACTCCGCCGGCCGGCGGGGGTCCACACATGCACAGGAGCGTCAGCGGCTGCTGACGTCATCTCCGCGCATGCGCAGGGAGGGTCACCTACGCGTCGGCCATCGCGGAGACCTACACGGCCAACGCGTAGTAAACGAGTGCCCCCACGGCACAGGCCCGCCAGCGGATCGGTGGGCCCCGATCACGGGCCAGGCCACCGTGGGGGTACCCCCTGGGGCCAGATCGCCCCACGCCCCCCCCAGGACCCCGGAGCCCGCTCGCGCCGCCAGGTCCCGCCGGTAAGGAACCTGGTTTAATTCACGCCAGCGAGACCGGCCTAGCAGCAGCGGGATTCACGCCGCCCCCCTGTGATTCTCCGACCCGGGGGGGGGTCGGAGAATCCCGCCCCATATCTTGAATAGGGAGAGCTGTTTTGGTCTCCTTTTTTAAGGAAGGGTGTAAATGCACTGGAGATGGTTCAGAGATTTCCAGGTTGATAGCTGCAATGAGCAGGTTGTCTTATGAGGAAAAGTTGGACAGATTGGGCTTGTTTCCACTGGAGTTTAGACGAGTGAGGAGTGACCTGATTGTCGTGTATAAGATCCTGACGGTCTTGACAAGGTCGATGTGGAAAGGATGTTTCCTCTTGCCTGTGAGCCCAGAATGTGGGGGCACTGTTGTAAAACTAGGGGTCACCCTTTAGGACAGATGAGGAGAATTTTATCTGAGGGTTGTGAGGCGGTGGAAGCGGGATCACTGAATATTTTTAAAGCAGAGGTTGATAGATTCCTGTTGGGCAAATGATTCATATGTTATGCGGGTAGTTGGGGAATGTAAAATTCAACACAAACAGGTCAGGTATGATAGTACTGAATGGCGGAGCAGCTTCGAGAGGCCGAATGGCCTACTTCTGCTACTTCTGTCTGGTGTATGGCAGCATGAAGCAGCGCCTGTGCTGTTTCACTTTGATGCCATACTCAGTCATTCAAGGACTTCATTCAACCTTACAATGTGTCCTTTCTCTGTCTTATTGTTCATTAGAATGTCATCTGATCAGTGGCACATACCTTCATCCCACTTCGTACCAAATCTTTATGCTGTGGAATATGTGAGTGCAGTAACCTTCCATACTGGTACAACCTTTTTTTTTTAAATTTAGAGTACCCAATTATTTTTTTTTCCAATTAAGGGGCAATTCACCATGGCCAATCCACCGAACCTGCACATCTTTTTGGGCTGTGGAGGTGAGACCCACGCAAACACGGGGAGAATGTGCAAAATCCACACAGACAGTCACCCAGGGCAGGGATTCGAACCCGGGTCCTCAGCACCGTAGTCCCAGTGCTAACCACTGCGCCATCGTGCTGCTCCTGTACTGGTATAACCTTTGAGTGTATGTATGGTAAGCAGCCCTTTGCTCTTGACAGTTAATTCTAATTACAAATATGTATTTGACAAATCTGTCTTTAATGAACACATTTCCATTGGCTAAATAAGAAAACAAAGCTTCACCAGGAGGTGGTGGGTAATCGTCTCAATTTCCGTTTGCCTAAAATCTCAAATCCAAATGGACTCGAGTGTTACAGGAACCACCGCAATGGATGAGGGCCATTCACAAATATACCAATTGTCAGGTCTTCAGAAATTATTCTCAATATTCAAACAAATAATGCCCTGCCCCCCAAAAAATGAAGAACATTCCAAAGTCTGATCATAGAATTTACAGCGCAGAAGGAGGTCATTCAGCCCGGCCCTTGGAAAGAGCATCCCATTTAAGCCCACACTTCCAACCGATTCCCATAACCCAGTAACCCCTCCTAACCTTTTTGGACACTAAGGACAATTTATCATGGCCAATCCACCGAACCTGCACATCTTTGGACTGGGGGAGGAAACCGGAGCACCCGGAGGAAACCCACGCACACACGGGGAGAATGTGCAGACTCCGCACAGACAGTGACCCAAGCCGGGAATCAAACCTGGGACCCTGGAGCTGTGAAGCAACAGTGCTAACCACTGTGCTACCGTGATGATCCTCCAAGAAAAATTTCTCCTCGTCCCTGTCTTAAATGGGCAACCCCTTATTTTCAAATAGTAAGCCCAAGTTCTATATTCTCCCACAAGAGGAAACATCCTTTCCACATCCACCCTCACAAGACCCCTCAGGATCTAGTATGTTTCAAACAATGTTTCAAAGAAACTCTCCTTTGAAACCCCTTCCCAACTTGATCTGCAGCCCCTTCCTCTGCCACTCATTTCACAGAAAACAGTGGTTAACTTTCCCACTCCTCACAGTTTTGCCCAAACCATTAACCCACAGACTTTTTTTTAATTTAAAAAAAGACTAAATACACATGTGGACTACATTTGTGGTTAGCAAATCGAATAAGCGGATAATTGCAACTGTATTTACATTTGGTTTAATTATGCAACACGACTGAGAGCGGTTAATGTCATTAACTGTCATAGATAATGAAGCTAATATTTTGATTTGAAGATATTGACCTGTACATTTATTGATTTATATTAACTGATTTGCACCATAGAAATACGGTTTATAGTAGCAATTGTCAGGCATTATCTCAGTCTACCTTATGAAGACTGATTTTCCTAATAGTTTTCAATTCAACTAGCTCGCAATTCTGCAAGCGTTTAAAAAGAAATCTAACTTTTTTTCATTAGTTGCCTGTCTGTCTTCACATCTTTGCTTTTCCTCGCATTAACCTGCCAGCAGCATCATAAAATGCACAACATCTTAACATATAGTACACAAATAGTTAGAATTCAGCAAAGAAGGACGAGGGGATTGACTCAGAAGGGGAAAGTTCAGTACGAAAGGAAGCTTGCAGGGATCAGACTGACACTGGGGCTGGTTAGCACACTGGGTTAAATCGCTGGCTTTGAAAGCAGACCAAGGCAGGCCAGCAGCACGGTTCAATTCCCGTAACAGCCTCCCCGAACAGGCGCCGGAATGTGGCGACTAGGGGCTTTTCACAGTAACTTCATTGAAGCCGACTTGTGACAATAAGCGATTTTCATTTCATTTCATTTTCACTAAGAGTTTCTACAGATATGCGAAGAGAAAGAGATTGGTAAAGAGAAATGTAGGCCCACTACAGACAGAAACAGGGGAATGCATAATAAGGGACAAAGAAATGGCTGAGCAATTGAATACATACTTTGGTTCTGTCTTCACAAAAGAGGACACAAATCAGGGGCGAAATTCTCCCCCAACGGCGGGATGCCCGCCGACTGGTGCCAAAGCCGGCGCCAATCAGACGGGCATCGCGCCGGCCCAAAGGTGCGGAAGGCTCCGCATCTTTGGCGGCCTAGCCCCAACATTGAGGGGCTAGGCCGACGCCGGAGGGATTTCCGCCAGCTGGCGGAAATGGCGGCGCATGCGCGGGAGCGTCGGCGGCCGCTGTCAGTTTCCCAGCTCATGCGCGGGAGCGTCAGCGGCCGCTGTCTGTTTCCCGCGCATGCGCAGTGAGGAGAGTCTCTTCTGCCTCCGCCATGGTGGAGGCCGTAGCGGAGGCGGAAGGGAAAGAGTGCCCCCACGGCACAGGCCCGCCCGCGGATCGATGGGCCCCGATCGCGGGCCAGGCCACCGTGGGGGCACCCCCCGGGGTCAGATTGCCCCGCGCCCCCCCCCAGGACCCCGGAGCCCGCCCACGCCGCCTGGTCCCGCCGGTAAATACCAGGTTTGATTTACGCCGGCGGGACAGGCAATTCCTGGGCGGGACTTCGGCCCATCCGGGCCGGAGAATCCAGCGGGGGGTCCCGCCAACCGGCGCGGCCGGATTCCCGCCCCCGCCCAATCTCCGGGAGCGGAGACTTCGGCGGGGGCGGGATTCACGGCGGCCAACGGCCATTCTCCGACCCGGTGGGGGGTCGGGGAATGACGCCCCCTATTCCAGAAATATTGGAGAATGAAAGGTTTAGTGAGAGGGAAGAACTGAGGGAGGTCGAGATTAGTAGAGAAATGGTGCTGGGAAATCTGATGGGATTAAAGGTGGATAAATCCCCAGGGCCTGAGAATCTGCATCCCAGAGTGCTTAAGGAAGTGGCTCTGAAAATAGTGGACGCATTGCTGGTCATCTTCCGGGATTCTATAGACTCTGGAACTGTCCCTGCAGATTGGAGGGTAGCTCACGTCACTCCGATATTCAAAAAGGGAGGTAGAGAGAAAGCAGGGAATTATAGACCAGTGAGCCTAACAGCGGTAGTGGAGAAAATGCTTGGATCCATTATCGAGGACTTTATAGCGGAACAGTTAGAAAGCAGTGGCAGGATCAGTCAGAGTCAGCATGGATTTATGAAGGGAAAATCATGCTTGACAAATCTGTTGGAATTCTTTGAAGAGGTAACCAGTGCAGTCGACAAGGGGGAGCCAGTCGATGTATATTTGGACTTTCAGACGGCGTTTGACAAAGTCCCGCATAAGAGATTATTGTGCAAAACTAAAACGCATGGGATTGGGGGAAATGTGTTGAGGTGGATAGAAAACTGGTTGGCAGAGAGGAAACAAAGAATAGGGATTAATGGGTCCTTTTCAAATTGGCAGGCAGTAACCAGTGGGGTACCACAGGGATCGGTGCTGGGACCCCAGCTATTCACAATATATATTAATGATTTGGATGAGGGAACAAAATGTAACATCTCAAAGTTTGCAGATGATACCAAATTAGGTGGGAGGGTGAATTGTGACAAGGATGCAGGGATCCTACAGCAAGACCTGGACAGGTTGGGCGAGTGGGCAAATCAATGGCAGATGCAGTATAATTAGGATAAGTGTGAGGATATTCATTTTGGAAGCAAAAACAGGAAGGCAGATTACTACCGGAATGGTTGTAAATTGGGAGAGGGGAGAGTGCAGCGGGACCTGGGTGTCCTTGTGCACCAGTCGCTGAAAGTAAGCATGCAGGTGCAGCAGGCGGTAAAGAAGACTAATGGTATGTTGGCCTTCATTGCGAGAGGTTCATAGAATTTACAATGCAGAAGGAGGCCATTCGTCCCATCGAGTCTGCACCGGCTCTTGAAAAGAGCACCCTACCCAAGGTCAACACCTCCACCCTATCCCCATAATCCAGTAACCCCGCCCAACACTAAGGGCAATTTTGGACACTAAGGGCAATTTATCATGGCCAATCCACCTAACCTGCACATCTTTGGACTGTGGGAGGAAACCGGAGCAGCCGGAGGAAACCCACGCAGACACGGGGAGAACGTGCAAACTCCGCACAGACAGTGACCCAAGCCGGGAATCGAACCTGGGACCCTGAAGCTGTGAAGCAATTGTGCTAACCACTGTGCTACCGTGTTGTGAGTACAGAAGCAGGGATTTGTTGCTGCAATTAGACAGGGCCTTGGTGAGGCCACACCTGGAGTATTGTGCGCAGTTTTGGTCTCCTTCTCTGAGGAAGGATGTTCTTGCTCTCGAGGGTTTACCAGACTGATTCCAGGGATGGGGGGACTGTCATATGAGGAGAGATTGACGAGGTCGGGATTGTTCTCGCTGGAGTTCAGAAGAATGAGGGGGGATCTCATAGAGACTTATAAAATTCTAACAGGACTAGACAGGGTAGATGCAGGAAAGATGTTACCAATAATGGGTGTGTCCAGAACCAGGGGTCACAGTCTGAGGATTCAGGGTAAACCATTTCGGACAGAGATAAGGAGACATTTCTTCACACAAAGAGTGGTGAGCCTGTGGAATTCATTACCACAGGAAGTAGTTGATGCTAAACCTTTGAATATATTCAAGAGGCGGCTGGATATAGCACTTGGGGAGAATGGGATCAAAGGCTATGGGGAGAAAGCAGGATTAGGCTATGGAGTTGGATGATCAGCCATGATGGTGATGAATGGTGGAGCTGGCTCGAAGGGCCAAAAGGCCTCCTCCTGCTCCTATCTTCTATGTATCTATGTACATTGGCTGATTTTAATCTAAATTGGGCAGAGATAGCAACTTTGGTCCTTAAATAGGTATTTCTAAATTTTGGCCAATACACTAATTGGAAATATCCTTTCTGTTGTGCAGTGGACAATAGTAATGAAAACATTTCTAAATAAATGTGATTTAATTGCAGTCAGAAACAGATTGTGTATTTGAGCAATGCATTTATCAACTCGAGTTCCAATTTTGAATTACTTTAGAAGTTCATTCGCTTTCTTTTGAGTTCGTGCAGCAGCCAGTTCGCACACAACAAGACCCCATAAACAACCAGAAGATGAATAACCCGTTCCTTTTTTTTGCTGGTTAGTTGAGGAACAAATGTTAGCCATGAAGCATTTCTTCTTCAAATAAGTGGCAGAGGGTCATTTCCCTCCCACCCCTACCTTATCCCCCATCTCCTTACCTTTTCTCCCCTTTGCTTCCCCCTTCCCTCCCCTACATTCCCCCCATTTTGTCCACTGTGTACATTCCCTCAGCCGCAGAAAAATACTTTTCACTGTACTTCTGTACATGTGACAATAAATCAAATCAATCAATCTACATCTGTCACAGCTTAGCCTCTGATGTTAGGTTCTCTGCTGTTTGGCCTTTCACACCTTTTATTCTCTCTGGGGACTGCCATAAAGAACATAAGAACTAGGAGCAGGAGTCGTCCATCTGGCCCCTCGAGCCTGCTCCGCCATTCAATGAGATCATGGCTGATCTTTTGTGGACTCAGCTCCACTTTTCGGCCCAAACACCATAACCCTTAATCCCTTTATTCTTCAAAAAACTATCTATCTTTATCTTAAAAACATTTAATGAAGGAGCCTCTACTGCTTCACTGGGCAAGGAATTCCATAGATTCACAACCTTTTGGGTGAAGAAGTTCCTCCTAAACTCAGTCCTAAATCTACTTCCCCTTATTTTGAGGCTATGCCCCCTAGTTCTGCTTTCACCCGCCAGTGGAAACAACCTGCCCGCATCTATCCTATCTATTCCCTTCATAATCTTATATGTTTCTATAAGATCCCCCCTCATCCTTCTAAATTCCAACGAGTACAGTCCCAGTCTACTCAACCTCTCCTCGTAATCCAACTCCTTCAGCTCTGGGATTAACCTAGTGAATCTCCTCTGCACACCCTCCAGTGCCAGTACGTCCTTTCTCAAGTAAGGAGACCAAAACTGAACACAATACTCCAGATGTGGCCTCACTAACACCTTATACAATTGCAGCATAACCTCCCTAGTCTTAAACTCCATCCCTCTAGCAATGAAGGACAAAACTCCATTTGCCTTCTTAATCACCTGTTGTACCTGTAAACCAACTTTTTGCGACTCATGCACTAGCACACCCAGGTCTCTCTGCACAGCAACATGTTTTAATATTTTATCATTCAAATAATAATCCCTTTTGCTGTTATTCCTACCAAAATGGATAACCTCACATTTGTCAACATTGTATTCCATCTGCCAGACCCTAGCCCATTCACTTAGCCTATCCAAATCCCTCTGCAGACTTCCAGTATCCTCTGCACTTTTTGCTTTACCACTCATCTTAGTGTCATCTGCAGACTTGGACACATTGCCCTTGGTCCCCAACTCCAAATCATCTATGTAAATTGTGAACAATTGTGGGCCCAACACAGATCCCTGAGGGACACCACTAGCTACTGATTGCCAGCCAGAGAAACACCCATTAATCCCCACTCTTTGCTTTCTATTAATTAACCAATCCTCTATCCATGCTACTACTTTCCCCTTAATGCCATATATCTTTATCTTATGCAGCAACTTTTAGTGTGGCACCTTGTCGAAGGCTTTCTGGAAATCCAGATATACCACATCCATTGGCTCCCCGTTATCTACCGCACTGGTAATGTCCTCAAAAAATTCCACTAAATTAGCTGGCACAACCTGCCTTTTATGAACCCATGCTGCGTCTGCCCAATGGGACAATTTCCATCCAGATGCCTCGCTATTTCTTCCTTGATGATAGATTCCAGCATCTTCCCTACTACCGAAGTTAAGCTCACTGGCCTATAATTACCCGCTTTCTGCCTACCTCCTTTTTTAAACAGTGGTGTCACGTTTGCTAATTTCCAATCCGCCGGGACCACTCCAAAGTCTAATGAATTTTGGTAAATTATCACTAGTGCATTTGCAATTTCCCTAGCCATCTCTTTTAGCACTCTAGGATGCATTCCATCAGGGCCAGGAGACTTGTCTATCTTTAGCCCCATTAGCTTGCCCATCACTACCTCCTTAGTGATAACAATCCTCTCAAGTTCCTCACCTATCATCGCCTCATTTCTATCAGTCACTGGCATGTTATTTGGGTCTTCCACTGTGAAGACCGACCCAAAAAACCTGTTCAGTTCCTCAACCATTTCCTCCTCTCCCATTATTAAATCTCCCTTCTCATCCTCCAAAAGACCAATATTTACCTGAGCCACTCTTTTTTGTTTTATATACTTGTAGAAACGTTTACTATCTGTTTTTATATTCTGAGCAAGTTTACTCTCATAATCTATTTTACTCTTCTTTATAGTTTTTTAGTAGCTTTCTGTTGCCCCTAAAGATTTCCCAGTCCTCTAGTCTCCCACTGATCTTTGCTACTTTGTATGCTTTTTCCTTCAATTTGATACTCTCCCTTATTTCCTTCGATATCCACGGTCGATTTTCCCTCTTTCTACTGTCCTTCCTTTTTGTTGGTGTAAACCTTTGCTGAGCACTGTGAAATATCGCTTGGAAGGTTCTCCACTGTTTCACCATAAAGTCTTTGCTCCCAGTCTACCTTAGCTAGTTCTTCTCTCACCCCATTGTAATCTCCTTTGTTTAAGCAGAAAACACTAGTGTTTGATTTTACCTTTTCAACCTCCAGCTGTATTTTAAATTCCACCATATTGTGATCGTTCCTTCCGAGAGGATCCCTAACTATGAGATCCTGAATCAATCCTGTCTCATTACACAGGACCAGATCTAGGACCGCTTGTTCCGTCGTGGGTTCCATTACATACTGTTCTAGGAAACTATCGCGGATACATTCTATAAACTCCTCCTCAAGGCTGCCTTGACCGACCTGGTTAAACCAATCGGCATGTAGATTAAAATCCCCCATGATAACTGCTGTACCATTTCTACATGCATCCGTTATTTCTTTGTTTATTGCCTGCCCCACCATAATGTTACTATTTGGTGGCCTATAGATTACTGCTATCAGTGACTTTTTCGCCTTACTATTCCTGATTTCCACCCAAATGGATTCAACCTTATCCTCCATAGCACCGATGCCATCCCTTACTATTGCCCGGATGTCATCCTTAAATAACAGAGCTACACCACCTCCCTTACCATCCACTCTGTCCTTCCAAATAGTTTGATACCCTCGGATATTTAATTCCCAGTCATGACCATCCTTTAACCATGTTTCAGTAATGGCCACTAAATCAGAATCATTCACGATGATTTGCGCCATCAACTCATTTACCTTATTCCGAATACTACGAGCATTCAGGTAAAGCACACTTATGTTGGCTTTTTTACCTCTGTTTTGAATATTAACACCTCGATCAGTAACCTCTCCTAAGTTATATTTCCTTTTAGCTTTTCTCCTAATTTTCCTTGTCGTTGAACCCATATCTTCATGTAACAACCTGCCGCATCGCTTTCCATTAATGTTTTCACTTCCCGTTTTATTTCTTTTAGTATTCCTGGTCCTATTCACTGAGCTCCCCTCAGTCACTGTACCTTGTACTGTCGCCCTTTTTGATTTTTGACTATGGCTTATAGAATCATAGAATCATAGAAGTTTACAGCATGGAAACAGGCCCTTCGGCCCAACCAGTCCATGCCGCCCAGTTTTTACCATTAAGCTAGTCCCAGTTGCCCGCACTTGGCCCATAACCCTCTATACCCATCTTACCCATGTAACTATCTAAATGCTTTTTAAAAGAGAGTTAGCTGGATCTCTCTGGAGAGAGTTAGCTGGATCTCTCTGGGGAGAGTTACCCGGATCTCTCTGGGGAGAGTTAGCTGGACCTATCTGGGGAGAGTTAGTCGGATCTCTCTGGGGAGAATTAGCTGGATCTCTCTGGAGAGAGTTAGCTGGATCTCTCTGGAGAGAGTTAGCTGGATCTCTCTGGAGAGAGTTAGCTGGATCTCACTGGGGAGAGTTAGCTGGATCTTTCTTTCACTGTGCTGCCAGATCAAAACTGAAACCAAACTTAAACCGTCGGACATCCCAGTGGAATAGGGCCCGCTCACCACCTGTTACCGGGCAGAGCACAATATTTTGAGCCAATCCATTGGCCACCAACCAATCAATCAAACCGGATCCCAACCCATCTCTCTGTCACTTATGCTGACCAATCTGCAGCCTCTGTTTACACCAGCACAGCCTTCCGGATTCTTCCTGCTTGAGTTAAAGTCACAGGGGGCGAGATTCTCCGACCCCCCCCCCGCCGGGTCGGAGAATTTCCGGGGGCTGGCGTGAATCCCGCCCCCGCCGGTTGCCGAATTCTCCGGCACCGGATATTCGGCGGGGGCGGGAATCGCGCTGCGCCGGTTGGCGCCCCCCCCGCACGATTCTCCGGCCCGGATGGGCCGAAGTCCCGCTGCTAAAATGCCTGTCCCGCCGGCGTAGATTAAACCACCTACCTTACCGGCGGGACAAGGCGGCGCGGGCGGGCTCCGGGGTCCTGGGGGGGGGGGGGGGGGGGGCGCGGGGCGATCTGGCCCCCCCCCCCCCACGTTGGCCTGGCCCGCGATCGGGGCCCACCGATCCGCGGGCGGGCCTGTGCTGTGGGGGCACTCTTTTCCTTCCGCCTTCGCCACGGTCTCCACCATGGCGGAGGCGGAAGAGACCCCCTCCACTGCGCATGCGTGGGAAGCTGTCAGCGGCCGCTAACGCTCCCGCGCATGCGCCACCCGGAGATGTCATTTCCGCGCCAGCTGGCGGGGCACCAAAGGCCTTTTCCGCCAGCTGGCGGGGCAGAAATTCGTCCGGCGTCGGCCTAGCCCCTTAAGGTTGGGGCTCGACCCCCAAAGATGCGGAGCATTCCGCACCTTTGGGGCGGCGCGATGCCCGACTGATTTGCGCCGTTTTGGGCGCCAGTCGGCGGACATCGCGCCGTTTCCGGAGAATTTCGCCCAGGTTTCTTTCCTTAAAAATCAACCATAGATTAAAAATGTAATGGCCAAAATAAAAGAAAGTGGAAATAGGGGAACACCCAGGAAGTACCCTGTCAGCTAGGAAGCCTCACCCCTATACCTGTCTCAATTTCTACACAGCCAGCAACTCATCCTATCAATCACTTAAACACATCATAGCACCTACTTCCCTCCCTCAAGAAGAAGATGGTGCACAATCAGAGGCAACAGTTACCTGCCCAGAGACGAAGAGGTTCGCTTGCATGTTCTAACCCATGAGGGGTTGGTGCTGGCCATTATGCAGAGGGACATTGGTAAGTATGTGGCCACCAGCAGAGATGAATCGAATGAAGATCACAGTATTCCCATACCTAATTTTTGTCCTCACGTGCAAGTTCCCCCTCATCCCATAGCCTGACTTACAATCTGCAAATTGTGCAAGTATGCACGTCATAATTTCCCCCTTGTTCTTACCATAACCTGGTAATCCAGCCACCTCGAAGTCAAAAGATTGAGTTCCAGTTATGGCTCCAGATAAGTCTGCAGAAACTTTCCATTGTAATGCCAGTGTGATAGTAGGAGATTCCCGCACTCTCAGAAATGTTGTATTTTCAATGAGATATTAAACTGATTCCCGATCTGCCCCCACTGATGGAAGGAAAAGATTGCATGGGACTATATTGAAGAACAGTGGGGACTTTCTCCCCTGACCCCGCATCCTGACCAGGATTTATTCCTCAACCAAAATCATTAAAACAGATTATCTGACCGTTGTTGCATTGCTGTCCTGAGGACCTTGTGCAAATTGGCTGCTGCATTTGCTACATTACAGCAGTGAGAACAAGTTAGCTTGCTTCATTGAAAGTCTTTGAGATGTGCTGAGGCCATAAAAGGCGCTATATAAATACAAGTCTTTATTATGTGAACTTTGTGCTTGTACTTGGGAACAAAAGTCGCCAGACCTAAACAAGCTGCTTATTTGGTCGTTGCTAATTCAATATTCTCGTATGTGAACAAAGGTCTGAATTAGTTGTGGCTGTCTAAATACTGTCAATCAGCTGCAGTGGTTTTATTGCACCGCCAGGGTGCAACTCATTATATTCCTCTGCACCCACGTAATTTAACAGTTAATTATGTAATTGGACTGATCACTGTTGAATCCAATTTATTACCCAAAAGCCCACTTGGACTCCACATTGTCTTCACATTTGAAGGAAATCTTTGTCTGAAATCCAAATCAATTTCCCTCAGATACTGCTGGTTAGTTTTGGTATTTGTTTCTAATTCAAACTGTGCAGACAGATTCTTTATCATTTACATTTCTGTATTCGAGTTGGATATAAATGATCGTTTTCTTTCTTACAGCATTGGAACAACACTTATATACTTTAGGGGGAATTGAACCACAGTGTTTAAATAATAATAATACAATAATCTTTTATTGTCACAAGTAGGCTTACATTAACACTGCAATGAAGTTACTGTGAAAAGCCCCTAGTCGCCACATTCCGGCGCCTGTTCGGGTACACGGAGGGAGAATTCAGAATTCGCAGCTGGTACGGGAATTGAACCCGCGCTGCTGGCCTTGTTCGACATCACAAACCAGCTGTCTAGCCCACTCAGCTAAACCAGCCCTGAAGTAATTCCTTTCATTACATTACACCTTTCTGTGTTGTTGATTTTTAACAATCTCTTCACTCTGACTGTGACATGCCAAGCTTGCTTTTTTGCCTCCTCAGTTGCCATGACACCTTTATTTCTTACAAAGACATGTGGGTATATTGGCTCAGATTTCACAACGAGCAGAGCAGAAACAGTGCTATGTGCTCACCTCGCTAACAGCTTCCTGCAAAGGTTTCAGGGTTTTGGAGCGTATACTTTTTCTGATCAAACATCTGCTTCAGCACAACATCCTCTACAGGGGACCTGTGGCGTCTGTCAGCGGGGCAAGCAGCAGAGTGGCACGTGAACCTGATTGAAGAATCCTCACTGTAATAGAGTCTAAACCAAGATGTGGGAAGGGGGAGAGTAATTATGTTCAAATTATGTACAGAAAGCAAACTAGTGATTGGTAAATACAGATGAGATTTGATAGAGAGATGAGAGACGATGAGCGGAATCTTCCGGGTCTGCCTCAAGCAGGAAGCCCAGTGGGCGGGGGCGCTTGATTTAGTGCAAGGTGAAAAATCAATTACACAACTGCATAATGAACTTGTGCCATTAAACGCTCAGAACTTTGAAGATACGTCGAGCTCCCTGGCAAACAAAGAACAAAAAACAGTACAGCACAGGAACAGGCCCTTCGGCCCTCCAAGCCCGTGCCGACCATGCTGCCCGTCTAAACTAAAATCTTCTACACTTCCGGGGTCCGTATCCCTCTATTCCCATCCTATTCATGTATGTGTCAAGATGCCCCTTAAACGTCACTATCGTCCCTGCTTCCACCACCTCCTCCGGCAGCGAGTTCCAGGCACCCACTACCCTCTCTGTAAAAAACTTGCCTCGTACATCTACTCTAAACCTTGCCCCTCGCACCTTAAACCTATGCCCCCTAGTATTTGACCCCTCTACCCCGGGGAAAAGCCTCTGACTATCCACTCTGTCTGTGCCACTCATAATTTTGTAGACCTCTATCAGGTCACCCCTCAACCTCCGTCGTTCCAGTGAGAACAAACCGAGTTTATTCAACCGCTCTTCATAGCTAATGCCCTCCATACCAGGCAACATCCTGGTAAATCTCTTCTGCACCCTCTCGAAAGCCTCCACATCCTTATGGTAGTGTGGCGACCAGACTTGAACACTATATTCCAAATGTGGTCTAAGTAAGGTTCTATACAGCTGCAACATGACTTGCCAATTTTTATATTCAATGCCCCGGCCAATGAAGGCAAGCATGCCGTATGCCTTCTTGACTACCTTCTCCACCTGTGTTGCCCCTTTCAGTGACCTGTGGACCTGTACACCTAGATCTCTCTGACTGTCAATACTCTTGAGGGTTCTACCATTCACTGTATATTCCCCACCTGCATTAGACCTTCCAAAATGCATTACCTCACATTTGTCCGGATTAAACTCCATCTGCCATTTCTCCACCCAAGTCTCCAAACGATCTAAACCCTGCTGTATCCTCTGACAGTCCTCATCACTATCCGCAATTCCACCAACCTTTGTGTCATCTGCAAACTTACTAATCAGACCTGTTACATTTTCCTCCAAATCATTTAGATATACTACGAACAGCAAAGGTCCCAGCTCTGATCCCTGCGGAACACCACTAGTCACAGCCCTCCAATCAAAAAAGCACCCTTCCATTGCTACTCACTGCCTTCTATGACCTAGCCAGTGCTGTATCCATCTTGCCAGCTCACCTCTGATCCCATGTGACTTCATCTCTTGTACCAGTCTGCCATGAGGGACCTTGTCAAAGGCCTTCCTGAAGTCCATATAGACAACATCCACTGCCCTACCTGCATCAATCATCTTTGTGACCTCCTCGAAAAACTCTGTCAAGTTAGTGAGACACGGCCTCCCCTTCACAAAACCATGCTGCCTCTTGCTAATACATCCATTTGCTTCCAAATGGGAGTAGATCCTGTCTCGAAGAATTCTCTCCAGTAATTTCCCTACCACTGACATAAGGCTCACCAGCCTGTAGTTTCCTGGATTATCCTTGCTACCCTTCTTAAACAAAGGAACAACATTGGCTATTCTCCAGTCCTCCGGGACATCACCTGAAGACAGTGAGGATCCAAAGATTTCTGTCAAGGCCTCAGCAATTTCCTCTCCAGCCTCCTTCAGTATTCTGGGGTAGATCCCATCAGGCCCTGGGGACACATTTCCTTAATATTTTTCAAGACACACAACACCTCGTCTTTTTGGATCTCAATGTGACCCAGGCTATCTACACACCCTTCTCCAGACTCAACATCCACCAATTCCTTCTCTTTGGTGAATACTGTTGCAAAGTATTCATTTAGTACCTCACCCATTTCCTCTGGCTCCACACATAGATTCCCTCCCCTGTCCTTCAGTGGGCCAACCCTTTCCCTGGCTACCTTTTGCTTTTTCTGTATGTGTAAAAAGCCTTGGGATTCTCGGGAAGCCACTTTACAAGCCACGTATGCCCGTTAAAAGGCCAGTTTGTCAGAATTCAGCAACCCTCCAAATTAAGATCTCTGGCAGGAGAGGTTTTGTGTGCTTTTGTGAATCTGCATGCATGTGGCGTGCTACTGGTGAGTTAGACTTCCTCCTGGACTTTGAGGTAGGTTCCAGAAACATATATAGAGACAACGTCAAAGATGCAAGACGATCCTTTGAATACGAGCATTTGCAGGTAATTAAATCTTTACAGATCCAGAGAGAGGGGTAACCCCAGGTTAAAGAGGTGTGAATTGTCTCAACAGGACTATTGGTAGGATTTCACAAGCCCAGGCCAGATAGTGGGGGGTGAATATAATGCGACATGAATCCAAGGTCCCGGTTGAGGCCGTACACGTGTGCAGAACTTGGCTATATGTTTCTGCTCGGCCATTCTGCGTTGTCAGTTTGCACTGAGTGCTGAATTTGGTGCATTTGAGTGCGATAGTGAGAGTTTGGTGACCGAGGGAGTATAAGGCTTCATTTTTATCTAAAGTTTAGTCTTTCTTTTATTTAGTTAATTAACTTAAAAGTTGCTGTTTGGTTTAGAAGAAGGTGAATTTTCAATCAGCTTTAAACAGGCTTCTACTTCTAGGCACTTGCAGCTGGAGCTTGTTAATTAGTTAATTGGATTAGGCCAGTTTTTCAGAGGCTAGATTCACAGTATAAAAGTGATCCCTACAGTGCAGACTTTGTTTGCACTGAGTGCTGAATTTGGTACATTTGAGTGCGATAGTGAGAGTTTGGTGACCGAGGGAGTGCTGAATTTGGTGCATTTGAGTGCGATAGTGAGAGTTTGGTGACCGAGGGAGTGCTGAATTTGGTGCATTTGAGTGCGATAGTGAGAGTTTGGTGACCGAGGGAGTGCTGAATTTGGTGCATTTGAGTGCGATAGTGAGAGTTTGGTGACCGAGGGAGTTAGGTGAGGAGGGAGTAAGGTGCTCCTTTCATTTTGTTTCCGACATTTCCGCAAAGAGTGCGAAGAGAGCCAGGAGTTTACAGAAAGTGTAGCTGACTGGGAGCAGAGTCGGAGGGCGGAGATCTAGTTAGTCCACAGGGCAGCTATATTCTGTCAGGTAAGAAGGGATGGAGGCTAGGCCAGTTGCATGCTCCTCCTGTAGGATGTGGGTGGTGAGGGATACCACCGGTGTCCCCGCTGACTATACCTGCGGGAAGTGCACCCAACTTCAGCTCCTCAAAGACCGTGTTAGGAAACTGGAGCTGAAGCTGGATGGACTTCGGATCATCTGGGAGGCAGAGGGGGTGATTGAGAAGAGTTACAAGGAGGTAACCACACCCAAGGTACAGGACAAGAATAGCTGGGTTACAGTCGGGGAAAAAAACAAACAGGCAGAAAGTGCAGGGATCCCTCGTGGCCGTTCCCCTTCAAAACAAGTATACCGTTTTGGATGCTGTTGGGGGGGATGCCCTACCGGGGGAAGGCCCTAGCGGCCAGGTCTCTGGCACTGAGTCTGGCTCTGGGGCTCAGAAGGGAAGGGGAGAGAATAGAAAAGCAATAGTTGTAGGAGATTCAATGGTTAGGGGAATAGATAGGAGATTCTGTGGTCGCGAGCGAGACTCCCGGAAGGTATGTTGCCTCCCGGGTGCCAGGGCCAGGGATGTCTCGGATCGTGTCTTCAGGATCCTTAAGGGGGAGGGGGAGCAGCCAGAAGTCGTGGTGCACATTGGTACCAACGACATAGGTAGGAAAAGGGGTGTGGAGGTAATAAACAAGTTTAGGGAGTTAGGCTGGAAGTTAAAAGCCAGGACAGACAGAGTTGTCATCTCTGGTTTGTTGCCGGTGCCACGTGATAGCGAGGCTAGGAATAGGGAGAGAGTGCAGTTGAACACGTGGCTGCAGGAATGGTGTGGGAGGGAGGGCTTCAGGTATTTGGATAATTGGAGCGCATTCTGGGGAAGGTGGGACCTGTACAAGCAGGACGGGTTGCATCTGAACCAGAGGGGCACCAATATCCTGGGAGGGAGGTTTTCTAGTACTCTTCGGGAGGGTTTAAACTAATTTGGCAGGGGAATGGGAACCGGATTTGTAGTCCAGCAACTAAGGTAGCCGATATTCAGGACGCCAAAGCGTGTAATGAGGCATTGGGGAAGGGAACACTGACAAAGGAGAGTACTTGCAGGCACGGAGATGGGTTGAAATGTGTATACTTCAACGCAAGAAGCATCAGGTGGGAATAAGGTGGGTGAACTTAAGGCATGGATCGGTACTGGGACTACGATGTGGTGGCCATCACGGAAACTTGGATAGAAGAGGGGCAGAAATGGTTGTTGGAGGTCCCTGGTTATAGATGTTTCAATAAGATTAGGGAGGGTGGTAAAAGAGGTGGGGGGGTGGTATTATTAATTAGAGATAGTATAACAGCTGCAGAAAGGCAGTTCGAGGAGTATCTGCCTACTGAGGTAGTATGGGTTGAAGTCAGAAATAGGAAAGGAGCAGTCACCTTGTTAGGAGTTTTCTATAGGCCCCCCAATAGTAGCAGAGATGTGGAGGAACAGATTGGGAAACAGATCTTGGAAAGGTGCAGAAGTCATAGGGTAGTAGTCATGGGCGGCTTTAACTTCCCAAATATTGAGTGGAAACTCTTTAGATCAAATAGTTTGGATGGGGTGGTGTTTGTGCAGTGTGTCCAGGAAGCTTTTCTAACACAGTATGTAGATTGCCCGACCAGAGGAGGGGCAATATTGGATTTAGTACTGGGTAATGAACCAGGGCAAGTGATAGATTTGTTAGTGGGGGAGCATTTTGGAGATAGTGACCACAATTCTGTGACTTTCACTTTAGTAATGGAGAGGGATAGGTACGTGCAACAGGGCAAGGTTTACAATTGGGGGAAGGGTAAATAGGATGTTGTCAGACAAGAATTGAAGTGCATAAGTTGGGAACATAGGCTGGCAGGGAAGGACACAAGTGAAATGTGGAACTTGTTCAAGGAACAGGTGCTACGTGTCCTTGATATGTATGTCCCTGTCAGGCAGGGAAGAGATGGTCGAGTGAGGGAACCATGGTTGACAAGAGAGGTTGAATGTCTTGTTAAGAGGAAAAAGGTGACTTATGTAAGGCTGAGGAAACAAGGTTCAGACAGGGCATTGGAGGGATACAAGATAGCCAGGAGGAAACTGAAGAAAGGGATTAGGAGAGCTAAGAGAGGGCATGAACAATCTTTGGCAGGTAGGATCAAGGAAAACCCCAAGGCCTTTTACACATATGTGAGAAATATGAGAATGACTAGAGCGAGGGTAGGTCCGATCAAGGACAGTAGCGGGAGATTGTGTATTGAGTCTGAAGAGATAGGAGAGGTCTTGAACGAGTACTTTTCTTCTGTATTTACAAATGAGAGGGGCGATATTGTTGGAGAGGACAGTGTGAAACAGATTGGTAAGCTCGAGGAAATACTTGTTAGGAAGGAAGATGTGTTGGGCATTTTGAAAAACTTGAGGATAGACAAGTCCCCCGGGCCTGACGGGATATATCCAAGGATTCTATGGGAAGCAAGAGATGAAATTGCAGAGCCGTTGGCAATGATCTTTTCGTCCTCACTGTCAACAGGGGTGGTACCAGGGGATTGGAGAGTGGCGAATGTCGTGCCCCTGTTCAAAAAAGGGACTAGGGATGACCCTGGGAATTACAGGCCAGTTAGTCTTACTTCGGTGGTAGGCAAAGTAATGGAAAGGAAAGGGTCCTGAAGGATAGGATTTCTGAGCATCTGGAAAGACACTGCTTGATTAGTGATAGTCAGCACGGATTTGTGAGGGGTAGGTCTTGCCTTACAAGTCTTATTGAATTATTTGAGGAGGTGACCAAGCATGTGGATGAAGGTAAAGCAGTGGATGTAGTGTACATGGATTTTAGTAAGGCATTTGATAAAGTTCCCCATGGTAGGCTTATGCAGAAAGTAAGGAGGCATGGGATAGTGGGAAATTTGGCCAGTTGGATAACGAACTGGCTCACCGATAGAAGTCAGAGAGTGGTGGTGGATGGCAAATATTCAGCCTGGATCCCAGTTACCAGTGGCGTACCGCAGGGATCAGTTCTGGGTCCTCTGCTGTTTGTGATTTTCATTAATGACTTGGATGAGGGAGTTGAAGGGTGGGTCAGTAAATTTGCAGACGATACGAAGATTGGTGGAGTTGTGGATAGTAAGGAGGGCTGTTGTCGGCTGCAAAGAGACATAGATAGGATGCAGAGCTGGGCTGAGAAGTGGCAGATGGAGTTTAACCCTGAAAAGTGTGAGGTTGTCCATTTTGGAAGGACAAATATGAATGCGGAATACAGGGTTAACGGTAGAGTTCTTGGCAATGTGGAGGAGCAGAGAGATCTTGGGGTCTATGTTCATACATCTTTGAAAGTTGCCACTCAAGTGGATAGAGCTGTGAAGAAGGCCTATGGTGTGCTCGCGTTCATTAACAGAGGGATTGAATTTAAGAGCCGTGAGGTGATGATGCAGCTGTACAAAACTTTGGTAAGGCCACATTTGGAGTACTGTGTACAGTTTTAGTCGCCTCTTTTTAGGAAGGATGTGGAAGCTTTGGAAAAGGTGCGGAGAGGATTTATCAGGATGTTGCCTGGAATGGAGAGTGGGTCTTACGAGGAAAGGTTGAGGGTGCTAGGCCTTTTCTCATTAGAACGGAGAAGGATGAGGGGCGACTTGATAGGGGTTTATAAGATGATCAGGGGAATGGATAGAGTAGACAGTCAGAGACTTTTTCCCCGGGTGGAACAAACCATTACAAGGGGACATAAATTTAAGGTGGAAGATGTGGGAGGGATATCAGAGGTAGGTTCTTTGCCCAGAGAGTAGTGGGGGCATGGAATGCACTGCCTGTGGAAGTAGTTGAGTCAGAAACATTAGGGACCTTCAAGCAGCTATTGGATAGGTACATGGATTACGGTAAAATGATATAGTGTAGATTTATTTGTTCTCAAGGGCAGCACGGTAGCATTGTGGATAGCACAATTGCTTCACAGCTCCAGGGTCCCAGGTTCGATTCCGGCTTGGGTCACTGACTGTGCGGAGTCTGCACGTCCTCCCCGTGTCTGCGTGGGTTTCCTCCGGGTGCTCCGGTTTCCTCCCACAGTCCAAAGATGTGCGGGTTAGGTGAATTGGCCAATGATAAATTGCCCTTAATGTCCAAATTGCCCTTGGTGTTGGGTGGAGGTGTTGAGTTTGGGTAGGGTGCTCTTTCCAAGAGCCGGTGCAGACTCAAAGGGCCGAATGGCCTCCTCCTGCACTGTAAATTCAATGATAATCTATGATTAATCTAGGACAAAGGTTCGGCACAACACCGTGGGCCGAAGGGCCTGTTCTGTGCTGTATTTTCTATGTTCTATGTAGTTGCGTGTCCAGAAGGCCGCCTTGGAGAACGCTTACCCGGAGATCAGAGGCTGAATGCCCTTGACTGCTGAAGTGTTCCCCGACTTGAAGGGAATGTTCCTGCCTGGCGATTGTCGCACGATGTCCGCTATGGACAAGCACCGACCTCCTCAGAAGACAAACACGGGACACAACTGACAGAGTACCCTTCGTCGTCCAGTACTTCCCCAGAGTGGAGAAACTACGACATCTTCTTCGCAGCCTTCAACACGTCATCGATGAAGATGAACATCTTGCCAAGGTCATCCCCACACCTCCACTACTTGCCTTCAAACAACCGCGCAATCTCAAACAGACCATTGTCTGCAGCAAACTACCCAGCCTTCAGAACCGTAACCACGACACCACACAACCCTGCCATGGCAATCTCTGCAAGACGTGCCAGATCATCGACATGGATACCACCATTACACGTGAGAACACCACCCACCAGGTACGCGGTACGTACTCGTGTGACTCGGCCAACGTTGTCTACACCATACGCTGCAAGAAAAGATGTCCCAAAGTGTGGTACATTGGCGAGACCATGCAGACACTGCGACAACGGATGGACGGACATCACACGACAATCGCCAGGCAGGAACATTCCCTTCCAGTCGGGGAACACTTCAGCAGTCAAGGCCATTCAGCCTCTGATCTTCGGGTAAGCGTTCTCCAAGGCGGCCTTCAGGACGCTCGACAACGCAGAATCGCCGAGCAGAAACTTATAGCCACGTTCCGCACACATGAGTGCGGCCTCAACCGGGACCTTGGATTCATGTCGCATTACATTCATCCCCCACCATCTGGCCTGGGCTTGCAAAATGCTACCAACTGTCCTGTCGAGACAATTCACACCTCTTTAATCTGGGGTTACCCTTCTCTCTGGATCTATAAAGACTTAATTACCTGCAAATGCTCACATTCAAAGTCATCTTTGACTTTGTCCAGATAGATGTTTCTGGAACCTACGTCTTCCTTCACCTGAGGAAGGAGCTGTGCTCCGAAAGCTAATGATTTGAAACAAACCTGTTGGGCTTTAACCTGGTGCTGTAAGACTTCTTACTGTGCTCACCTCAGTCCAACGCCGGCATCTCCACATCATGCCTTTGAGGTGAACAGTCGCTGCTTCGTCCTTCTTGGGGATTGCTCACCAATATCTTGATTGAGGCTGGGTGCTGGTCGGCCAAGCTGGACAAGGGAGGCGGGATCAGCAGAAAGGGTGAAGTGAGCCGACTGGGAAAGGGAGACGGAATTTGTAACATTATAGTTTACCCTCCTCTACTTTGATGTATGACAGTTAAATTAAATTGTATTACTTAAGATCAGCCCTGCTCATGACGTGATCCTTTGCTTTGCTGAACTGAACTGCTATCCAGGTTCCTTGTGCCAAATGCACGCATCAGGACCTGGAAAGCCTCTGTTCTCCCTCATCCTCGGCAGTAGAATTGATATTTTTCCCATGCCCTCCGATACTCCATATACATGACGAATTGAAAACACGATTTTTAAAATCTTGGCAGGGATGCTCTCAATTCACCCTCCTCCCTGCTTACAATGGGGAGCGAGCCTTGTCGAAAGCTCTCTCAGGCAGACCCAGTGAGGCACGATCAAATTGGCTGGAGACGAAGTTGAATTCAAACTGAGACTTTGTCTCAGAGAAGTGTGGCCTCCCACAGCAGCTGACGAAATGGCTGCGAGCTGAAGGCCACGCATATTTATAACCCGGCTCCTGGGCGGAGCTAGCATGCAGGGGCCCAGGTGAACCTGTAGTGCAGGTTCTACCGTACAACCCTTAATGTAGGGACACAGTGGTTTACCACACCCAGGAATATGAGTGGAATTTGGCCCCTCAAGATTGCCCCTTCCTGTACCTTGATTGCGGAAGTTTGTGCGTCTGGTTCACAGTCACCAATTGCCCTCGGTAACCCCATAACCTAGCGTACCTTTGGGATGCTAAAGATGTTAAAGTAACTTTGGAGTTCAATCACTAATGGTGCCTTATCTGCGCAATAGGGTGTGGCGGTCCATTCACTCAGCACCCACCAATTAGAGATTTACGGTGAGGAGCAGGAGATTCAGAGGGGATTTGAGGAAATGCTTTTGTCACCCGGAGGGCGGTGGGAGTCTGGAACTCGCTGCCTGAAAGGGTGATAGAGGCGGGAACCCTCACAACATTTCAGAAGTGTTTAGATGAGCATCTGGAACACCACAGCAGACAAGGCTATGGACCAAGTGCTGGAAAATGGGATTAGAATAAGTAGGTGTTCAATGGGCCGAAGGGCCTCTTTCTGTGTTGTAAAAACTCTGACTCTAATTGCAGAGAGTTTTACAAATGAAGTTCGATGCAGAAAAGTGTGAGGTGATTTATTTTGGCAGGAAGAATATGGCGGAACAGGATAAAATATAGGTAGAAACACTCTAGCAGGTGCAGGGACAAAGGGACCTCTGTGTATATGTACATTTGTCACTGAAGGTGGCAGGGCATGTTGAGAGAGCAGTTGATAAAAGCATATAGTGTCTTAGGGTTTAGTAATATGGACATTGAGTAAAAGAATAAAGAGGTCATGTTGAACTTGTGAAACCCTCGGCTGGAATAGGCCATAAGACATAGGAGCAGAATTAGGCCACTCGGCCCATCGAGTCTGCTCCGCCATTCAATCATGGCTGATATTTTCTCATTCCCATTCTCTTGCCTTCTTCCCATAACCTCTGATCCCCTTATTAATCAAAAACCTATCGATCTCTGTTTTAAAGACACTCAGTGACTCCCAACGAGTACAGACTCAGAGTCCTCAACCGTTCCTCATACGACAAGCTCTTCATTAAAGATGTATAGATATCATCTTGAGAAGATGCCCAGTTCTGGGCACTATACTTGAGGAAGGAAGTGAAAGCTTTGGCGTGAGTGCAGAGAATTTTCACCAAGAATGATTGCAGGAATGATGATGAAACTGTAGCTATGTGGATCGATTGGAGAAGTTGAGACTTCTCGGAGATATGAAGGCTGAGAGGAGACTTGGAGGTAATTAACATCTTGAGGGGGTCTTCTTCCACTTCGGTGATGACTTGCTAACAAGTGTCATTGTCCACCTCAGAAACCCATGTTACTGGTCATGGAACCCGTGTTACTGGTCATGGAACCCGTGTTACTGGTCATGGGTTCTTGCATGGCTGCTGAGCCTGATCATAAGGCCACATCTTAGACTGCACACTTGGCAGGTGTTTCAGGGAGGTGGGGTTGATCATTGGACTCAGGATTGTTGGTGTTTCTTTCTCAGACTCCTTCTCCGGGCCTCCTAGCCGTCGGGTTCTCGATAAATGTTGTCCCTTCAGTCCGGAGGTTCCTCCAAGTAGGCCTCTGAGCAAGGTTCTCCCAGGCATTGAGGTTTATATTTCATTTCTTAAATGATGCCTTCAGGGTGTCTTTGAAGCACTTCCTGTGTCCTCCTCTTGTTTGGCAGCTTTCCCGGAGCTGGACAAAGAAGATTTGCTTTGGCAGTTGGGACTATGGCCGGCCCAGTTGGTTTTGGATTATCATGGCGTTTGATGCTGCTGGTCGAGGCTCCTTCAAGGACACTGATGTTAGTATGCCTGTCCTCCCAGCAGAGGTGCAAATCCATCTCCGACAACATTGATTGTACCTCTCTAGGGCCTTGAGGAGGCGTCAATGTAAATCCAGTTTCAAAGTGTTGGAAGGACGACCTCCTTCTACATAAGGATCTTGGTGTAAGCACAGATGTCTTGGTTGTCAAAGATTCTCATCCTCAGGTGTCCGAAGGAGGTGTTCGTGGATACAATGTGTTTTTTTCATGTATTTTATTCCAAGCATAGCCAACGGTACAAAACATAAACAAACCAACGAACATTCACCACACTTCACAGTTCATAATTTCCCCCTTTTCACCCCCTCCCCTCGCTGCGATGAGCAATCCCTCGAACATGGTCATGAACAGTCCCCACCGTGTCTCAAAGCCCTCTGCTCATCCTCTCAATTTGAACTTAATCTTTTCCAGCTGGAGAAAGCTGTACAGGTCCCCTAGTCAGGCCGCCAGTCCTGGTGACATTGTTGAACACTATTCCAACAGAATCCTTTGCCGGCAACGAGAGAAGCAAAGGTCACGATGTCGGCCTTCCTCCCCTCCATCATCTCCAGCATTTCCAACACCCCAAAACTGCCACCATAGGTTCCGACCTCTACCCCCACAATCTTTGATAAGGTTCCTAACACTCCCTCCCAGTATCTCTCCTACTTCTCACAGCCCCATATATATGCATGATTTGCTGGTCCTCGCCTACACTTCTCACACTCGTCCCCTACCCCCTGGAAGAACCCACTCATCCTCATCCGAGTCATATAAGGCCACAAGACATAGGAGCAGACTTAGGCCATTTGGCCCATCGATTCTGCTACGCCTTTCAATCATGGCTGATATTTTCTCATCCCCATTCTCCTGCCTTCTTCCCATAACACCTGATCCCCTTATGCACCCTGTGCACCACCTTAAACTGAATCAAACTCATCCTCGCACACAAGGAGGTCAAATTCACCCAATGCATCGCCTCACTCAACACTCCCCATCATATCACTGCCCTCCCCTCCCACCCCCCACCCCAGCTCCTCCTTCCATTTCTCCTTAATTCTCACCACCTGTGCTCTCCCAGCCATCCATACACATCACCAATCCTGCCCTCCCCTTCCACATCCGGGAGCAGTAACCGCTCCAACAGGGTATACTCCGGCAGCTTGGGAAACTCTCCATTCCTTCACTTGCATATGTCAGCAGACAAAATTGCTGTATGCGCGTCAGAATTGGTATAAGTAATAAGAAAGATGTCTCAAGTATTATAACAGCACAGGTCAAGTGAAAAACCAGCAGGCGAGGGGTTAAAATGTTTAGAAGTCGCCTGCACTGGAGATAATTCAATCATTTCGCAGGGCATTGGTATAAGAAAGGGGAACCAACCACGTCATGGCTCCAGCCTGTTCATTGTCCAGCCCAGTGCAGGGGATGAAAACACATTAACACCCCATCCAGAAGTTAAATATGTTGAACAGAATCCAGGAAATTGTAAAGAAGCATTGTGTTAGCTGACCCTCATAGCTACAGTTTCATCATCATTCCTGGAATCATTCTTGGTGGAAATCCTCTGCACTCACGCCAAAGCTTTCACTTCCATCCTCAAGTATGGTGCCCAGAACTGGGCATCTTCTCAAGATGATTCTTCTGGACTGACCTCATTAACACTACACCCTGTATGCTTCATCCGATGCCGGTGTTATGTAGTTACATTGTGTACCTCGTGTTGCCCTATTATGTATTTTCTTTTATTTCCTTTTCTTCCCATGTAATTAATGATCTGTAGAACTGCTCGCAGAAAAATACTTTTCACTGTACCTCGGTATACGTGACAGTAAACAAATCCAATCCAAACGTTTTCCCATTAAAGAAACCAGGAAACATGCATACTGATCACCTTGTATTCCGACCGAATTGATGATGTCAAATGCCAAATTGTAAACCTGAAAGAACTTTAAATATATACGCGTGTAATTCTGACTATGTGCAGAGCTGGCTTTTACAAGCTAAAGCTAGCAGCAGAACTTGCCTCTCCTGTGTGCACACAGCAATTCCAAAATAAACACAACTTTTACAACTCCACGCGGTCGAGAACAGACTCTGAGCTTTACTTCCCTCCAACACAAATACCTGAACTCGCTTCCCCTCGGAGGCTCCACCCTCTCCCGCAGTCCTTCCAGACGCAAACCTCTGCTCCAGATATAAATCCCTCGCTCACACCAGCTCCACCTCCTGTACATACCGTCACCCCCGGCTTAAACCCACGGTTCTCACACAGCGGTGTTGGCATCGATATCCCCATCATCCTAAAATGTCTCCTCCACTGGTTCCACACCCTAATTGTGGACTGCATCACCGGGCTCACTGTGTACCCCCCTGTCCCACCGTCTCTCCGTGAACCCCCTCGGTGCCAGTGGAGGTGCTGCCGTCACCATGGCTCTCAGGCTGGACCCCCTACATCCTAACCCATTCTAACCCCTCTCCTTCCCATCACCATCTCACGTTCTCCTCATTCACCGCCCAGTAGTAGTACAACAGATTTGGTAACATCAACCCCCCCCCCTTTCTGCCTCTGTGGCAGGGCCGTCTTCACCCGAGGTACCTTCCCGCCCATATAAACTCCGAAATCGCGGCATCCGGTTTCCGGAAAAAGGTCTCGGGCTGAAGATCGGGAAGGTCTGGAATACAAACAGGAATCTTGGCAGAACGTTCATTTTTACAGCTTGAACCCTCCTGGCTCCAGTGTCATTGTAGCGTGTCCCATCTCCTAAAGTTCTCCCTAACCTCCTCCACCAACGTTGTCAGGTTCCATTTGTCTTTCGCTGCCCATTCCCTGTCACCTGAACCCCCAAATACCTGAAGCTGTCCCTGGCTACCCTAAATGACAACACCCCCAGGTTGGCCCCCGACCCGCCACATTCACCGGAAGCGCCTCACTCTTCTGACATTCAGTTTCTAGCCCAAGAAGGCCCAAAGCTCTCTAATATGTCCATAATTCTACCCAATGGGTCCCATATGGACAGCAGCAGGTCGCCTGCGACACCCGGTGTTCCCTACTTCCTCTCACAATCCCCTGCCACTTTACTGACCCCCCTAAGACCCCCACCCTGCTTTAGAGAGGGTGCAGAGGAGGTTCACCAGGATGTTGCCTGGTATGGAGGGCGCTAGCTATGAAGAAAGGTTGAGTAGATTAGGATTGTTTTCGTTGGAAAGACGGAGGTTGAGGGGGGACCTGATTGAGGTCTACAGAATTATGAGAGGTATGGACAGGGTGGATAGCAACAAGCTTTTTCCAAGAGTGGGGGTGTCGATTACAAGGGGTCACGATTTCAAGGTGAGAGGGGGAAAATTTAAGGGAGATGTGCGTGGAAAGTTTTTTACGCAGAGGGTGGTGTGTGCCTGGAACGCATTGCCAGCGGAGGTGGTAGAGGCGGGCACGATAGCATCATTTAAGATGCATCTAGACAGATATATGAACGGGCGGGGAACAGAGGGAAGTAGATCCTTGGAAAATAGGCGACAGGTTTAGATAAAGGATCTGGATCGGCGCAGGCTGGGAGGGCCGAAGGGCCTGTTCCTGTGCTGTAATTTTCTTTGTTCTTTGTTCTAAGGGCCATCACCAAGGGCTCTATCACCTGCGTGAACAGCAGCCGCAACAGTGGGCACCCCTGCCTCATTCCCCTATGCAATCCAAAGCTCCGTGAACTCATCCCGTTTTTCCGTCCCCTCGCCACCGGGGCCACCTACAGCATCGGACCCACACACAAACCTCGGCACAAACCAACCCAAACCCTCAAGCAGGTACCGGCACTCCACCCAGCTGGAACCCTTCTCCGCGTCCACAAAGACTACTATCTCCGGTATCTGTCCCTTCGAGGTCATGGCCACACTTAATAACCGCCTAATGTTGCTGAGAGTTTGCCTGCCCATCACAAAACCCGCTTGGCTCTCTGCAACCACTCCCGGAACGCATCCCCTACCCTCCCTGCCCTTACACTCCCGGAACGCATCCCCCTACCCTCCCTGCCTCTACACTCCCGGAACGCATCCTCCCACCCTCCCTGCCTCTACACTCCCGGAACGCATCCCCTACCCTCCCTACCTCGACACTCCCGGAACGCATCCCCTACCCTCACTGCCTCTACACTCCCGGAACGCATCCCCCTACCCTCCCTGCCTCTACACTCCCGGAACGCATCCCCTACCCTCCCTGCCTCTACACTCCCGGAACGCATCCCCCTACCCTCCCTGCCTCGACACTCCCGGAACGCATCCCCTACCCTCACTGCCTCTACACTCCCGGAACGCATCCCCCTACACTCCCTGCCTCTACACTCACGGAACGCATCCCCCTACCCTCCCTGCCTCTACACTCCCGGAACGCATCCCCTACCCTCCCTGCCTCTACACTCCCGGAACGCATCCCCCTACCCTCCCTGCCTCTACACTCCCGGAACGCATCCCCCTACCCTCCCTACCTCGACACTCCCGGAACGCATCCCCCTACCCTCCCTGCCTCTACACTCCCGGAACGCATCACCCTACCCTCCCTGCCTCTACACTCCCGTAACGCATCCCCTACCCTCCCTGCCTCTACACTCCCGGAACGCATCCCCTACCCTCCCTGCCTCTACACTCCCGGAACGCATCCCCCTACCCTCCCTGCCTCTACACTCCCGGAACGCATCCCCCTACCCTCCCCGCCTCTACACTCCCGGAACGCATCCCCCTACCCTCCCTGCCTCTACACTCCCGTAACGCATCCCCTACCCTCCCTGCCTCTACACTCCCGGAACGCATCCCCCTACCCTCCCTGCCTCTACACTCCCGTAACGCATCCCCTACCCTCCCTGCCTCTACACTCCCGGAACGCATCCCCCTACCCTCCCTACCTCGACACTCCCGAAACGCATCCCCCTACCCTCCCTACCTCGACACTCCCGGAACGCATCCCCTACCCTCCCTGCCTCTACACTCCCGGAACGCATCCCCCTACCCTCCCTGCCTCTACACTCCCAGAACGCATCCCCCTACCCTCCCTGCCTCTACACTCCCGGAACGCATCCCCCCACCCTCCCTGCCTCTACACTCCCGGAACGCATCCCCCTACCCTCCCTACCTCGACACTCCCGGAACGCATCCCCTACCCTCACTGCCTCTACACTCCCGGAACGCATCCCCCTACCCTCCCTGCCTCTACACTCCCGGAACGCATCCCCTACCCTCCCTGCCTCTACACTCCCGGAACGCATCCCCCTACCCTGCCTGCCTCTGCACTCCCGGAACGCATCCCCCTACCCTGCCTGCCTCTACACTCCCGGAACGCATCCCCCTACCCTCCCTGCCTCTACACTCCCGGAACGCATCCCCTACCCTCCCTGCCTCTACACTCCCGGAACGCATCCCCCTACCCTCCCTGCCTCTACACTCCCGGAACGCATCCCCTACCCTCCCTGCCTCTACACTCCCGGAACGCATCCCCTACCCTCCCTGCCTCTACACTCCCGGAACGCATCCCCTACCCTCCCTGCTTCTACACTCCCGGAACGCATCCCCCTACCCTCCCTGCCTCTACACTCCCGGAATGCATCCCCTACCCTCCCTGCCTCTACACTCCCGGAACGCATCCCCCTACCCTCCCTACCTCGACACTCCCGGAACGCATCCCCTACCCTCCCTGCCTCTAACTAATAATAATATTATTATTATTATTAACTTGGACAGCATTTTCACATCCGTGTTTTAACAATGATATGAGCCTGTATGCCCCATACTCCCAACGGGTCCTTCGCCTTCTTCAGGATTAGCGTGATCGAAGCCTGGGCCATTGTGTCCGGGAGCTCCCCCTTCTCCAGCGCCTCGTTAAACATTCCCATAGATGAGGTACCAACTTCATCGCAAAATTCATCCCTTATATGCTTTCCATCACCTCTCTCAGCCCCTGCGGCTCCTCCAGCGCCTGCCTCCTCTCCTCATCCAGCCTTGGGAATTCCAGTTCATTCAAAAACCACCCCATATCCCCTTCCTCACCCCCTGGATTGGCCCTATATAACTTTCCATAGTACTCCCTGAACGGCTTGTCAATCTTCCCCGGCTCCAGCACTCCCTTCGCCCCTTCCCTGACCGTACTCTCAGAATTTCCCTGAACACGACTTGCCTCTGTAGCTCATGGACACAATGTTGGATCTCCACATCCATGTCAGCCTTGGCGGGTACAGGTGAATGCCGTGACAGTACATTCTCTAGGCTTCTGAGTCATCACCGTTTGAGATGAGGCTGGAATTTAAACTGTGGGTCAGCTGACTTATTTTCCTCCCCTTTTTCTTGCTGGTACCTGGTGTGGAGAAGACAAAGGTTTAGTGGCTGCCTGTGCAGACACCCTTATTAAAACAATGTTTCACATTGTCGGTGCATCTGACAACTGCAGACGAGGCATTCTTACTGGCTCGCTGGGGACATCCTTTCGTGCTTCCTGGCTAATTTGGCTACCACTTCGAAAGACTATCAGACATAGGAGCAGAATTAGGCCACTCGGCCCATCGAGTCTGCTCCTCCATTCAATCATGGCTGATATTTTCTCATCCCCATTCTCCTGCCTTCTCCCCATAACCCCCGATCCCCTTATTAATCAAGAGCCGACTTCCGGGTGCGGCGATGACCAGCTAAGTCGCACGTTTCGGCAGCTCCCGGTGGAACGGACTTTTGGGCTCTTAATAAGAGCCCCAACGGCAATTTTAACGGCTAAAAGTACTGTGCGGTAAACCAGAAGGGAATCCCTCCTGGATACGGATGGAAAAAGGAGAGGAAAGTGGCCGGATTGCGGTGGATCCTCTAGAGCAGCGGCAAGGAAGGCAAGCAAAAACCAAGATGGCGTCGGAAGGTGGCAGTTTAATATGGGGCCCTGAACAACACGAGTTTTTGAAACGCTGCGTGGAAGAGCTTAAAAAGGAGATGAAGAAGGAGCTGTTGGCCCCGATATTACAGGCGATTGAAGGGCTAAAAGATGAGCAAAAGACCCAGGAGCGGGAGCTTCGGGTCGTGAAGGCAAAGGCTGCCGAGAACGAGGACGATATACAGGGCCTGGTGGTGAAGACGGAGATGCACGAGGCACACCATAAACGATGGGTGGAAAGGCTGGAGGTGTTGGAGAATAATGCGAGGAGGAAGAATTTAAGGATTCTTGGTCTTCCTGAAGGTGCAGAAGGGGCGGATGTCGGGGCATATGTGAGCACGATGCTGCACTCGTTAATGGGAGCGGAGGCCCCGGCGGGTCCGTTGGAGGTGGAGGGAGCATACCGAGTGATGGTGCGAGGACCGAGAGCAGGAGAAATTCCCAGAGCCATAGTGGTGAGATTCCTCCGTTTTAAGGACAGAGAGATGGTCCTCAGATGGGCAAAGAAAACTCGGAGCAGTAGGTGGGAGAACGCGGTGATCCACATATATCAAGACTGGAGTGCGAGCTTTAATCGGGCCAAGGCGGTGCTTCATAAAAAGAAGATTAAATTTGGAATGCTGCAGCCGGCAAGACTGTGGGTCACATATCAAGGGAAGCACCACTACTTTGAAACGGCGGATGAGGCGTGGACATTTATTGTTGAAGAGAAATTGGAATAAGCGGGTTATTAAAAAAGAACGTTTGAGACAAAGTGGTGGGGCGAATATGGGGGGGGCGAAGAAAAGGGGGGAGAGATGATTTTGATGTTGTTAGTCCTGCGACCCGGTAACTTTTCTCTCTTCCACATGTTGTGGGGGAGGGAGGAAGGGAGGTGGAGGAGCCGGGGGGCGTAGGCCATTGGGGGCGGGGCCAAAAGGGAAGCGCGGGCTTTGTTCCCGCGCTATGATAATTATGGCGGGAATAGGGAAGCAGAAAGGAGGGGGCGTCGCACGGTGCGAGCCGAGGTCACGGGGGAAAGCCGAGGTCGGCCAGAGTTTGCTGACTTCTGGGAGCAACATGGGGGGTGTAACTACGCTAGTGGGGGATCTAGCGGGGGGGGGTGGGAGGGGGGATTTACTGGGTTGCTGCTGCTGGGGAGAAGGGGGAGCTGGCATGGGGTGGGGTGGGCGGGGCGGGAGGGCACCGCCTGGGGGGGGACACAGCTGCGTGGGAACCGGGTGAGGAGCTGGATAAAAGGGGATGGCTAATCGACAAGGGGGGGGTAAAGAGCCCCCCCAACCCGGTTGATCACGTTGAATGTGAGAGGGCTGAACGGGCCGATAAAGAGGGCACGGGTACTCGCACACCTTAAGAAACTTAAGGCAGATGTGGTTATGTTACAGGAGACGCATTTGAAACTGATAGACCAGGTTAGACTACGCAAAGGATGGGTGGGGCAGGTGTTTCATTCGGGGCTAGATGCAAAAAACAGGGGGGTGGCTATACTAGTGGGGAAGCGGGTAATGTTTGAGGCAAAGACCATAGTGGGGGCAGATACGTGATGGTGAGTGGCAAATTACAGGGGGAGGCGGTGGTCTTGGTGAACGTATATGCCCCGAACTGGGATGATGCCAACTTTATGAGGCGCATATTAGGACGTATCCCGGACCTAGAGGTGGGGAAGTTGGTAATGGGTGGAGATTTTAACACTGTGCTGGAACCAGGGCTGGACAGATCGAGGTCCAGGACTGGAAGGAGGCCGGCAGCAGCCAAGGTGCTTAAAGACTTTATAGAACATAGAACATAGAAAATACAGCACAGAACAGGCCCTTCGGCCCACGATGTTGTGCCGAACCTTTGTCCTAGATTAATCATAGATTATCATTGAATTTACAGTGCAGAAGGAGGCCATTCGGCCCCCTGAGTCTGCACCAGCTCTTGGAAAGAGCACCCTACCCAAACTCAACACCTCCACCCAACACCAAGGGCAATTTGGACATTAAGGGCAATTTATCATTGGCCAATTCACCTAACCCGCACATCTTTGGACTGTGGGAGGAAACCGGAGCACCCGGAGGAAACCCACGCAGACACGGGGAGGACGTGCAGACTCCGCACAGACAATGACCCAAGCCGGAATCGAACCTGGGACCCTGGAGCTGTGAAGCAATTGTGTAGCAATTTATGGAGCAGATGGGAGGAGTAGACCCATGGAGATTTAGCAGACCTAGGAGCAAGGAGTTTTCGTTTTTCTCCTATGTCCACAAAGTTTATTCGCGAATAGACTTTTTTGTTTTGGAAAGGGCGTTGATCCCGAAGGTGAGGGGGACGGAGTATACGGCGATAGCTATTTCGGATCACACTCCACACTGGGTGGACTTGGAGATAGGGGAGGAAAAAGAACGGCGTCCACCCTGGAGAATGGACATGGGACTAATGGCGGATGAGGGGGTGTGTCTAAGGGTGAGGGGGTGTATTGAAAAGTACTTGGAACTCAATGATAATGGGGAGGTCCAGGTGGGAGTGGTCTGGGAGGCGTTGAAGGCAGTGGTTAGAGGGGAGCTGATATCAATCAGGGCGCATAAAGGAAAGCAGGAGAGTAGGGAACGGGAGCGGTTGCTGCAAGAACTTCTGAGGGTGGACAGGCAATATGCGGAGGCACCGGAGGAGGGACTGTACAGGGAAAGGCAAAGGCTACATGTATGATTTGATTTGCTGACAACGGGTACTGCAGAGGCGCAGTGGAGGAAGGCACAGGGTGTACAGTACGAATATGGGGAGAAGGCGAGCAGGTTGCTGGCCCACCAATTGAGGAAAAGGGGAGCAGCGAGGGAAATAGGGGGAGTGAGGGATGAGGAGGGAGAGATGGAGCGGGGAGCGGAGAGAGTGAATGGAGTGTTCAAGGCATTTTATGAAAGATTATATGAAGCTCAGCCCCCGGATGGGAAGGAGAGAATGATGTGTTTTCTGGACCAGCTGGAATTTCCTAAGGTGGAGGAGCAGGAGAGGGTGGGACTGGGAGCACAGATCGAAATGGAGGAAGTAGTGAAAGGAATTAGGAGCATGCAGGCGGGGAAGGCCCCGGGACCGGATGGATTCCCAGTTGAATTTTACAGGAAATATGTGGACTTGCTCGCCCCGCTACTGATGAGAACTTTTAATGAGGCGAGGGAAAGGGGACAGCTGCCCCCGACTATGTCAGAGGCAACGATATCGCTTCTCCTAAAGAAGGAAAAAGACCCGCTGCAATGCGGGTCCTATAGGCCTATTTCCCTCCTGAACGTAGACGCTAAGATTCTGGCCAAGGTAATGGCAATGAGGATAGAGGATTGTGTCCCGGGGGTGGTCCATGAGGACCAAACGGGGTTTGTGAAGGGGAGACAGCTGAATACGAATATACGGAGGCTGCTAGGGGTAATGATGATGCCCCCACCAGAGGGGGAAGCGGAGATAGTGGTGGCGATGGATGCCGAGAAAGCATTTGATAGAGTGGAGTGGGATTATTTGTGGGAGGTGTTGAGGAGATTTGGCTTTGGAGATGAGTATATTAGATGGATACAGCTGCTGTATAGGGCCCCAATGGCGAGCGTGGTCACGAATGGACGGGGGTCTGCGTATTTTCGGCTCCATAGAGGGACGAGGCAGGGATGTCCTCTGTCCCCATTATTGTTTGCACTGGCGATAGAGCTCCTGGCAATAGCATTGAGGGGTTCCAGGAAGTGGAGGGGAGTACTCAGGGGAGGAGAAGAACACCGGGTATCTCTGTATGCGGACGATTTGTTGTTGTATGTGGCGGACCCGGCGGAGGGGATGCCAGAGATAATGCGGATACTTGGGGAGTTTGGAGAATTTTCAGGATATAAACTGAACATGGGGAAAAGTGAGTTGTTTGTGGTGCATCCAGGGGAGCAGAGCAGAGAAATAGAGGACTTACCGCTGAGGAAGGTAACAAGGGACTTTCGCTACTTGGGGATCCAGATAGCCAAGAATTGGGGTACATTGCATAGGTTAAAATTGGTGGAACAGAAGGAGGAGGACTTCAAGAGATTGGACATGGTATCCCTGTCACTGGCAGGGAGGGTGTAGGCGGTTAAAATGGTGGTCCTCCCGAGATTCCTCTTTGTGTTTCAGTGCCTCCCGGTGGTGATCACGAAGGCTTTTTTCAAAAGGATTGAGAAGAGTATCATGAGTTTTGTGTGGGCCGGGAAGACCCCGAGAGTGAGGAAGGGATTTTTGCAGCGTAGTAGGGATAGGGGGGGCTGGCACTACCGAGCCTAAGTGAGTACTACTGGGCCGCCAATATCTCAATGGTATGTAAGTGGATGGGAGAAGAGGAGGGAGCGGCGTGGAAGAGATTGGAGAGGGCGTCCTGCAGGGGGACTAGCCTACAAGCTATGGTGACGGCGCCGTTGCCGTTCTCACCGAAGAAATACACCACAAGCCCGGTGGTGGTGGCTACTCTGAAAATTTGGGGGCAGTGGAGACGGCATAGGGGAAAGACGGGAGCCTCGGTGTGGTCCCCGATAAGAAATAACCATAGGTTTGCTCCGGGGAGAATGGATGGGGGATTTGGAACATGGCAAAGAGCAGGAGTAACACAATTGAGAGATCTGTTTGTAGATGGGACGTTTGCAAGTCTGGGAGCGCTGACCAAAAAATATGGGTTGCCCCAAGGGAATGCATTCCGGTATATGCAACTGAGGGCTTTTGCGAGGCAACAGGTGAGGGAATTCCCGCAGCTCCCGATGCAGGAGGTGCAGGACAGAGTGATCTCAAAGACATGGGTGGGGGACGGTAAGGTATCAGACACATATAGGGAAATGAGGGACGAGGGGGAGATTATGGTAGATGAGCTGAAAGGGAAATGGGAAGAAGAGCTGGGGGAGGAGATTGAGGAGGGGCTGTGGGCTGATGCCCTAAGTAGGGTAAACTCATCGTCCTCGTGTGCCAGGCTAAGCCTGATACAATTTAAGGTGTTACACAGGGCGCATATGACTGGAGCACGGCTCAGTAAATTTTTTGGAGTAGAGGATAGATGTGCGAGATGCTCGAGAAGCCCAGCGAATCACACCCACATGTTCTGGTCATGTCCGGCACTACAGGGGTTTTGGGTGGGGGTGACAAAGGTGCTTTCGAAGGTGGTGGGGGTCCAGGTCGAACCAAGCTGGGGGTTGGCTATATTCGGGGTTGCAGAAGAGCCGGGAGTGCAGGAGGCGAAAGAGGCCGATGTTTTGGCCTTTGCGTCCCTAGTAGCCGGAGACCTGGATAAATGACATGGCAGGGTTATAAAGCTGGAACGGATTAAGTTCGTCCTAAGGGGATCGGCTCAAGGGTTCACCAGGCGGTGGCAACCGTTCGTCGAATACCTCACAGAAAGGTAGAGGGAATGGAAAAGAAGAAGACAGCAGCAGCAACCCAGGGGGGGGGGGGGGGGGGGGCGGGGCAGGAACCAGAAGGACTCTCAGGGATGTTAGTGTATAAGTATAATATGTATAGGTTGTTGTTATAGGTAATTGTATACTGGACGGCTGAATTGTATTTTTTGGAGGGTATTTATTTGGGACAAGGCAGTTGCCATTTAGTTTTGTTTTTTTAATTTTGATGTTGTTTATATATTATTTATTTCTTGTTTAAAAAACTGGCCATTGTTATTTATATTGTTATATTACTGTGTGAAAGATACACAATGTACTGTTATGGTTGGCCAAAAATTTTGAATAAAATATATTTTTTTAAAAAATTAATCAAGAGCCTATCTATCTCTGTCTTAAAGACACTCAGTGATTTGGCCTCCTCAGCCTTCTGCGGCAAAGAGTTCCACATATTCACCACCCTCTGGCTGAAGAAATTCCTCCTCATCTCTGTTTTAAAGGATCGTCCCTTTAGTCTGAGATTGTGTCCTCTGGTTCTAGTTTTTCCTACAAGTGGAAACATCCTCTCCACGTCCACTCTATCCAAGCCTCGCAGTATCCTGTAAGCTTCAATAACATCCCCCCTCATCCTTCTAAACTCCAACAAGTACAGACCCAGAACCCTCAACTGTTCCTCATACGACAAGCTCTTCATTCCAGGGATTATTCTTGTGAACCTGCTCTGGACCCTTTCCAAGGCCAGCACATCCTTCCTTATATATGGGGCCCAAAACTGCTCACAGTACTCCAAATGGGGTCTGACCAGAGCCTTATACAGCCTCAGACGTACATCCCTGGTCTTGTATTCTAGCCCTCTCGACATGACTGCTAACATTGCATTTGCCTTTCTCACTGCCGACTGAACCTGCACATTAACCTTAAGAGAATCGTGAACAAGGACTCCCAAGTCCCTTTGTGCTTCTGATTTCCTAAGCCTTTCCCCATTTGGAAAATAGTCCAAGCCTCCATTCCTCCTTCCAAAGTGCATAACCTCACACTTTTCCACATTGTGTTCCAGTGTATTGCCCACTCTCCGAGCTTGTCCAAGTCCTTCTGCAGCCCGCCTGCTTCCTCAATACTACCTGTCCCTCTACAGATCTTTGTATCATCTGCAAACTTAGCAACAGTGCCTTCAGTTCCTTCTTCCAGATCATTAATGTATATTGTGAAAAGTTGTGGTCCCAGCACAGACCCCTGAGGAACACCTCTAGTCACCGGCTGCCATCCTGAAAAAGACCCCTTTATCCTCACTCTCTTCCTCTGCCAGTCAGCCAATCCTCTATCCATGCCAGGATCTTGCCCTGAACACCATGAGCTGTTAACTTATGTAATAGTCTCCGATGCGGCACCTTGTCAAAGGCCTTCTGGAAACCGAAATAAATCACGTCCGCTGGTTCTCCTTTGTCTAACTTCCTTGTTACCTCCTCAAAGAACTCCAACAGATTCGTCAGACACGACCTCCCTTTGACGAAGCCGTGCTGACTCAGTCCTATTTTACCGTGCACTTCCAAGAACTCCACAATCTCATCTTTAATAATAGACTCTCAAATCTTGCCAATCACCGAAGTCAGGCTAACCGGCCTATAATTTCCCGTCTTCTGCCTCCTTCCCTTCTTAAACAGTGATGTTATATTAGTCACTTTCCAGTCCTCCAGGACCCTTCCTTCCTCCAGTGATTCTTGAAAGATCATCACCAATGCCTCCACAATCTCCTCAGCTATCTCTTTTAGGACCCTTGGGTGTAGTCCATCCGGTCCAGGTGATTTATCCACCTTCAGACATAGAACATAGAACAATACAGCGCAGTACAGGCCCTTCGGCCCACGATGTTGCACCGAAACAAAAGCCATCTAACCTACACTATGCCATTATCATCCATATGTTTATCCAATAAACTTTTAAATGCCCTCAATGTTGGCGAGTTCACTACTGTAGCAGGTAGGGCATTCCACGGCCTCACTACTCTTTGCGTAAAGAACCTACCCCTGACCTCTGTCCTATATCTATTACCCCTCAGTTTAAGGCTATGTCCCCTCGTGCTAGCCATTTCCATCCGCGGGAGAAGGCTCTCACTGTCCACCCTATCTAACCCTCTGATCATTTTGTATGCCTCTATTAAGTCTCCTCTTAACCTTCTTCTCTCTAACGAAAACAACCTCAAGTCCATCAGCCTTTCCTCATAAGATTTTCCCTCCATACCAGGCAACATCCTGGTAAATCTCCTCTGCACCCGTTCCAAAGCCTCCACGTCCTTCCTATAATGCGGTGACCAGAACTGTACGCAATACTCCAAATGCGGCCATACCAGAGTTCTGTACAGCTGCAACATGACCTCCTGACTCCGGAACTCAATCCCTCTACCAATAAAGGCCAACACTCCATAGGCCTTCTTCACAACCCTATCAACCTGGGTGGCAACTTTCAGGGATCTATGTACATGGACACCTAGATCCCTCTGCTCATCCACACTTTCAAGAACTTTTCCATTAGCCAAATATTCCACATTCCTGTTTTTCCTTCCAAAGTGAATCACCTCACACTTCTCTACATTAAACTCCATTTGCCACCTCTCAGCCCAGCACTGCAGCTTATCTATATCCCTCTGTAACCTGCTACTTCCTTCCACACTATCGACAACACCACCGACTTTAGTACCGTCTGCAAATTTACTCACCCACCCTTCTGCGCCTTCCTCTAGGTCATTGATAAAAATGACAAACAGCAACGGCCCCAGAACAGATCCTTGTGGTACTCCACTTGTAACTGAACTCCATTCTGAACATTTCCCATCAACCACCACCCTCTGTCTTCTTTCAGCTAGCCAATTTCTGATCCACATCTCTAAATCACCCTCAATCCCCAGCCTCCGTATTTTCTGCAATAGCCTACCGTGGGGAACCTTATCAAACGCTTTGCTGAAATCCATATACACCACATCAACTGCTCTACCCTCGTCTACCTGTTCAGTCACCTTCTCAAAGAACTCGATAAGGTTTGTGAGGCATGACCTACCCTTCACAAAGCCATGCTGACTATCCCTGATCATATTATTCCTGTCTAGATGATTATAAATCCTGTCTCTTATAATCCCCTCCAAGACTTTACCCACTACAGACGTGAGGCTCACCGGTCTATAGTTGCCGGGGTTGTCTCTGCTCCCCTTTTTGAACAAAGGGACCACATTTGCTATCCTCCAGTCCTCTGGCACTATTCCTGTATCCAATGATGACATAAAAATCAAAGCCAATGGTCCAGCAATCTCTTCCCTGGCCTCCCAGAGAATCCTAGGATAAATCCCATCAGGTCCCGGGGACTTATCTATTTTCAGCCTGTCCAGAATTGCCAACACCTCTTCCCTACGTACCTCAATGCCATCTAATCTATTTACCTGGAGCTCAGCATTCTCCTCCACAACATTATCTTTTTCCTGAGTGAATACTGACGAAAAATATTCATTTAGTATCTCGCCTATCTCTTCAGACTCTACACACAACTTCCCATCCCTGTCCTTGACTGGTCCTACTCTGTCCCTAGTCATTCGCTTATTCCTGACATACCTATAGAAAGCTTTTGGGTTTTCCTTGATCCTTCCTGCCAAATACTTCTCATGTCCCCTCCTTGCTCGTCTTAGCTCTCTCTTTAGATCCTTCCTCGCTACCTTGTAACTATCCATCGCCCCAACCGAAACTTCACACTTCATCTTCACATAGGCCTCCTTCTTCCTCTTAACAAGAGATTCCACTTCTTTGGTAAACCACGGTTCCCTCGCTCGGCACCTTCCTCCCTGCCTGACCGGTACATACTTATCAAGAACACGCAGTAGCTGATCCTTGAACAAGCCCCACTTATCCAGTGTGCCCAACACTTGCAGCCTACTTCTCCACCTTATCCCCCCCAAGTCACGTCTAATGGCATCATAATTGCCCTTCCCCCAGCTATAACTCTTGCCCTGCGGTGTATACTTATCCCTTTCCATCCTTAACGTAAACGTCACCGAATTGTGGTCACTGTCCCCAAAGTGCTCACCTACCTCCAAATCCAACACCTGGCCTGGTTCATTACCCAAAACCAAATCCAATGTGGCCTCGCCTCTTGTTGGCCTGTCAACAAACTGTGTCAGGAAACCCTCCTGCACACACTGTACAAAAAACGACCCATCTAATGTACTCGAACTATATCTTTTCCAGTCAATATTTGGAAAGTTAAAGTCTCCCATAATAACTACCCTATTACTTTCGCTCTTATCCAGGATCATCCTCGCCATCCTTTCCTCTACATCCCTAGAACTATTTGGAGGCCTATAGAAAACTCCCAACAGGGTGACCTCTCCTTTCCTGTTTCTAACCTCAGCCCATACTACCTCGGAAGATGAGTCCCCATCTAGCATCCTCTCCGCCACCGTAATACTGCTCTTGACTAGCAGCGCCACACCTCCCCCTCTTTTGCCTCCTTCTCTGAGCTTACTAAAACACCTAAACCCCGGAACCTGCAACATCCATTCCTGTCCCTGCTCTATCCATGTCTCCGAAATGGCCACAACATCGAAGTCCCAGGTACCAACCCATGCTGCCAGTTCCCCTACCTTGTTTCGTATACTCCTGGCATTGAAGTAGACACACTTCAAACCACCTACCTGAACACTGGCCCCCTCCTGCGACGTCAAATCTGAGCTCCTGACCTCTATACTCTCATTCTCCCTTACCCTAAAACTACAATCCAGGTTCCCATGCCCCTGCTGCATTAGTTTAAACCCCCCCAAAGAGCACTAACAAATCTCCCCCCCAGGATATTTGTGCCCCGCAGGTTCAGATGTAGACCATCCTGTCTGTAGAGGTCCCACCTTCCCCAGAAAGAGCCCCAGTTATCCAGAAATCTGAATCCCTCCCGCCTGCACCATCCCTGTAGCCACGTGTTTAATTGCTCTCTCTCCCTATTCCTCATCTCACTATCACGTGGCACGGGCAACAACCCAGAGATAACAACTCTGTTTGTTCTAGTTCTGAGCTTCCATCCTCGCTCCCTGAAAGCCTGCCTGACATCCTTATCCCCTTTCCTACCTATGTCGTTAGTGCCAATGTGGACCACGACTTGGGGCTGCTCCCCCTCCCCCTTAAGGACCCGGAAAACACGATCCGAGACATCACGTACCCTTGCACCTGGGAGGCAACATACCAAACGTGAGTCTCTCACGCTCCCACAAAATCTCCTATCTGTGCCCCTGACTATAGAGTCCCCAATTACTAATGCTCTGCTCCTCTCCCCCCTTCCCTTCTGAGCAACAGGGACAGACTCTGTGCCAGAGGCCCGTACCCCATGGCTTACCCCTGGTAAGTCGTCCCCCCCACAAGTATCCAAAGCGGTATACTTGTTTCTCAGGGGAACGACCGCAGGGGATCCCTGCACTGACTGCTTTTTCCCAGTCCCTCTTACAGTTACCCACCTATCTCCAATCTTTGGTGTAACTAATTCCCTGAAGCTGCTATCTATGACCCCCTCTGCCTCCCGAATGATCCGAAGTTCTTCCAACTCCAGCTCCAGTTCCCTAACTCGGTCTTGGAGGAGCTGGAGATGGCAGCACTTCCTGCAGGTAAAATCAGCAGGGACACTAACTGCATCCCTCACCTCAAACATCCTGCAGGAGGAACCTTTCAGTTTCCTCAGATCCTTCTCCTTAGTAATGGTCACTGCACTCACCTCTGCCCCCTGGTTCTCCTGGAGCTCTGGCATCTCACTGGTGTCTTCCACCGTGAAGACTGATGTAAAGTAACGATTCAGTTCCTCTGCCATTTCTTTGTTTCCTATTATTACTTCTCCAGCCACGTTTTCCAGTGGTCCAATGTCTATTTTTGCCTCTCTCTTACCTTTTATATATTGAACAAAACTCTTCCTATCTTCCTTTATATTACTCGGTAACTTGCACTCATATTTCATCTTCTCTCCCCATATTGCTTTTTTAGTTGGCTTCCGCTCGCTTTTAAAGACTTCCCAATCATCTGGCTTCCCACTAATTCTCGCCACTTTGTATGCTTTTTCTTTTGCTTTTATGCTGTCCTTGACTTCCCTCATCAACCATGGAAGCCTTGTCCTCCCCTTAGCATGTTTCCTCCTCCTTGGGCTGAATTTCTGTTGTGCCTCGCAAATAATCCCCAAAAAATTCCTGCCGTTGCTGTTCCACTGTCTTCCCTGCTCGGCTCCTTTTCCAATCAACTCTGGCCAGCTCCTCCCCATGTCTTCGTAGTTACCCCTATTCAATTGTTATACCATTACATCTGATTGCAGCTTCTCCCTCTCAAACTGCAGGGTAAATTCTATCATATTGTGGTCACTGCTCCCTAAAGGTTCCTTCACGTTAAGATCCCTAATCAAGTCCGCCTCATTACACATCACCAAACCCAGAATTGCCTGTTCCCTAGTAGGCTCTACCACAAGCTGCTCCAAAAAAACATCTCTTAGACATTCCACAAATTCCTTTCCACCTGCATATTGAAGTCCCCCATGATTATTGTAATATTGCCTTTTTTACATGCCTTTTCTAACTCCTGATTTATTTTCTGTCCCACATCCTGACTACTGCTAGGGGGCCTGTACATAACCCCCATCAGTGTCTTTTTACCTTTGCGATTCCTCAACTCAACCCACAGAGATTCTATGCCTTCTGATCCTATATCGCTCCTTGCTATCGATTTAACTTCATTCCTTACTCACAATGCAACCCCGCCCCCTTTGCCCATCTGCCTGTCCTTTCGATAGGACACATATCCTTGTCATTTGGGACACGTGGGAAGAAATGTGTGAGTTTCCTCCCAAAAGTCCCGAAAGACGTGCTGTTAGGTGAATTGGACATTCTGAATTCTCCCTCTGTGTACCCGAACAGGCGCCGGAATGTGGGCGACGAGGGATTTTCACAGTAACCTCATTGCAGTGTTAATGTAAGCCTACTTGTGGGAATAAAGATTATTATTAATTAAATTAAACCGGAACACCCGGAGACACGGGGAGATCATGCAGACTTCGCACAGACAGTGACCCAAGCCGGGAATCGAACCTGGGACCCTGGGGCTGTGAAGCAACAATGTTAACCACTGTGCTACCGTGCCACCTGTAGGAATAGGAGTAGGCCATTCAGCCCCTCGTGTTGATGGTCCAACCAGGGTGGGGTCTTACTGGGCCTCTTATTGGGAAGGAGCCTGACCAGGTGACCAAAGTTTCAGTAGGGGCACATTTAATGAATGATCAGAATTCTGTACATTTTTGAATATTCATGGAAAAGGGCAAGAGTGGTCCTTGAGTGAGGGTGCGAAACTGGGGGAAAGTCAACTACAACAGAATTCGGCAAAAGCTGGAGAATGTGGATTGGGAGCGGCTTTTTGAGGGTAAATCCACATTTGATATGTGGAAGTCTTTTAAAGCCCAGTTGATTAGAGAGCAGGACAGACACATCCCTGTGAAAATGAAGGGCAGAAATGGCAAGATTAGGGAACCATGGATGACAGGGGAAATTGTGAGAATAGTCAAAATTATACAGTAAATGGCAGAACCCTTAGGAACATCGACATATAGAGGGATCTGGACGTTCAGGTCCATAATTCCATGAAAATCGCAATGCAGGTGAATAAGGTGATCAAGAAGGAATACGGCATACTTGCCTTCATTGGCTGGGGCATTGAGTAGAAGAGTGGCAGGTCATTTTACAGTTGTATAAAATTTTAGTTAGACCACATTTGGAGTATTGCGTGCCGTTCTGGTCACCACATTATCAGAAGCACGTGGAAGCTTTGGAGAGAGTGCAAAGAAGGTTCACCAGGATGTTTCCAGGTCTCGAGGGTGTTGGCTAGGAGGAGAGGTTGAATAAACTCAGATTGTTTTCGTTGGAAAGGCAGAGGCTGAGGGGGAGACCTGATTGAGGTCTACAAAATTCCCAGTGGTATAGACATGGTTAACAGTCAAGCTTTTTCCCAGGGTGGGAGACTCAATCACAAGGGGGCACAGGTTCAAGGTGAGAGGGGGAAAGTTTAGGGGAGATGTGCGGGGAAAGTTTTCACGTGGCGGGTGGTTGGTGCCTGGAACGCGTTGCCAGTGGAGGTGGTGGAGACGGGCCCGATAGCAACGTTTAAGATGTACCTCGATAGACACATGAGCGGGCGGGGAATGGAGGGGTACAGACTGTTTGGGTAATAAGTAGTAGGTCTAAATAAGGAATGTGGATCGGCGCAGGCTTGATGGGCCGAAGGGCCTGTTCCTGTGCTGTAATGTTCTTTGTTCTTTAAGATACATAAAACCACTGGAGTTATGGAACATATCAGAGTAATGCTACCTTTGCCATTTTCATCTGTGCAGTCAACCAACTGCCTTGATTGTGGGAGATACTGAGAGTTAATTTACACTTCCAAAGCTTAAGTCTCAAGCATGAGAGACTCTACAAGATTGAGTTTTTGTGATTCTTGAACATTTGTTCAAGACTTGAATTTATACAATAATCATTTCTAAATGAACTGCAGTTAAATTGACCATCAAATGAAATGTAAAGAGGTGGAGATTGGAAGATATGAGAAGAAAGCAATGAATTAGCTAAATGGGTGTTGTTCAGACTAGCGAAGGCAGGTTAAGGTCACCAAGGAATCAGTGCTAGATTCACATTTGTTCTCAATGTATAGATGACTTGGACTACAACTTAATTTGCACCATCTCAATCTGCTCATAACACAAAAGTAGAGGGGTTAGCAAATAGCAAGGAGGAGTAAATGTTTTAAGAGAGTAAATGAAAGGCTTATTAGCAGAATAAATTGAATTTGATAGATGAGGTAATTCATAGAACATAGAACAATACAGCGCAGTACAGGCCCTTCGGCCCACGATGTTGCACCGAAACAAAAGCCATCCAACCTACACTATGCCATTATCATCCATATGTTTATCCAATAAACTTTTAAATGCCCTCAATGTTGGCGAGTTCACCACTGTAGCAGGTAGGGCATTCCACGGCCTCACTACTCTTTGCGTAAAGAACCTACCTCTGACCTCTGTCCTATATCTATTACCCCTCAGTTTAAAGTTATGTCCCCTCGTGCCAGCCATATCCATCTGCGGGAGAAGGCTCTCACTGTCCACCCTATCCAACCCCCTGATCATTTTGTATGCCTCTATTAAGTCTCCTCTTAACCTTCTTCTCTCCAACGAAAACAACCTCAAGTCCATCAGCCTTTCCTCATAAGATTTTCCCTCCATACCAGGCAACATCCTGGTAAATCTCCTCTGCACCCGCTCCAAAGCCTCCACGTCCTTCCTATAATGCGGTGACCAGAACTGTACGCAATACTCCAAATGCGGCCGTACCAGAGTTCTGTACAGCTGCAACATGACCTCCCGACTCCGGAACTCAATCCCTCTACCAATAAAGGCCAACACTCCATAGGCCTTCTTCACAACCCTATCAACCTGGGTGGCAACTTTCAGGGATCTATGTACATGGACACCTAGATCCCTCTGCTCATCCACACTTTCAAGAACTTTACCATTAGCCAAATATTCCGCATTCCTGTTATTCCTTCCAAAGTGAATCACCTCACACTTCTCTACATTAAACTCCATTTGCCACCTCTCGGCCCAGCTCTGCAGCTTATCTATATCCCTCTGTAATCTGCTACATTCTTCCACACTATCGACAACACCACCGACTTTAGTATCGTCTGCAAATTCATTTCAGAGACATCCCCTCCAAACAGGTTCCTGCCCCTGCAGCAGTACCGCATCAAAGTCAAAATGCCATTTCCGAGACTCTGACAGAGGTAAACTGTCCGTGTCTCCCCCCCCCCCCCCCCCCCCCGGTCCGTCCGTCTCCACCCCTCTGCAGCCTCTGACAGAGTTGACCACACCATTGCCTTCCAGTGCGCCTCCTCTGTTATCCAGCAGGGTGGTTCCAGATTTATTTATCGAATCAAAACCAGGGAATTATTTACAGTGTCTTCATACCTCCTGCTGCAACATGACCTCTATTATCCTGCTGGATCTGTCCTTGACCCTCCCTATATCTCATCTTCTTGCTGTCCCATGGTGAAGGTGTGATATTTCCCACAACCGCTGATAACACCCAGCGCTACCTCAGCAGTATCTCTCTGGACAGTCCCACAGACTATCTTTCAGACATCCAATATTGGATGAGCTTAAATTTCCTCCAATGAAATATTGGGGAAGGCATAAATGTCACTTTTGACCCCCAAGCTAAACATCCAACCACCTAGTTGCAGCATGGCCTAAGATTGCCTATTTCCAGCTTCGTATCTTCACCCCATCTGAGCTTATCTGCTGAAAACCTCGCTCATGCCTTCATTACCTCTAGACTTGACTGTTCAAACACACTCCTGACTGGTTTCTCACATTCTACCCTCAAATCTTGGTCATCCAAACCTTGCTACCCTTGTTTTAACTCGTAACAAGTTCCATCTATCAGGCACGTGCCTGCTGAACTACATTGACTCCTTGTTGAAAGCTGCAGTTTAATCTGCATACTCCATATTCTGTTCCTGAAAGCCAATTTAAGGATACTCCTGGAGCTAACCTTTACGCAGTCTTTGATTTGTTTACAAAGTAAAACATTGCAAATTTCCACTACAGTTTCAGAAAGTGTCAAAAGAGAAAATGCTGGAAAATCTCAGCAGGTCTGGCAGCATCTGTAGGGAGAGACAAGAGCTAACGTTTCGAGTCCGATGACTCTTTGTCAATGCCCCAGGGCTTTTCTTTTCTCTCCCTACAGATGCTGCCGGACCTGCTGAGATTTTCCAGCATTTTCTCTTTCGTTTCAGATTCCAGCATCCGCCGTAATTTGCTTTTATTCAGAAAGTGTGTCTTTATATTGTGATGAATAAAAGGAATTGGTATGTACATTATTTTTTCTATCTGTTGCAGTAATGTTATTAAAAGCCTGGGTTACGGTATATATTAGTTGCAGTAATATTAAGAAAGATCCTAGATTAAGGTATCTTGTAAAAGGTCAGCTCATGATTAATTTTAACCATTTACTTGTTTACAAAGAAATACATAATGGAACTTTGCTGAGAGACTCCCTGAAGTGTCGATAATTTTAGATGTGTTTATACTTGGTAAGCCGTTAATGGGATATCTGAGTGGGATAGAGATTATGTAATTAATGGGAAGCACCAGGTCTGTAGCAAGTGGTTTTGACTGTAGGATTATTTTAGTCTGACACAGACAGGTTTATTTTAATATAAGAGGTCCCAATTTGTAAGTGGAATCACTCCTTGGGTAAAGTATCCTTTCCTCATGGTTTAACAAGTTGAAAAATTGTTGGGGTCTCGTCCTGCTTCCTGATATAAATTGGGGTCTGGTCCAGTGAAACCCAAATTAATGCCCTCCACCTGCATTAATTAAACAATTATAATACAATTAACACAGCACACACTCAGGCAGCACATTCCGGACCCTGAGGCGACATTGCGTCAATGTGTTTCTTCATGTCACCTTTGTCCTTTTGTTATTTACCTGAAAGCAGTGTCCTCTGGTTCTTGACCTTTCTGCCAATGGGAACAATTTCTTCTCAGCTACTCTCCAGACTCCTCATGATTTACAATGGCTCCATCAAATCGTCTCGCAACCTTCTCTTAAGGAGAACAGCCCAACTTTGCCGATCTATCCTCGTACCTGAAGCTTTTTCATCCCCAGAACTTTGTCATAAATCTTTTCTGCACTCTCACCAATGCCTTGACATCCTTCTTAAAGTGGATAATCCTATCAGGGAAATTCCAACGATGGTAAACTATAGCTTTGAGAGACTGGATGTTCCAGTGGAGGAGATTTAGATTGGAGGTTTATAAAATCATGAGTTCCAGGAGGATTAATAAGAAAAGACCATTCCACTTGGTGCAATAGTAAGGATGAGTAATCAATGCCCAATCATCATGAAGAACAAAAGTTTGAAAACGTGACTGTTCGATCTGGAAACATTTTGACTCTGAGGCAGCGATCACTACATCTGTTCAGAGGGAAATTAATGCTTATTTGAAGCAGAAAAGGTCTTTGTGTCATTCTATGAAAGGTACAGCAGAGACATGATGAAGTGGATTATGTCCTGCTAATAAAAGTCTCATTCCCCTGTCCAAATCCCTGAATGGTCTCGCCCCATCTTATTTATGCAACCCCCCTCCCCTCAGATCTTTGGGCTCCAATTCATGTCGCTGCACATCCCCAATATCATCACTCCACCGTTTGTGGCCAGGCCTTCAGCTGCCTAGCTCCTCGGAACTCAAACTGCCTCCTTCAATTTCGCTGCCCCTCATTTTTACACCCAGATGTTTGCCCAAACATTTGGTCACGAGTCTGAATATATAAACATATTAAGCTGTTTGTTTGAAATCCTGTTTCATAATGTTTCTGTGAAGCTCCTTGAAATGTTTTGCTATTTTAGCAGCATTATATAAAGGCTGCTGGTTCCGAGTACATCTGACTACGCTAGTAAATGCATGCACTCAGGCAATCCCTTTCAAATAACTTGCACCATAGATTGATTGTCTCTTGGTTTCCTGTGAAATGCATCCTTGATATTTATGCTGCCATTGACACCAATGACAAATCCTATATTTGAAGAATCAAAGAATCTTTTTCTGAGGCCTGTCTTCTCCTTTATCGCTCCAACCACCTCTAGTTTGTGCAGCTTTTATATTGTTTAATTTGGATTCCAGGAAATTTGTAAATGAGCAGGTTCCTAGCCTTTACATTGAATTCATCTTCATTATCGCAGAGGGAGACTGATTTATTTCTGCAAATGCCAGGATCTTCCCCTCAAATATTGATGATCTGGCCAGTATATAAAGCATGCTTTGCGTATTAGCAGTAGAGTAACAGAGGTGAAGGAACAAATCTCCAACTCATCCAGTCAGCTGCCAAAGTGTCAGATAGAAGAGCAAAACAAATGCTGTGATAGCGGATCACTCAACCGTCTGCGATGAACCATTGCTATTATCTTCCGCAATGTGTGTCCCAGCTGAGTCTGATTCTAGAAAGCAATCTACATCTTGGGGACTTCATGAGATTGCAAGTGGTTGATCTTTAATAATTGCTGGTGCAAATAAAAATTAACTGCAGATTAGAGAAGTTGTTTCCTCATGTGAGGAGAACAGCCATCAACAGTAATTCACTAACTTATATTAGTAACAGTGTATTGTGAGACCTTTTTGAAGTTAGTGTTTTAATCAGGACTTGCAATTGCGTGCAAGTCATTCAGTTCGGAGTTGGGATTCTTGGCCTGCCATAGGTGTAAATGTTGATTTGAAATAGAATGCTCTGTGCACGCGATGTAAACCATGTATAGTCATGGATTAATTAAACTAACTGGTTTATAACGCTGGAAGAATACCAATGAAAGGACAAGGCAGGTGGCAGTTTTGACTAGTGCAGTTGTGTGATAGGACGCTTAAATGTATTTGAATGCACTGTTAATTTATTTTTCATTTTCTGTTTCCACTGCAGGTGTAGGTCTAGGAATAAATGTATTATGAGTGCTAGTTCAATACTGTCTTCTTATTTATAGAAATCTATTTTTTTTAAATCATTTCCACAGAACCCAAGAAGGATCTTGGCGTACAGGAGCCAGGAATGATCTGGAGAATAACGGGGGGCCTCTACAGCATGACAAAGGGAGCAGTCGGTGCTACACTCGGAGGTGTGGCTTGGGTTGGAAGCAAAAGTCTGGAGCTGACCAAAACCGCCGTGACCACTGTGCCGGTGGCTGGCGCTGGCTTGGTGAAGGGCAGCGTGTCAGCAGTAACCAGTGGAGTCAGTGCCGTCGGCTCAGCTGTTGCCAGCAAGGTTCCTTTTACACCCAAAAAAAAGGACAAATCTGACTGACTAAATTTTTAGGGTACATTTTCCTTAAAACAAAACCAATATTCATCATGATTTAAGTATACCTGGGCATGCTAGGATACACTTGTATATGCTGTTATATTTCTTTTTTAAAGAGAGCAGACAGTGGGATATGTGTTTCTGGAAAACTCTGCTCCTCACTTCACTCCACCACCTGCAGTTCTCATATCACATCTTCACTGTGTGCTGTCAAAAACACAATGAGCAGTTGTCCCCATACTACATGTCCATTGACACAGTATAGCTTTATGCTTCTGGGCTTCTGCTGGTATAAGTGCCAGCATCGTCAGGACAGTAAGTCATACGATCCATAAAGAAGACATTTCCAGTGCTGATTCTTGCAACTAAAATGTCCCAAAGCTTTTTTTGCAGATGGGGATGAAACACATTATTACCACCAAGCGGTCCCCACCACCACCCACCCACTGTATATATTTATTAGTTCCTGCAGTATTTTGTATGCCTGTTTTGTTCCTGCTAATTGGGGCTAATTTTCAGTATTCAGATTTTGCTTTTTATCTGTTGGAGTAGTACGCTATAGGGTAAATGTTGCTTCAAATGTGTCTGTGGCAGAAAATGTTGAATTGTCACATTGGGGACAGTCAGCAACCGGTCTTCAAAAGTATTTCCTACAAAGCAACAAGTCAGTTTTTTGCTTGACAGTGCTCCTCTTTCATATGCCTAACTAGCTCAGTACTCGGATCAACAAGCAACGCTATAATGCTTCAGCGTAGTCGGTTGCATGTTGCCGTATGTAGCCTTACTCTTCACTACAGGTTTAAGTATTATTCCTTGCTATAAATGACTGGCTCAGCAGGTTATTACAATGAAACGTTGATGACCGTGATTCCCACTTGCTATTTGTGCTGATTGCTTTTCGTTGTGCTTTGAAACAGAAAATTAATTGATTGCGAAACATTTAGTTTTTGTCTATAATAGAACTATTTTTGCAAATATGACACCCGAAAGCAATGAATTAGACTGTAATTCTGTATTTTAATGGAAATAAAGTTTGAAAATCTCAATTGTTTGAAAGTGTTCAACTTCATATAGTTTGCACGGTACCTTCCAAAGATCAGTCAGTGCATTTATAGACATTGGGAACATTTTGTATCTATTCATTCGCAGAAAAATCATTTCACTTTAAACATGGGGTATAAGTCACTTCATTTTAATTAGGTTTATTAAAAGCAGTCGCAACAATTGAAAAATGTTAATATAGGATTGTAAAGGGCGTGGCAATATTCAACCTAAAATATTGCTTTTTAATGAAAATGCAAGGGAGCATTGGTTCAAAAGCAAAAATTGAACTAAAAGTATGAAGTCCTTCACATGAACTGATCCACGCCCAGAATAACCTTCCAGTTCAGGCAGTGGAGGTGAAAATTCTGCAATGTTTTAATTAGCAATCGGCTGCTGATCTGATGGGAATTTGGGATCTCTCCGGAAGGATGGGGAGGCAATGGCGTAGTGGTATTGTCATTGGACGAGTAAACCAGAGACCCAGAGCACTGCTTTGGGAACCCAGGTTCAAACCCCACCACTGCAGAGAAAAATCTGGAATTAAAAGTTTAATGATGACCATGAAACCATTGTCGTTTGTTGTAAAAAAAAACATCTGGTTCACTAATGTCCTTTAGGGAAGGAAACATGTGACTCCAGACCCACAGCAATGGGTTGACTCTTAACTGCCCCCTCAAGGGCAATTAGAGATGGGCAATAAATTCTGGCACAGCCTGCGACGCCCACCTCCCATTAACACATTTTTAAAAATTAAGATCGGCCAGTTGACATTCTTCATCTGTAATTATCTTGTGAAATAAACTCGCTTCAAGAAGTGGGTTTTACCAGCCGCAGAGTGTGTACTGCAATATATTGACAGATAGTGACACCCTTTCTGGTCACGAGCAGGTAGAAACGCGCCCAAGCACACACAGGTTTTCACTTGCTAGCTCGGATATATATATCTGGAAATTGAAGTTTCAAACCACTTCGAACTTACTGCCTGTGCCAGTTTTTCCTTTTCCTGTGGGGTGAGAACCACTGTGACCAGCAGAAATAGTCCAGAACCAGAGTGATACAGTCCAAAGGCACCCTGGAGATTGAGGGTTCAAATCCCAGACTCACAAGTTCTGACATTGAATTTACCGAACCTGGTTATTGGTGCAGTGAGGTGTCAAAAATAAAACAAAAACTGACAAACCTTTGAAACAAATCCCAGCCCGTTGGCTAAAGCCCATCAGGGAGGGGCCCTGCTAACCGTACCTTACCTGCCAATACATGACTGCAGTCCAGCACCAGATGGGTGATTCTCAACTCTGTTAAGAAGTAGCCCAGGACGCCTCTCCAAAGATGCGGTCGGGAATCCCCTTTGTAAGTTCACAGGCAAGGTTTGCATGGCGATTACAAACTTCCTCTGGGCAATTCCCCTCCACTGGGAGTCACAAACTCTGTCTGCTTCTGACCAGAAAACGTTAGAATTAAAACCTCTTCGAACTTCTGGGTACACTATTGCACAGAACCACACTGACCCCCAGAAAGACCCCCCCCATTGAATCACTGCAGTGTAGAAGGAGGCCATTTGGCCCATTGAGTCTCCACCGATCCAGTGAAAGAGGATCCTACCTCGATCCACTCCCCTTCCCTATCCCCGTCCTCTCTCTCTCTCCTCTCCACCCCCCCCCCCCCCCCCACCCCCCCCCCCCCCACCCCAAGAGCTATATCTAATTCCTTCTTGAAATTATACAGCGTTTTGACCTAAACTACTTGTCCTGTGTGCAGAATGTCCTGTAACCGCTCTGAGACATCCTTGACCCGAGCACCAGGGAGGCAACACACCATCCTGGAGTCTCGTTTGCCGCCACAGAAATGCCTATCTATCCCCCTTACAATCAAATCCCCGATGACTGTTGCATTCCTACATTTTTTACTCCTCCCCTTTGCAACAAATTTGGCTGCTGCTGTTTTCCCCGAGAGGTCATTCCCCTCAACAGTATCCAAAACGGTATATCTGTTTTGCAGGGGAATGGCCACAGGAGATTCCTGCACTATCTGCCCAGCTCTCTTGCGCTGCCTGGTGGTCACCCATTCCTTTCCTGCCTATGGATCGGAGCCTGCGGTGTGACCACCTCTCTATACGTGCGATCCATGATGCTCTCAGCTTCGTGGATGCTCCAGTGTCTCCAGCCGCCGTTCCAGGTCCGAAACCCGGGCTTCCAGGAGCTGTAACTGGAGACACTTCCTGCACACATGCTGGTCCCGGGAACTGGAAATGTATCCGGCCTCCCACATGCAGCAACAGGAGCAAACCAAGGCGTTGAGTTCTCTTGCCTTTTTTTTTTAAAGTATTTTTATTAAGGTTTTGCAGAATTTTTCATGATAAAACAGTAGTAACAATAATAACAAAACAAACTAGAGTGAATATTAACATAGTGCAAAAAGAGAATATACTAAAGCAATTAAATAGACATTACCCCACGCGACTCAGTCTTCCCACACCATCCCAATGAAGCACTCTCCACCCCCCCACAGATTGCTGCTGCTGCTGACATTTTAATTTTCCCCGAGAAAGTCGACGAACGGCTGCCACCTCCGAGAGAACCCCAGCATTGACCCCCTCAAGGCAAACTTTATTTTCTCGAGGCTGAGAAACCCAGCCATGTCACTGACCCAGGTCTCTACACTCGGGGGCTTCGAGTCCCTCCACATTAATAAAATCCGTCTCCGGGCTCCCAGGAAGGCAAAGGCCAAGACGTCGGCCTCTGAACTCCCGGGTCTTCTGACACTCCAAAGATCGCTATCTCTGGACTCGGCGCCACCCGTGTGTTAAGCACCTTGGACATTGCCCTCGCGAACCTGTGCCAGAACTCTAAGCTCCGGGCATGCCCAAAACATGTGGACATGGTTTGCAGGGCTGCCCTTGCACCTCACACGACTGTCTTCTATCCCAAAAACACTTGCTCATTCTCGCTGCTGTCATGTGTGCCCGGTGGACCACCTTAAATTGAATTAGACTGAGCCTGGCACATGATGAGGCGGAATTAACCCTGCCCACAGACCCGCTTCCAACTCCTCACCGAGCTCCTCCTCCCACTTGCCCGTGAGCTCCACCACCGGGGTTTCCTCTGCCTCCTGTAGATCCTGGTAGATATCCGACACCGTCACCTCCCCCACCCTGGTGCCAGAGACCACCCTGTCCTGTATCCTCAGTGGCGGTAGCGTTGGAAAGGCCGCTACCTGTTTTTTCAGGAAGGCTCGTACTTGCAGATATTTAAAGGCGTTTCCTGGTGGCAGATTAAGTTTGTCCTTCAAACTGGGAAAGCTTCCGTCTATGAACAGATCTCCCATCCTTCTGATGCCTGCCCTCTGCCAGCTCTGGAACCCACCATCCATCCTCCCCGGGACAAACCTGTGGTTGTTACATATCGGGGTCCAGACCGACCCTCCCTCCACCTTCTTGTACCTCCTCCACTGTCCCCAGATCCGCAGTGTCGCCACCACCACCGGACGTGTGGAGTAACGGGTCGGCGAGAACGGCAAAGGAGCCGTTATCAAAGCTCCCAGACTGGTACCTTTACATGACGCCGCCTCCAGCTGCTCCCACGACCCCCCCCCCCCCCCCCCCCCCCCCGACTGCGCTCCAACAGCGATCACCTTACTCGCGGCGTCTTATTCGCCCTCACAAAGCCCGTAATGATCCTACTCACCCCCTTAAAAAAGGCCTTAGGAATGAAGATGGGGAGGCGAGTTCTCTTGCCTTGACTTACCCTTTTAAATTAAAGCTTTCAAAGATGATATTAGATTAAATCCAATTTTCTATGTCCCTTCTTTGCTTGTCCGCGTTGCTACCAATTAGAGCCCTTACAGATTATAAATCACAAAACTTATTTTCAACTATAATTATGAAAGTTGTAAAGACTTACCAATCTTTCCCACTACTTACCAATCATCATAGAATGGACAGAGCAGAAAGAGGCCATTTGGCCCATCAAGCCTGCACCGGCCCTTGGAAAGAGCACCCTACTTAAGCCCACACCTCCACCCTGTTCCCATAACCCAACCTAACCTCTTTGGACATAAAGGGCAATTTAGCGTGGCCAACCCACCTAACCTACACATCGTTGGACTCTCCTTTGTATCCTCAGCTGCAGCAGGGCAAGACCCCTCTCGGAATATTTAAAAGTTACAAAGCAAGGAGAAAAAGCAAAGAGCACCACTCCCCGCTCTGCACCAAATTCCCACTCTGCCTGTGGCCTCACTCCAGATGTGGCTTCTCACCCACAGCTTGTGCATAAAGCTGACCATGACTACGGCAGCTACTGCTGTAAAAGCGAGGGTGTGACTTACTTTCCTTCAAAAGAACGAGGCCCCAGGAATGCGCTGTGCTGCCTGAGTCGGAAGGTCAGGCAAGACAGGATTTCAGCGAAGATACTGGGAGCGGAGTGGCAATCCATCGCAGATTGGCATTCGAGCAAGTTCAGGTGCATTGTTTATTTGGAGTTTTCAGTGCAGTGAAGATGCATTGATGGGGTAAAGGATAAAAACGGAGGACACTTTGTTCCATTTACTTTCCAAAGGACATGCACTGATATTAGAGGTCATCATTTAATGTATATGGGAGATTGTTTGAATACGGTTTGTGCTTATGTCCCACTTCCCAGTCTCATTTCAGTAATTTCCTGAGGTTTTTTTTCTGATAACTTGGTCTCCCAGTAAGGACCGAGTTGGAATTTCCGAGCAGCTGTCAATATACAGAAACCTCCCTCAGCAATTAGCCTTCAGTCAACCTCAATAGCTGCTTGTCTTATCACAGCCAAATGGGAAGGCAATGATTTGTCACACCACCAGCACTTTAGCAGCTAAACAGGCACAGAATCACTTAGCACACAAAAGGCCCTTCGGTCCACTGCGTCTGCACCGGTCAAACACAACCATCGAACCCAATTTTACACCACTTGACCCATCGCCTTGCCTGCCCTGTGATCGCAGGGGCACATCTAAATACTTCTTCAATGTTCTGAGGGTCTCTGCCTCCACCCCCCTTTCAGGCAGCGAGTCCCAGACTCCCACCCCCCTCGGGAAAAGGTTTTTCCTCACATCACCTCTAAACCTCCTGCCCCTCACCTTAAATCTCTGCCCCCTGGTCACTGATCCCTCCGCCAAGGGGAAAGTTTCTTCCTGTCTACTCTATCTATGCCACTCATAATTTTATACATCTCAATCCTGTCCCCCCTCAGTCTCCTCTGCCCCGAGTAAAACAATCCCAGTCGATCCAATCTCTCTTCATAAATAACACTCTCCAGCCCAGGCAACATCCTGGTAAATCCCCTCTGCACCCTTTCCAGTGGCTATCACATCCCTCCTGTAATGTGGATTCCAGAACTGCTCACAATACTCCAGCTGTGGCCTAACCAATGTTTTATACAGTCCCAGCAAAATCTCCCTGCTCTTAAACTCTATGCCTCGGCTAATAAAGGCAAGATTACCGCATGTCTTCTGAGCCACTGTATCCACCTGCTCTGCTACCTTAAGGGACGGGTGTACATGCACACCAAGGTCCCTCTGACCCTCGGTGCTTCCCAGGGTCCTGCCGTTTATCCTGTATTCCCTTTGCCTTGTTTGTCCTGCCCAAGTGCATCACCCCACACTTATCCGGATTGAATTCCATTTGCCACTAATCAGCCCGTCTACATCCTCCTGTAATCGAAGGCTATTCTATTTATCACCCCCCCAATTTTCATATCATCAGAAAACTTATTGATCAACCCCCCCACATTCATATCTAAATCATTTATATAAACCACAAACGGCAAGGATCCCAACACTGATCCCCGCGGGACTTCACTGGACACAGGCTTCCAGTCAGAAAAACACCCCTCGGCCATCAGAGTGTGAATTTGGTGCTGAGGGGAAAAAAGGTTCTCACCAACGCGAGGATTGGAGAGGCGGACCTACGAGCGAGGCTCGAGGGCAAGTGAGAGGTAGAAAGAAATCGAGCTGTGACCTCACGGTCAGCAGGTAAGTTGGGATCTCTTTTTCTCTTGGCATTGTAGTTGGTGTTGTAAGTTAACTTAAGGGAGAAGTCAGACAGGAGATCCCAGATCTGTGCCTCACTAACATGATCACGTTTTTTGAGGAGGTGACAAATATGATTGATGACGGGAGGGCAGTGGATGTGGTTTATATGGACTTCAGTAAAGCCTTTGACAAGGTGCCTCGTGGCAGGCTGGTACAAAAGGTGAAGTCACACGGGGTCAGAGGTGAGGTGGTAAGATGGATACGGAACTGGCTCGGTCACAGAAGGCAAAGGGTAGCAGTAGAAGGGTGTTTTCTGAATGGAAGGTTGTGACTAGCGGTGTTCCACAGGGATCGGTGCTGGGGCCTCTGTTGTTTGTACATAAACGATTTGGAGGAAAATGTAGCTGGTCTGGTTAGTAACTTCGCGGATGATACCGAGGGTGGTGGAGTGGCAGATAGTGTTGAGGATTGCCAGAGGATACAACAGGACATAGATAGGTTGGAGACTTGGGCAGAGAAATGACAAATGGTGTTTAATCCAGCCATATGTGAGGTAATGCATTTTGGTAGGTCTAACATAGAGGGGAAATATACCGTAAATGACAAAACTCTTCGGAATATAGAAAGTCAGAGATCTGAGCGTGCAGGTACACAGATCTTTGAAAGTGGCAACACAAGTGGACAAGGTAGTCAAGAAAGCATGCGGAATACTTGTCTTCATTGGACGGGGCATCGAGTATAAAAACTGACAAGTCATGCTGCAGTTGTATAGAACCTTGGTAAGGCTGCACTTGGAATATTTCACACAATTCTGGTCACCACACTACCAGAAGGATGTGGAGGCTTTGGAGAGGGTGCAGAGGAGGTTTACCAGAATGTTGCCTGGTCTGGAGGGTGTTAGCTATGTGGAGAGGCTGAATAGACTTGGACTGATTTCATTAGAATGACGGAGGTTGAGGGGTGACCTGATAGAGGTCTACAAGATTATGAGGGGCGTGGATAGAATGTATGGGCAGATGCTCTTTCCCAGGGTGGAGAGGTCTGTCACCAGGGGGCATAGGCTTAAGGTCCATGGGGCAAAGTTTAGAGGAGCTGTGCGAGGCAGGTTTTTTACGCAGAGGGTGGTGAGTGTCTGGAACACGTTGCCAGGGGAGGCTGTGGAAACAGATACATTAACGGTGTTCAAAAGACAGCTTGACAAACACATGGATAGGATGGGTATAGAGGGATACGGCACAAGGAAGTGCTGAGGGTTTTGGCAAAGGTTGGTATCATGACTGGTACAGGCTTGGAGGGCCGAAGGGCCTGTTCCTGAGCTGCATTGTTCTTTGTTCTCGTTCTTATTGTCAACCATCATTGCACCAGGATCTTGATCAATTGGACCTAGACAGTTAATGGTAGGTAGTTGGGGACAGTTAGAGAACAAATTGATCTACGAGTATAGGTTCATAGCTCCTTGAAGGTGGAGTCGCAGGTGGACAGGGTGGTGAAGAAGGCATTTGGCATGCTAGGTTTCATTGGCCAGAACATTGAATACAGGAGTTGGGACGTTTTGCTGAAGTTGTACAAGACATTGGTAAGACCACAAATGGAATACTGTGTTCTGTTCTGGTCACCCTATTATAGGAAGGATATTGTTAAACTAGAAAGAGTGCAGAAGAGATTTACGAAGATGCTACCGGGACTTGATGGTTTGAGTTATAAGGATAGGCTGGGGTTTTAAAAAATAATCATCTTTATTACTGTCACAAGTAGGCTTACATTAACACTGCAATGAAGTTACTGTGAAAAGCCCCTAGTCGCCACATTCCGGCGCCTGTTCAGGTACACTTAGGGAGAATTCAGAATGTCCAATTCACCTAACAGTACGTCTTTCAAGACTTGTGGGAGGAAACCTGAGCACCCGGAGGAACCCCACGCAGACACGGGGAGAACGTGCAGACTCCACACAGACAGTGACCCAAGCCGGGAATCGAACCTGGGACCCTGGTGCTGTGAAGCAACAGTGCTAACCACTGTGCCACCCCTGGAGCGTAGGAGGCTTAGGGGTGATCTTACAGAGGGCTATAAAATAATGAGGGGCATAGATAAGGTAGATAGTCAACATTTCCCAAAGGTAGAGGAGTCTAGAACTAGAGGGCGTAGGTTTACGGTGAGAGGGGAGAGATACAAAAGAGACCAGAGGGTGGTGAGTGTCTGGAACGAGCTGCGAGAGGCAGTAGTAGGGGCGGGTACAATTTTGTCTTTTAAAAAGCATTTAGAGAGGACGACATACAGGGCCTGGTGGTGAAGACGGAGATGCATGAGGCACATCAGAAACGATGTGTGGAAAGGTTGGAGGCACTGGAGAACAACGCAAGGAGGAACAACTTGAGGATTCTTGGTCTTCCTGAAGGTGCGGAGGGAGAGGACGTCGGGGCATATGTGAGCACGATGCTGCACTCGTTAATGGGAGCGGAGGCCCCGGCGGGTCCGTTGGAGGTGGAGGGAGCATACCGAGTGATGGCGCGAGGACCGAGAGCAGGAGAAATTCCCAGAGCCATAGTGGTGAGATTCCTCCGTTTTAAGGACAGAGAGATGGTCCTCAGATGGGCAAAGAAAACTCGGAGCAGTAAATGGGAGAACGCGGTGATCCGCGTTTATCAAGACTGGAGTGCGGAGGTGGCGAGAAGGAGGGCGAGCTTTAATCAGGCCAAGGCGGTGCTTCATAAAAAGAAGATAAAATTTGGAATGCTGCAACCGGCAAGACTGTGGGTCACATATCGAGGGAGGCACCACTACTTTGAGACGGCGGATGAAGCGTGGACTTTTATTGTGGAAGAAAAACTGGAATGAGCGGGTTATTAAAAAGAACGTTTCAACAAAGTGGTGGGGCGAATGTGGGGGACGAAGAGGGGGGTTAAAAAGGGGGGAAAGAGGAGTTTTATGTACTAATCCTGCGATGTGGTAACTTTTCTCTCTTCCACAGGTGGTGATGGGGGGAGGTGGAGGAGATGGGGCGTTGGCCATTGGGGGCGGGGCCGAGGGAGAAGCGCGGGCTTGGTTCCCGCGCTATGATAATCATGGCGGGAATAGAGAAGCAGGAAGGAGGGGGCGTCGCACGGTGCGAGCCGAGGTCACGGGGGGAAGCCGAGGTCGGCCAGAGTTTGCTGACTTCTGGGAGCAACATGGGGGGAGTAATTACGCTAGCGGGGGATCTAGCGGGGGGTGGGTGGGAGGGGGGAATTACTGGGTTGCTGCTGCTGGGGAGAGGGGGGAGCTGGTATGGGAGGGGATGGGCGGGGGGGCACCGCCTGGGGGAGATACAGTTGCGTGGGAACCGGGTGAGGAGCTGGGAAAAGGGGATGGCTAATCGACAATGGGGGGGGGGGGGGGTAGGAAGCCCCCAACTCGGCTGATCACGTGGAACGTGAGAGGGCTGAACGGGCCGATAAAGAGGGCACGGGTACTCGCACACCTTAAGAAACTTAAGGCAGATGTGGTTATGTTACAGGAACGCACCTGAAACTGATAGACCAGGTTAGGCTACGCAAAGGATGGGTGGGGCAGGTGTTCCATTCGGGGCTAGATGCGAAAAACAGGGGGGTGGCTATATTAGTGGGGAAGCGGGTAATGTTCGAGGCAAAGACTATAGTGGCGGATAACGGGGGCAGATACGTGATGGTGAGTGGCAAACTACAGGGGGAGACGGTGGTTTTGGTAAATGTATATGCCCCGAACTGGGATGATGCCAATTTTATGAGGCGGATGCTAGGACGCATTCCGGACCTAGAGATGGGAAAGCTGATAATGGGGGGAGAGTTTAATACGGTGTTGGAACCAGGGCTGGATAGGTCGAAGTCCAGGACTGGAAGGAGGCCGGCAGCAGCCAAGGTACTTAAAGATTTTATGGAGCAGATGGGAGGTGTAGACCCGTGGAGATTTAGCAGACCTAGGAGTAAGGAGTTCTCGTTTTTCTCCTATGTCCATAAAGTCTACTCGCAAATAGACTTTTTTGTGCTGGGAAGGGCGTTGATCCCGAAGGTGAGGGGAACGGAGTATACGGCTATAGCCATTTCGGATCACGCTCCACACTGGGTAGACTTGGAGATAGGGGAGGAAACAGGAGGGCGCCCACCCTGGAGAATGGACATGGGACTAATGGCAGATGAGGGGGTGTGTCTAAGGGTGAGGGGGTGCATTGAAAAGTACTTGGAACTCAATGATAATGGGGAGGTCCAGGTGGGAGTGGTCTGGGAGGCGCTGAAGGCGGTGGTTAGAGGGGAGCTGATATCAATAAGGGCACATAAAGGGAAGCAGGAGAGTAAGGAACGGGAGCGGTTGCTGCAAGAACTTTTGAGGGTGGACAGACAATATGCGGAAGCACCGGAGGAGGGACTGTACAGGGAAAGGCAAAGGCTACATGTAGAATTTGACTTGCTGACTACGGGCACTGCAGAGGCACAATGGAGGAAGGCACAGGGTGTACAGTACGAATATGGGGAGAAGGTGAGCAGGTTGCTGGCACACCAATTGAGGAAAAGGGGAGCAGCGAGGGAAATAGGGGGAGTGGGGGATGAGGAAGGAGAGATGGAGCGGGGAGCGGAGAGAGTGAATGGAGTGTTCAAGACATTTTATAAAAAATTATATGATGGGAGGGAGAGAATGATGGGCTTTTTGGATCGGCTGGAATTTCCCAAGGTGGAAGAGCAGGAAAGGGTGGGACTGGGAGCACAGATCGAGGTAGAAGAAGTGGTGAAAGGAATTAGGAGCATGCAGGCGGGAAAGGCCCCGGGACCGGATGGATTCCCAGTCGAATTCTATAGAAAATATGTGGACTTGCTCACCCCGGTACTGACGAGGACCTTTAATGAGGCAAAGGAAAGGGGACAACTGCCCCCGACTATGTCTGAAGCAACGATATCGCTTCTCTTAAAGAAGGAAAAGGACCCGCTACAATGCGGGTCCTATAGACCTATTTCCCTCCTAAATGTAGATGCCAAGATCCTGGCCAAGGTAATGGCAATGAGAATAGAGGATTGTGTCCCGGGGGTGGTCCACGAGGACCAAACTGGGTTTGTGAAGGGGAGACAGCTGAACATGAATATACGGAGGCTGTTAGGGGTAATGATGATGCCCCCACCAGAGGGGGAAACGGAGATAGTAGTGGCGATGGATGCCGAGAAAGCATTTGATAGAGTGGAGTGGGATTATTTGTGGGAGGTGTTGAGGAGATTTGGTTTTGGAGAGGGGTATGTTAGATGGGTGCAGCTGTTGTATGGGGCCCCGATGGCGAGCGTGGTCGCAAATGGACGGGGATCTGCATATTTTCGGCTCCATAGAGGGACAAGGCAGGGATGCCCTCTGTCCCCATTATTGCTTGCACTGGCGATTGAGCCCCTGGCGATAGCGTTGAGGGGTTCCAAGAAGTGGAGGGGAGTACTTAGAGGAGGAGAAGAACACCGGGTATCTTTGTATGCGGACGATTTGTTACTATATGTGGCAGACCCGGCGGAGGGGATGCCAGAGATAATGCGGATACTTGGGGAGTTTGGGGATTTTTCAGGGTATAAATTGAACATGGGGAAAAGTGAGTTGTTTGTGGTGCATCCAGGGGAGCAGAGTAGAGAAATAGAGGACCTACCGTTGAGGAAGGTAACAAGGGACTTTTGTTACCTGGGGATCCAGATAGCCAAGAATTGGGGCACATTGCATAGGTTAAATTTAACGTGGTTGGTGGAACAAATGGAGGAGGATTTCAAGAGATGGGATATGGTATCCCTGTCACTGGCAGGGAGGGTGCAGGCGGTTAAGATGGTGGTCCTCCCGAGATTCCTCTTTGTGTTTCAGTGCCTCCCGGTGGTGATCACGAAGGCTTTTTTTAAAAGGATTGAGAAGAGTATCATGAGTTTTGTGTGGGCCGAGAAGACCCCGAGAGTGAGGAAGGGATTCTTACAGCGTAGCAGGGATAGGGGGGGGTGGCACTACCGAGCCTAAGTGAGTATTATTGGGCCGCTAATATTTCAATGGTGAGTAAGTGGATGGGAGAGGAGGAGGGAGCGGCGTGGAAGAGATTAGAGAGGGCGTCCTGTAGGGGGACTAGCCTACAGGCTATGGTGACATCCCCATTGCCGTTCTCACCGAGGAACTACACCACAAGCCCGGTGGTGGTGGCTGCACTGAAGATTTGGGGACAGTGGAGACGGCATAGGGGAAAGACTGGAGCCTTGGGGGGTCCCCGATAAGAAACAACCATAGGTTTGCCCCGGGGGGAATGGATGAGGGATATGGAATGTGGCAAAGAGCAGGAATAACGCAACTGAAAGATCTGTTTGTGGATGGGAAGTTCGCGAGTCTGGGAGCGCTGACCGAGAAATATGGGTTGCCCCAAGGGAATGCATTCAGGTATATGCAACTGAGGGCTTTTGCGAGGCAACAGGTGAGGGAATTCCCGCAGCTCCCGACACAAGAGGTGCAGGACAGAGTGATCTCAAAGACATGGGTGGGGGATGGTAAGGTGTCAGATATATATAGGGAAATGAGGGACGAAGGGGAGACTATGGTAGATGAACTAAAAGGGAAATGGGAAGAAGAGCTGGGGGAGGAGATCGAGGAGGGGCTGTGGGCAGATACCCTAAGCAGGGTAAACTCGTCGTCCTCGTGTGCCAGGCTAAGCCTGATTCAGTTTAAGGTATTACACAGGGCGCATATGACTGGAGCACGGCTCAGTAAATTTTTTGGGGTGGAGGATAGGTGTGCGAGGTGCTCGAGAAGCCCAGCGAATCATACCCATATGTTTTGGTCATGCCCGGCACTACAGGGGTTTTGGATGGGGGTGACAAAGGTGCTTTCAAAAGTAGTGGGGGTCCGTGTCGAACCAAGCTGGGGATTGGCTATATTTGGGGTTGCACAAGAGCCGGGAGTGCAGGAGGCGAGAGAGGCCAATGTTTTGGCCTTTGCGTCCCTAGTAGCCCGGCGCAGGATATTGCTAATGTGGAAAGAAGCCAAGCCCCTGGGGGTGGAGACCTGGATAAATGACATGGCAGGGTTTATAAAGCTAGAGCGGATTAAGTTCGTTCTAACGGGGTCGGCTCAAGGGTTCACCAGGCGGTGGCAACCGTTCGTCGAATACCTCGCAGAAAGATAGATGGAATGGAAAAAAGAAGGCAGCAGCAGCCCAGGATGGGGGGGGGGGGGGGGGGGGTGGGGGGGGGAGGGGGGGTAGAGGAGGGGGTGGCGGGGGGGGGGAGGGGAGAGGGGGGGAGGGGGGGGGAGGAGGAACCAGAAGGACTCTCAGGGTTGTTAATATATACTGTATAATATGTATAGGTCGTTGCTACAGATAATTATATATTGGACTGTTAAATTATATTTTTGGAGAGTGTTACTTGTGATAAGGCAGTTGCCAATTAGGGTTAGTTTTCATTTTTGTTATTTATTATTTATTCATTTTCTGTTTATAAAATAGGTCATTGTTATTTGTATTGTTATAATATTGTGTAAAGGATGCACAATGTACTGTGTTGGTTGACCAAAATTTTTCAATAAAATATTTTATTAAAAAAAAATAAAAAATAAAAAGCATTTAGAGTTATATGGGTACAGAGGGATATGGGCCAAATGCTGACAATTGGGACTAGCTTAGTGATAGAAACTGGGCGGCATGGACAAGCTGGGCCGAAGGGCCTGTTTCCGTGCTGTAAAACTCTCTGACTCATCACCCTCTGCTTCCTGCCACTCAGCCAAATTTGGATCCAATTTGCTAAATTTCCTTGGGTCCCATGGGCTCTGACCTTCACTATCAGCCTCCCATGTGGAACATTATCAAAAATCTTGCTGAAGTCCAAGTCGATTACGCCAAATGCATTGCCCTCATCTACACAATTGGTCACCTCTTTGAAAAATTCACTCATGTTGGTCAGACATATCCTCCCCTTAACAAAACCATGCTGACTGTTCCTGATTAATCCCTGCCTCTCCAAATGCAGATTAATTCAGTCTCTCAGAATTGCTTCCAATAGTTCCCCCCCCCCCCCCCCCCCCCCCCCACTGAGGTTAGACTGACCGGCCTGTAGTTTCCTGGTATATCCCTTCCTCCCTTATTGAATAATGGAACCACATTGACTATCCTCCAGTCCCCCGGCACCTCTCCTGTGGACAGAGAGGAATTGAAAATCATTGCCAACGCCCCTGCTATTTCCTCCCTTGTCTCATTTAACAGCCTGAGATACATTTCATCTGGCCCTGGAGATTTGTCTACTTTTTAGCCTGCCAGACCACTCAGAACCTCCTCTCTGTCTATGTTAATCTCTTTAATTTTATTACAGTCCTTCTCCCTGATTTCTATACCCACACTGTCCCTCTCACGAGTGAACATTGGCAAAAAGTATTCATTCAGAACCCTACCTACATCCTCCGGCTCCACATACAAATTACCACTCTGGTCCTTAATGGTCCCTACTCTTTTCCTAGTTATCCTTTACCCCCTAGAGCATCACGGTGGCACACTGGTTAGCACAATGCCAGGGACTTGGGTTCAACTCCAGCCTTGGGTCACTGTCTGTCTGGAGCTTGTACCTTCTCCCTGTGTCTGCGTAGGTTTCCTCCGGGTTCTCCGGTTTCCTCCCACAACCAAAAGATGTATGGGGTAGGTGGATTGGCCATGCTAAATTGCCCCTCAGTGTCCAGGGATGGGCAGGTTAGATTATAGGGTTTTTGGATAGGGTGGGGTGGACGGGGCAGTGGACATGTGTAGAGTGCTCATTCGAAGGGTCAGAGCAGACTCAATGGGCCGAATAGCCTCCTTCTGCACTGTAGGATTTCTATGAACATTTTCTAATGCTTCTGCTGTTTTAAGCCCTCAATATCTGCCACAAGCCTCCCTTTATCTCCTTATCCAATGCTGCATATCCCTCGATATCCAGGGTTCACTAGATTTGTTGGTCCCACCCTTTTTCTTGATTGGAACATGTTGGCCCTACACTCTCCTTATTTCCTTCTAGAATGCGTCCCACTGTTCTGTCACAGATTTACCTAAAACTATCTGCTCCCGTCCACTCTGGCCAAATCATATCTGATCTTAATAAAATCAGCTTTGCCCCCAGTTTAGAGCTTTGATCTCAAGCCCATCCTTGTTCTTTCCCATAACAATCTTAAATCTAACTGAGTTATGATCACTGTCTGCAAAATACTCCCCCACTGATACTTCAACCACCTGCCTGGCTTCATTACTGAAATTAAGTTCAGGACCACCCCCTCTCTTGTTGGACCTTCCAGTACTGGCTTAGAAAGTTCTCCTGGATACATTTTAAGAGTTAATGTTGGGGACATTGAAATCCCACACTATCACTACCCTATTACTTTTACACCTCTCTGAAATTTGTCTTCATATCTGCTCTTCTATTTCTCTCGAACTTTTAGGGGGGGCCTATCGAACACTCCCACCATTGTGATTGCTCCTGTTTGGTTTTTAAGTTCTCCCCATATGGCCTCAGTTGAAGAGCCTTCTCAAATGTCACCACTTCTTACTGCTGTAATTGCTTCCACGATCAAAATTGTGACATCCCCTTGTCTTTTACCTCCTCCCCTGTCTCGCCTGAAGATCCTGTATCCTGGAATCTTGAGCTGCTAATCCTGCCCCTCTCTCAACCATGTCTCAGTGACAGCAACAACATCATACTCCCATGTTTTAATTTGTGCCCTCAATTCATCTGCCTTGTTTGTCAGACTCCTTGCATTAAAATAAATACCATCCAATCTTGCCAAACTCCCTCATGACTTAATTAGTATAAACTTTCTATGTCTTACTGACTCACTTGATGTCTCTTTTAATTTTGGCTGTGCATCTATCCCTGCTGAACCTTCTCTCAGGATCCCAGGCCCCTGCCAAGTTAGTTTAAACCCTCCCCAACAGAATTAGCAAACCTCCCTGCAAGGACACTGGTCCCATTTTGATTCAGGTGCAAGCTGTCCGCCTTCTACAGGTCCCACCATCCCCCAAAACAGTCCCAATGTCCCAGAAATCTAAAGCCCTCCTTCCTGCACCATCCCTCCAGCCACACATTCATCTGGACTAACCTCCTGTTTCTATACTCACTAGCACGTGGCACCGGAAGTAATCCAGAGATTACAACCTTCTGGGTCCTGTTTTTTAATCTACTTCCTAGCTCCGTAAATTCTGCTTTCAGGACCTCATTCCTTTTTCTGCCAATATTATTGGTACCAATGTGAACCACGATATCTGTCTGTTTGGCCTCCTCCTTCAGTGAGCCCTGCAGCCGTTCAGTGACATCCCTGACCTGGCACCAGGGAGGCAACACTCCATCCTAGAGTCACGTCTTTGTCTGCAGAAATGCCTGTAGGCTCCTCTTACAATTGAATTCCTGCCACGATCGCCCTGACATTCCCCCCTCCCCTCTTGTACAAAAGACCCACCCATGGTGCAATGATTTGGCTGCCACTGCTTTCCCCGACACAGTCATCCCTCCCACAACAGTATCCAAAATGGTCTATCTGTTAGAAAGGGGGATGGCCACAGGGGACTCCTGCACTACCTGCCTTCCTCTGCTCTACCTGGGGGTTACCCATGCCCTCTCTGCCTGTTCAATCCTCACCTTAATACTTACCTGCATTCAGATAGCACCTTACACAAACAATTCAGGGTGTTTAGAGGCGCAGTTGGTCAAAAATGAAAATGAAAATCGCATATTGTCACGAGTAGGCTTCAATGAAGTTACTGTGAAAAGCCCCTAGTTGCCACATTCCGGCGCCTGTTCGGGGAGGCTGGTACGGGAATTGAACCGTGCTGCTGGCCTGCCTTGGTCTGCTTTCAAAGCCAGCGATTTAGCCCAGTGAGCGAAACCAGCCCCTGGTAATTTTTATTGTCACAAGTAGGCTTACATTAACACTGCAATGAAGTTACTGTGAAAAGCCCCTAGTCGCCACATTCCGGCGCCTGTTCGGGTACACTGAGGGAGAATTCAGAATTCTCGGCTGGTACGGGAATTGAACCCGTGCTGCTGGCCTTGTTCTGCATCACAACCAGCTGTCTAGCCCACTGAGCTAAACCAACCCCCAATGAACACTGACCAGAGTGGAAATATTAAGTTTGGATTGTACGAGGAATCCTGAAGGAAGAGAGGAAATTTTAAATGTTCAGGATTTAAAGAGGGAATACAAGAGTGTGGGGTTTAGACAGGTAGGACATGTCTGTGAATGATGAGGCAAGAGGGAACAAACCCAGATAGAGAGTTGTGAGGGGGCTTCAGGGGGCAAAGACACAGGGGTAAATGTTCAATCCCGCCCCTGTGGGAATGGGTGTGGGTGGGATGGGCCATTTAACGGTCCGTTGACCTTGGATGGGAGTTTCCAGTCTCAGGTGGATACAACCAGAAAATCCCCCCAAGAAATGTCGCCACGTGTGAATGTGTTAAATTGAAGGTGTTTCTGGGAGCCATGTAGCTTAATGGTAGGTAAAGGATATTCCTGATGGGATGCAACTAAAAGGTTTTGGATGAGTTGAAGTTTATGGAAAGTGGAAAGCTGGCCAGGAGAGCGTTGCTATGGTTGCTGGTGGATTCTAAAAGGCCGAACAAGGGATCCAGCCGCTGGAAAAGGCAGTGGGAAGGCTGTTTTGACGGATGCTGAGATTGCGAGTAGTGCAGTTAAAACTGAGACAATGATTGGAAAAGGATTAAATCGATTGAAAAGGAACAGAGATGGTGTTTGTGTAAAGGTTGATGGTTTAGTCACCCAGTGTTACTGTCGCTGGGTCAAAATCCTGGCACCTCCTCCCTACCGGCACTGTGGGTGTCCCTACACCTCACCACTACCTTCTTGGGCGTCATTGGGGATGGACAATAAATGCTGTCCTAGCCAGCAACAGCCACATCCCGCTAAAAACAAATTGTGGCTCATTCAGGACAATTGCAATCTGATAGCACAGTGGTGTCCTCCCACAGTCCAAAGATGTGCGGGTTAGGTGAATTGGCCAATGATAAATTGCCCTTAATGTCCAAATTGCCCTTGGTGTTGGGTGGAGGTGTTGAGTTTGGGTAGGGTGCTCTTTCCAAGAGTTGGTGCAGACTCGGGGGGCCGAATGGCCTCCTTCTGCACTGTAAATTCAATGATAATCTATGATTAATCTAGGACAAAGGTTCGGCACAACATCGTGGGCCGAAGGGCCTGTTCTGTGCTGTATTTTCTATGTTCTATGTTCTATGTTCTATGGCAGTGAAGGGATCCGGGTCCCACTAAGGATCAGGTAGAAGAGAATACGGTGAGGCATGGCGATGAAGAGGTTAGCACTACTGCCTCACAGTGTGAGGACCCAAGTTCGATCCCGGCTCTGGGTCACTGTCCGTGTGGAGTTTGCACATTCTCCCCGTGTCTGCCTGGGTCTCACCCCCACAACCCAAAGATGTGCCGGGTAGGTGGGTTGGCCACGCTAAATTACCCCTTAATTGGAAAAAATGAATTGGGTACTCTAAATTTAAAAAAGGTAGAAAAGATACTAAATCAATGTGAATCCCGCTGAGCTGGATAACAAAGTGAAGGTGCAGGAACAGCATTAGTGTCATCAGTCGTGTTAAAGGATATGGAGATGTGATGCTGTAAACGATGACTCTGAGCTCCAGGTCAGAAGTTTGATCATTGAAGTTGGTTCTAAACAATTGACATTTGAGGGCAGAAGAGGTCACTGTGTGCTCCGGGTCATTAAACAGAGTCCCCCTCTGCTGTAGGTAAAATACTCTGTGGCATAAACCTGCTGCACAGCTCGCTCCAAATCATTGTTACAGAGGATTGATCATATTTCCTCACCCCAATCAGGCGCAAAAATGTCCAGTTTTTCATCGGCGATTTTGGGTCTGAGCTCAATCTCCGGCGATGACATATGGGGTAAGAAATGTTCTTATGTTGTTTATAATGAATGTTTTTGTGCCTATTTTCTTCCTTCTGTCAAGGGAACTGTTTTTGTGAGTCCCAGTACCAAGGAGAGATGGTACATCAGTTTGTACTGCCCACTATCAATGCTGTTTGTTCCAAAGCGAGGAATATTGAACAGAGAATCGCAACAAGGCTGTTTTTTAAAATTCCTTTTTATGGGATGTGGGTGTCGTTGGCTAGGCCAGCAATTATTGCCCATCCCTAATTGCACTTGAGAAGGTGGCATTGAGCTGCCTTCTTGGACCGCTGCAGTTCATGTGGTGTAGGTACATCCACTATGCTGTTAGGGAGGGAGTTACGTAGATACATAGAAGATAAGAGCAGGAGGAGGCCTTTTGGCCCTTCGAGCCTGCTCCGCCATTCATCACCATCATGGCTGATCATCCAACTCAATAGCCTAATCCTGCTTTCTCCCCAAAACCTTTGACCCCATTCTCCCCAAGTGCTATCTAACCACCTCTTGAATATATTCAATGTTTTAGCATCAACTACTTCCTGTGGTAATGAATTCCACAGGCTCACCACTCTTTGGGTGAAGAAATGTCTCCTTATCTCTGTCCGAAATGGTTTACCCTGAATCCTCAGACTGTGACCCCTGGTTCTGGACACACCCATCATTGGTAACATCTTCCCTGCATCTACCCTGTCCAGTCCTGTTAGAATTTTATACGTCTCTATGAGATCCCCCCTCATTCTTCTGAACTCCAGCGAGAACAATCCCAACCGAGTCAATCTCTCCTTAAATGACAGTCCCGCTATCCCTGGAATCAGTCTGGTAAACCTTCGCTGCACTCCCTCGAGAAGAACATCCTTCCTCAGAGAAGGGGACCAAAACTGCCCACAATACTCCAGGTGTGGCCTCACCAAGGCCCTGTACAACTGCAGCAACACATCCCTGCTTCTATACTCGAAACCTCTCGCCATGAAGGCCAACATTCCATTAGCCTTCTTTACCGCCTGCTGCACCTGCATGCTTACCTTCAGCAACTGGTGCACAAGGACACCCAGGTCCCGCTGCACACTCCCCTCTCCCAATTTACAGCCATTCAGGTGGTAATCTGCCTTCCTGTTTTTGCTTCCAAAGTGAATAATCTTACACTTATCCAAATTATACTGCATCTGCCATTGATTTGCCCACTCGCCCAACCTGTCCAGATGTGGTATATCTGGATCTCCAGAAAGCCTTTGACAAGGTGCCTCACAAAAGGTTGCTGCATAAGATAAAGATGCATGGCATTAAGGGGAAAGCAGTAGCATGTATAGAGGATTGGTTAATTAATAGAAAGCAAAGAGTGGGGATTAATGGGTGTTTCTCTGGTTGGCAATCAGTAGCTAGTGGTGTCCCTCAGGGATCAGTGTTGGGCCCACAATTGTTCACAATTTACATGGATGATTTGGAGTTGGGGACCAAGGGCAATGTGTCCAAGTTTGCAGATGACACTAAGATGAGTGGTAAAGCAAAAAGTGCAGAGGATACTGGAAGTGTGCAGAGGGATTTGGAAAGGCTAAGTGAATGGGCTAGGGTGTGGCAGGTGGAATACAACGTTGACAAATGTGAGGTTATCCATTTTGGTAGGAATAACAGCAAAAGGGATTATTATTTAAATGATAAAATATTAAAACATGCTGCTGTGCAGCGAGTTTCCTAGAACAGCATGTAATGGAACCTACGAGGGAACAAGCGGTCCTAGATCTGGTCCTGTGTAATGAGACAGGATTGATTCAGGATCTCATAGTTAGGGATCCTCTCGGAAGGAGCGATCACAATATGGTGGAATTTAAAATACAGATGGAGGGTGAGAAGGTAAAATCAAGCACTAGAGTTTTGTGCTTAAACAAAGGAGATTACAATGGGATGAGAGAAGAACTAGCTAAGGTAGACTGGGAGCAAAGACTTTATAGTGAAACAGTTGAGAAACAGTGGAGAACCTTCCAAGTGATTTTTCACAGTGCTCAGCAAAGGTTTATACCAACAAAAAGGAAGGACGGTAAAAACAGGGAAAATCGACCGTGGATATCTAAGGAAATAAGGGAGAGTATCAAATTGAAGGAAAAAACATACAAAGTGGCGAAGATCAGTGGGAGACTAGAGGACTGAGAATTCTTTAGGGGGCAACAGAAAGCTACTAAAAAAGCTATAAAGATAGATTATGAGAGTAAACTTGCTCAGAATATAAAAACAGAGAGTAAATGTTTCTACAAATACATAAAACAAAAAAGAGTGGCTAAGGTAAATATTGGTCCTTTAGAGGATGAGAAGGGAGATTTAGTAATGGGAGATGAGGACATGGCTGAGGAACTGAACAGGTTTTTTGGGTCGGTCATCACAGTGGAAGACACAAATAACATGCCAGTGACTGATGGAAATGAGGCTATGACAGGTGAGGACCTTGAGAGGATTATTATCACCAAGGAGGTAGTGATGGGCAAGCTAATGGGGCTAAAGGTAGACAAGTCTCCTGGACCTGATGGAATGCATCCCAGAGTGCGAAAAGAGATGGCTAGGGAAGTTGCAAATGCACTAGTGATAATTTACCAAAATTCACTAGACACTGGGGTGGTCCCGGCGGATTGGAAATTAGCAAATGTGACACCACTGTTTAAAAAAGGAGGTAGGCAGAAAGCGAGTAATTATAGGCCAGTGAGCTTAACTTCGGTAGTAGGGAAGATGCTGGAATTTATCATCAAGGAAGAAATAGCGAGGCATCTGGATGGAAATTGTCCCATTGGACAGACGCAGCATGGGTTCATAAAGGGCAGGTCGTGCCTAACTAATTTAGTGGAATTTTTTGAGGACATTAACAGTGCGGTAGATAACGGGGAGCCAATGGATGTGGTATATCTGGATTTCCAGAAAGCCTTTGACAAGGTGCCACACAAAAGGTTGTTGCATAAGATAAAGGTGCATGGCATTAAGGGGAAAGTAGTAGCATGGATAGAGGATTGGTTAATGAATAGAAAGCAAAGAGTGGGGATTAATGGGTGTTTCTCTGGTTAGCAATCAGTAGCTAGTGGTGTCCCTCAGGGATCAGTGTTGGGCCCACAACTGTTCACAATTTACATAGATGATTTGGAGTTGGGGACCAAGGGCAATGTGTCCAAGTTTGCAGACGACACTAAGATAAGTGGTAAAGCAAAAAGTGCAGAGGATACTGGAAGTCTGCAGAGGGATTTGGATAGGCTAAGTGAATGGGCTAGGGTCTGGCAGATGGAATACAATGTTGACAAATGTGAGGTTATCCATTTTGGTAGGAATAACAGCAAAAGGGATTATTATTTAAATGATAAAATATTAAAACATGCTGCTGCAGAGAGACCTGGGTGTGCTAGTGCATGAGTCGCAAAAAGTTGGTTTACAGGTACAACAGGTGATTAAGAAGGCAAATGGAGTTTTGTGCTTCATTGCTAGAGGGATGGAGTTTAAGACTAGGGAGGTTATGCTGCAATTGTATAAGGTGTTAGTGAGGCCACATCTGGAGTATTGTGTTCAGTTTTGGTCTCCTTACTTGAGAAAGGACGTACTGGCACTGGAGGGTGTGCAGAGGAGATTCACTAGGTTAATTCCAGAGCTGAAGGAGTTGGATTACGAGGAGAGGTTGAGTAGACTGGGACTGTACTCGTTGGAATTTAGACGGATGAGGGGGGATCTTATAGAAACATATAAGATTATGAAGGGAATAGATAGGATAGATGCGGGCAGGTTGTTTCCACTGGCGGGTGAAAGCAGAACTAGGGGGCATAGCTTCAAAATAAGGGGAAGTAGATTTAGGACTGAGTTTAGGAGGAACTTGGGAGGTAAGTCTGTCCTTTAAAAGCACTTGTCTTTGCAGGGGCAGGCCAGTCGATTTCGGCGGGAGAACAGCTGGTGAGTCAGTTTCAGCGGGAGCAGTGCGGAAGTGGCTGCTGGGAGGTAAGTCTGTCCTTTAAAAACACTTGTCTTTGCAGGGGCAGGCCAGTCGATTTCGGCGGGAGAACAGCTGGTGAGTCAGTTTCAGCGGGAGCAGTGCGGAAGTGGCTGCTGGGAGGTAAGTCTGTCCTTTAAAAGCACTTGTCTTTGCAGGGGCAGGCCAGTCGATTTCGGCGGGAGAACAGCTGGTGAGTCAGTTTCAGCGGGAGCAGTGCGGAAGTGGCTGCTGGGAGGTAAGTCTGTCCTTGTCCTGTCCACTTGTCTTTGCAGGGGCAGGCCAGACGATTTTGGCGGGAGTGGAGCTGGCTGGTTAGTCAATTTCAGCAGGAGCTGAGAATTTCTTTTTTTTAAATTTAGTGTTTTAGGCGGGAACAGGAAGTCGACCCGCGGACGTCTGGGAAGACCCTCACCAATAAATTCTGGTGGAGAGGAAACCCGAGACACTACACGTGTAGTGTCTCCCACCCGCCCTCCTCCTCTAACCTAATAATAAAACCCATTGGTCTGAGGTAAGTACCATATTTTATTATATTGTTATTATTTTTTATAAAAAATTTAATTTAGTTGTTAGCCAGATCATGGTAGAAAGTTAGAGGGATGGCAGTGAAGGGAGTGCAATGTTCCTCCTGCAGGATGTTTGAGGTGAGGGATGCAGTTAGTGTCCCTGCTGATTTTACCTGCAGGAAGTGCTGCCATCTCCAGCTCCTCCAAGACCGAGTTAGGGAACTGGAGCTGGAGTTGGAAGAACTTCGGATCATTCGGGAGGCAGAAGGGGTCATAGATAGCAGCTTCAGGGAATTAGTTACACCAAAGATTGGAGATAGGTGGGTAACTGTAAGAGGGACTGGGAAAAAGCAGTCAGTGCAGGGATCCCCTGCGGTCGTTCCCCTGAGAAACAAGTATACCGCTTTGGATACTTGTGGGGGGGGGGACTTACCAGGGGTAAGCCATGGGGTACGGGCCTCTGGCACGGAGTCTGTCCCTGTTGCTCAGAAGGGAAGGGGGGAGAGGAGCAGAGCATTAGTAATTGGGGACTCTATAGTCAGGGGCACAGATAGGAGATTTTGTGGGAGCGTGAGAGACTCACGTTTGGTATGTTGCCTCCCAGGTGCAAGGGTACGTGATGTCTCGAATCTTGTTTTCCGGGTCCTTAGGGGGGAGGGGGAGCAGCATCAAGTCGTGGTCCACATTGGCACTAACGACATAGGTAGGAAAGGGGACAAGGATGTCAGGCAGGCTTTCAGGGAGCTCGGATGGAAGCTCAGAACTAGAACAAACAGAGTTGTTATCTCTGGGTTGTTGCCCGTGCCACGTGATAGTGAGATGAGGAATAGGGAGAGAGAGCATTTAAACACGTGGCTACAGGGATGGTGCAGGCGGGAGGATTCAGATTTCTGGATAACTGGGGCTCTTTCTGGGGAAGGTGGGACCTCTACAGACAGGATGGCCTACATCTGAACCTGAGGGGCACAAAATCCTGGGGGGGGAGATTTGTTAGTGCTCTTTGGGGGGGTTTAAACTAATGCAGCAGGGGCATGGGAACCTGGATTGTAGTTTTAGGGTAAGGGAGAATGAGAGTATAGAGGTCAGGAGCACAGATTTGACGTCGCAGGAGGGGGCCAGTGTTCAGGTAGGTGGTTTGAAGTGTGTCTACTTCAATGCCAGGAGTATACGAAACAAGGTAGGGGAACTGGCAGCGTGGGTTGGTACCTGGGACTTCGATGTTGTGGCCATTTCGGAGACATGGATAGAGCAGGGACAGGAATGGATGTTGCAGGTTCCGGGGTTTAGGTGTTTTAGTAAGCTCAGAGAAGGAGGCAAAAGAGGGGGAGGTGTGGCGCTGCTAGTCAAGAGCAGTATTACGGTGGCGGAGAGGATGCTAGATGGGGACTCTTCTTCCGAGGTAGTATGGGCTGAAGTTAGAAACAGGAAAGGAGAGGTCACCCTGTTGGGAGTTTTTTATAGGCCTCCTAATAGTTCTAGGGATGTAGAGGAAAGGATGGCGAAGATGATTCTGGATATAAGCGAAAGTAACAGGGTAGTTATTATGGGAGACTTTAACTTTCCAAATATTGACTGGAAAAGATATAGTTCGAGTACAATAGATGGGTTGTTTTTTGTACAGTGTGTGCAGGAGGGTTTCCTGAAACAATATGTTGACAGGCCAACAAGAGGCGAGGCCACGTTGGATTTGGTTTTGGGTAATGAACCAGGCCAGGTGTTGGATTTGGAGGTAGGAGAGCACTTTGGGGACAGTGACCACAATTCGGTGACGTTTACGTTAATGATGGAAAGGGATAAGTATACACCGCAGGGCAAGAGTTATAGCTGGGGGAAGGGCAATTATGATGCCATTAGACGTGACTTGGGGGGGATAAGGTGGAGAAGTAGGCTGCAAGTGTTGGGCACACTGGATAAGTGGGGCTTGTTCAAGGATCAGCTACTGCGTGTTCCTGATAAGTATGTACCGGTCAGGCAGGGAGGAAGGCGTCGAGCGAGGGAACCGTGGTTTACCAAGGAAGTGGAATCTCTTGTTAAGAGGAAGAAGGAGGCCTCTGTGAAGATGAGGTGTGAAGTTTCAGTTGGGGCGATGGATAGTTACAAGGTAGCGAGGAAGGATCTAAAGAGAGAGCTAAGACGAGCAAGGAGGGGACATGAGAATTATTTGGCGGGAAGGATCAAGGAAAACCCAAAAGCTTTCTATAGGTATGTCAGGAATAAGTGAATGACTAGGGAAAGAGTAGGACCAGTCAAGGACAGGGATGGGAAATTGTGTGTGGAGTCTGAAGAGATAGGCGAGATACTAAATGAATATTTTTCGTCAGTATTCACTCAGGAAAAAGATAATGTTGTGGAGGAGAATGCTGAGCCCCAGGCTAATAGAATAGATGGCATTGAGGTACGTAGGGAAGAGGTGTTGGCAATTCTGGACAGGCTTAAAATAGATAAGTCCCCGGGACCTGATGGGATTTATCTTAGGATTCTCTGGGAGGCCAGGGAAGAGATTGCTTTGGCTTTGATTTTTATGTCATCATTGGCTACAGGAATAGTGCCAGAGGACTGGAGGACAGCAAATGTGGTCCCTTTGTTCAAAAAGGGGAGCAGAGACAACCCCGGCAACTATAGACCGGTGAGCCTCACGTCTGTAGTGGGTAAAGTCTTGGAGGGGATTATAAGAGACAAGGTTTATAATCATCTAGATAGGAATAATATGATATGGGATAGTCAGCATGGCTTTGTGAAGGGTAGGTCATGCCTCACAAACCTTATTGAGTTCTTTGAGTAGGTGACTGAACAGGTAGATGAGGGTAGAGCAGTTGATGTGGTATATATGGATTTCAGCAAAGCGTTTGATAAGGTTCCCCACGGTAGGCTATTGCAGAAAATACGGAGGCTGGGGATTGAGGGTGATTTAGAGATGTGGATCAGAAATTGGCTAGCTGAAAGAAGACAGAGGGTGGTGGTTGATGGGAAATGTTCAGAATGGAGTACAGTCACAAGTGGCGTACCACAAGGATCTGTTCTGGGGCCGTTGCTGTTTGTCATTTTTATCAATGACCTAGAGGAAGGCGCAGAAGGGTGGGTGAGTAAATTTGCAGACGATACTAAAGTCGGTGGTGTTGTCGATAGTGTGGAAGGATGTAGCAGGTTACAGAGGGATATAGATAAGCTGCAGAGCTGGGCTGAGGGGTGGCAAATGGAGTTTAATGTAGAGAAGTGTGAGGTGATTCACTTTGGAAGGAATAACAGGAATGCGGAATATTTGGCTAATGGTAAAGTTCTTGAAAGTGTGGATGAGCAGAGGGATCTAGGTGTCCATGTACATAGATCCCTGAAAGTTGCCACCCAGGTTGATAGGGTTGTGAAGAAGGCCTATGGAGTGTTGGCCTTTATTGGTAGAGGGATTGAGTTCCGGAGTCGGGAGGTCATGTTGCAGCTGTACAGAACTCTGGTACGGCCGCATTTGGAGTATTACGTACAGTTCTGGTCACCGCATTATAGGAAGGACGTGGAGGCTTTGGAGCGGGTGCAGAGGAGATTTACCAGGATGTTGCCTGGTATGGAGGGAAAATCTTATGAGGAAAGGCTGATGGACTTGAGGTTGTTTTCGTTGGAGAGAAGAAGGTTAAGAGGAGACTTAATAGAGGCATGCAAAATGATCAGGGGGTTGGATAGGGTGGACAGTGAGAGCCTTCTCCCGCGGATGGAAATGGCTGGCACGAGGGGACATAACTTTAAACTGAGGGGTAATAGATATAGGACAGAGGTCAGAGGAAGGTTCTTTACGCAAAGAGTAGTAAGGCCGTGGAATGCCCTACCTGCTACAGTAGTGAACTCGCCAACATTGAGGGCATTTAAAAGTTTATTGGATAAACATATGGATGATAATGGCATAGTGTAGGTTAGATGGCTTTTGTTTCGGTGCAACATCGTGGGCCGAAGGGCCTGTACTGCGCTGTATTGTTCTATGTTCTGTGAACTTCTTCACCCAAAGGGTTGTGAATCTATGGAATTCCTTGCCCAGTGAAGCAGTAGAGGCTCCTTCATTAAATGTTTTTAAGATAAAGATAGATAGATTTTTTGAAGAATAAAGGGATTAAGGGTTATGGTGTTCGGTCCGAAAAGTGGAGCTGAGTCCACAAAAGATCAGCCATGATCTCATTGAATGGTGGAGCAGGCTCGAGGGGCCAGATGGTCTACTCCTGCTCCTAGTTCTTATGTTCTTATGTTCTTATCATGCTGTAGGATCCCTGCATCCTCGTCACAATTCACCCTCCCACCTAATTGGTATCGTCTGTAAACTTTGAGATGTTATATTTTGTTCCGTCATCCAAATCATTAATATATATTGTGAATAGCTGGGGTCCCAGCACCGATCCCTGTGTTACCCCACTGGTTACTGCCTGCCAATTTGAAAAGGACTCTTTGTTTCCACTCCGCCAACCAGTTTTCTATACACCTGAATACATTTCCCCCAATCCCATGCGTTTTAATTTTGCACAATAATCTCTTTGCGCGACTTTGTCAAACGCCATCTGAAATTCCAAATATACCACATCGACTGGCTCCCCCTTGTCGACTGCACTGGTTACATCTTCAAAGAATTCCAACAGATTTGTCAAGCATGATTTTCCCTTCATAAATCCATGCTGACTCTGACTGACCCTGCCACTGCTTTCTAAATGTTCCGCTATAAAGTCCTTGATAATGGTTTCAAGAATTTTCCCCACTATCGGAGTTCTAGGATTTTACCCAGTGAAAGTGAAGGAATGGAGATATATTTCCAAGTCAGGATGGTGAGTGGTGGCGATAATAATAATAATCTTTATTGTCACAAGTAGCAAGGGCAGCACGGTAGCATAGTGGTTAGCACAATTGCTTCACAGCTCCAGGGTCCCAGGTTCGATTCCCGGCTTGGGTCACTGTCTGTGTGGAGTCTGCACATTCTCCCCGTGTGTGCGTGGGTTTCCTCCGGGTGCTCCGGTTTCCTCCCACAGTCTAAAGATGTGCGGGTTAGGTGGATTGGCCATGCTAAATTGCCCATAGTATCCAAAATTGCCCTTAGTGTTGGGTGGGGTTGCTGGGTTCTGGGGATGGGGTGGAGGTGTGGACCTTGGGTAGGGTGCTCTTTCCAAGAGCCGGTGCAGACTCGATGGGCCAAACGGTCTCCTTCTGCACTGTAAATTCTATGAAACACTGCAATGAAGTTACTGTGAAAAGCCCCTAGTCGCCACCACATTCCTGCGCCTGTTCGGGTACACAGAGGGAGAATTCAGAATGTCCAATTCTCCTAACAGCACGACTTTTGGGACTTGTGGGAGGAAACCGGAGCGCCCGGAATAAACCCACGCAGACACGGGGAGAATGTGCAGACTCCGCACAGACCGTGATCTAAGCTGGGAATTGAACCTGGGACCATGGAGCTTTGAAGTAACTGTTATAACTGTGTGATGGAGGGCAACCTCCATGTGGTGGTGTGCCCAGGTATCTGCTGCCCTTGTCCTTCTAGAACCTAGATGGTAGTGGTCGTTGGCTTGGAAGATGCTGCTTAAGGAGTGCTGGTGAATTCCTGCAGTGCATCTTTACACACTGACCAATTGTCCTGGGATAGTGCGCAGTCAATTCCAGCCCTGAGTCGCAACATAATTGAATTAACCAATAATTCTTCCGAAAACTCCCAAAGTCTTTGGCCTCTTGTCTCCCAATAATTATAATCAATAATTAAACACAATTAACTTTATTAATCACAAGAACTATAATAAAATGTGCAGTAAATACAACTGGTAAACTGTTATCTAATTCCTAATCGCTCACTTTAACTTTCCCCCACCCTCAACACACACACACAAACACACACAAACACACACACACACACACACACACAAACACAAACACACACACACAAACACACACACACACACAAACACAGAGGAGAGGGGTGAGAATAATAAGTAAAAGGGAAAAGTCTTTGTTCCAGGCGGTTGTCTTTAAGCAGATCTTCCTTCAAAGTAAGATTTCAGATCCAGGTCTCTGATTGCAGCCTGTAATGGTTTCATTGTAGATTCATTCATTCAGGTTCTCTGTAGGTTCATGAATACATCAACTCACAGCCTGTCTGGGGAGATAGAGAGAAGAGAGGGAGCAGGTCCTTGTCCCTGTGCTTCCAGGGGTCAAACTCTGCTTTCCTTAGTTCCACAGAAATCATCCCACTCGGGCAGTAACCAATCACTATCTGTTACCCTGCGGAGTACGGCCTTTTGGTCAATTCATTGGCCACCAGCTAATCAATCGAACTGAGCCCCACAAGGGTGCAATGTTCGGTGCAACATGGCCGGTAGATCCCGTCCTACATTTGGAGCCACTGACTATGATGGAGGCAAAGGGATTGCATCAGGAGTGATGACAATGACAGTGACTGTTACAGTGGAAGCTGAACGCTGTAGCTGTTGAGTTAAAATCCTCCGTACATACCTTGTATTCAGGATCATTCAGAAATTGTCTTAATTTCTTTTTCAATTGAATGTGATTTTAAATTACAAATGATCAGGCAAGAGAAAATAAAATTGAAAACACTAAATTAATTTTGAGTATATGAAGATTTTATGGTGCTGTAATAGTCAATCATAGCTGTGCTTTTTTATAGATCTAATGAATTGTAAAATTGTATACGATTGAGACAGATTTCTCCTTGCTGTTTTCAAATGTTCACAGTCCTAATTTGGTGGTTTGGATCTCGAAGTTTGTGATCACAAAGGGAGGCAGACTGATATTGTCAATGTTGTTATTTTGTGATGCTCTGAAAAGAACATGTTTTTATGTAAAAATAATCAATGAAAGATCATGATGGACCCTTCGTAATATCAGCACCAAACAGGGCCCTTCAACGTGGTTACAGAATTGGTGGTGGGGGTCATAGGGGTGTGGTGGAGGGGGGGGGGGGGGGGGTAGGGGTGGAGGAATGCAGGATTGAAAAATCACGAACCAACTTTTATAAAAAAGCAGAGAGATAGTCAAGGAAACTACAGCAGGTGAACTTGGCAAATGTTACAGGTAATTGCACTAAGACAATGCAGCTCTTGAGTAATTGTGATATAGGTGGAGGGACTTAGTGGTCTTGTATAATAAATTTCCTTGAGTTTCCTCTAGAAACTATGGTCCTCACTGACAACATCTTGAGGAATTCCATGAATTGACAGAATTTAACCACAGTTTTTGCTAATCCACAAGAGTGATTAATCATTGGAGAGTGGGAAAGCTTCCAAAGTGCATTGAACATTGGCTAAACCAGGGAATGCAATGAGTGTACTGTAATGACAATGTGAGTGTGCTGTAATGACAATGTGAGTATACTGTAATGACAATCAGAAGTCTTACAACATCAGGTTAAAGTCCAACAGGTTGTTTTGAATCACTAGCTTTCGGAGTGCAGCTCCTTCATCAGGTGAGTGCACTGTAATGACAATGTGAGTGTACTGTAATGACAATGTGATGTGCTGCACTGACATTGTGAGTGCACTGTAATGACAATGCGAGTGTACTGTAATGACAATGTGAGTGCAGTGTAATGACAATTTGACTGTACTGTAATGACAATGTGATGTACTGCACTGACATTGTGAGTGCACTGTAATGGCAATGTGAGTACACTGTAATGACATTGTGAGTGTACTGTAATGACAATGTGAGTGTACTGTAATGACAATGTGCATGCACTGTAATAGCAACGTGAGTGTACTGTAATGACAATGTGATGTGCTGCACTGACATTGTGAGTGTACTGTAATGACAATGCAAGTGTACTGTAATGACAATGCGAGTGCAGTGTAATGACAATTTGACTGTACTGTAATGACACTGTGATGTACTGTAATGACATTGTGAGTGTTCTCTAATGACAATGTGAGTGTCCTGTAATGACAATGTGAGTGTACTGTAATGACAATGTGATGTACTGTACTGACATTGTGAGTGCACTGTAATGGCAATGTGAGTGTACTGTAATGACAATGTGCATGCACTGTAATAGCAATGTGAGTATACTGTAATGACAATGTGAGTGTACTGTAATGACAATGTGAGTGTACTGTAATGACATTGTGAGTGTACTGTAATGACAATGTGAGTGTACTGTAATGACAATGTGCATGCACTGTAATAGCAATGTGAGTATACTGTAATGACAATGTGAGTGTACTGTAATGACAATGTGAGTGTACTGTAATGACAATGTGAATGTACTGTAATGACAATGTGAGTGTACTGTAATGACATGGCAAGAGGTCAGTTGGTGGCTGTCACTCTGATTAGTGCTGGAACCATTGTGTCTAATCTGTAGGGTTAGATCACATGGAATCCAGGGAGAGCTGGCAGATTAGACATACAATTGGCTTGATGGTGGGAAGCAGAGGGTAATGGTGGAAGGGTGCTTGTCGGACTGGAGGCCTGTGACCAGTGGTGTGCCTCAGGGGTCAGTGCTGGGCCCATCGCTGTTTGTTATCTATATCAACGATTTGGATGAGAATGTGCAAGGCATGATCAGTAAGTTTGCAGATGACACTAAAATAGGTGGTATTGTAGATAGTGAGGAAGGTTACCAAAAATTGCAGCAGGATCTTGATCAGCTGGGGAAGTGGGCCGAGAAGTGGCAAATGGAGTTCAATACAGATAAGTGGGAGGTGTTGCATTTTGGAAAGTCGAATCAACATGGGACTTTCACGGTTAATGGTAGGGCCTTAGGGCGTATCGTGGAACAGAGGGACCTTGGTGTTCAGCTACACGGTTCTTTAAAAGTGAAGGCAGATAGATAGCGCAGTTGGGAAGTTATGTTGCAGTTGTGAGATCGCACCTTGGATTGGATTTGTTTATTGTCACGTGTACCGAGGTACAGTGAAAACTATTTTTCTGTGTGCAACTCAAACAGATCATTTAGTACATGAAAAGAAAATACATAATAGGACATCACAAGGTACACAATGTAGATACATAGATACATAGATACTGGCATTGGATGAAGCATACAGGGTGTAGTGTTAATGAGGTCAGGCCATAAGAGGGTCGTTTGGGAGTCTGGTGACAGTGGGGAAGAAGCTGTTTTTGAGTCTGTTCGTGCGTGTTCTCAGACTTCTGTATCTCCTGCCCGATGGAAGAAGTTGGAAGAGTGAGTAAGCCGGGTGGGAGGGGTCTTTGATTATGCTGCCCGCTTTCCCCAGGCAGCGGGAGGTGTAGATGGAGTCAATGGATGGGAGGCAGGTTCGTGTGATGGACGGGGCGGTGTTCACGACTCTCTGAAGTTTCTTACAGTCTTGGGCCGAGCAGTTGCCATACCAGGCTGTGATGCAGCCTGATAGGATGCTTTCTATGGTGCATCTGTAACTGGTGGAAGAGTCAATGTTGACATGCCAAATTTCCTTAGTTTCCTGAGGAAGTATAGGCGCTGTTGTGCTTTCTTGGTGGTAGCGTCGATGTGGGTGGGCCAGGACAGATTTTTGGAGATGTGCACTCCTAGGAATTTGAAACTGCTAACCATCTCCACCTCGGCCCCGTTGATGCTGACAGGGGTGTGTACAGTACTTTGCTTCCTGAAGTCAATGACCAGCTCTTTAGTTTTGCTGGCATTGAGGGAGAGATTGTTGTCGCTACACCACTCCACTAGGTTCTCTATCTCCCTCCTGTATTCTGACTCATCGTTGTTTGAGATCCGACCCACTACGGTCGTATCGTCAGCAAACTTGGAGTAGTGAGTTCAGTTTTGGTCGCCTTGCTATAGGAACCATGTTATTAAACTGGAGAGAGTGTAGAAGAGATTTACAATGATGTTGCCAGAACTGCTGGGTGAGCTGCCGGAGGAAGTGATTGAGGCAGCGACATTGACAACATTGAAAAGGCATTTGGACAGATACATGGACAGGAAAGGTTTAGAGGGATCTGGGCCAAATGCAGGCAAATGGGGATAGCTTTGTGGTTGGCATGGAGCAGTTTGGGCCAAAGGGCCTGTTTCTGTGCCGGAGATTCTGTGATAAGCTTATTGCCCAATCCGGCCTCACCCCAAGCTGCTGACTGATATTCATTGGATTGGCCCAATTTGCGGACATTAAACTGGAGAGTAAAATAATTTCACAGCCTAATTTATTCAGAAGGAATGAATGAATGTATTAAAGAGCGGGAAGATTGAAGATCAGCGGTGTTTGTAGAATGTGTTTCATTTTTTTGTCATGCAGGATGAACACATTTGTTGTGGGGGTGAGGGTGAGATTTACAGGCGAAGGATGGTTCACGGAAACATTCCAGGTGCAGCCTTCAGACCAACTACACGTCAATATTACAATGATGTTAATATTCAATGTTAATGTTATTCATTCGCTGCTGTTAACATGAGAATTATGAAACAAAGTTTTATAGCATTTCCAAAACCGTATTTCGAATTTAACATTGTTCATCTCAGAATAATGAGAGCAAACCATGAATTCAGCAGACTGGTTCCTGAACTGAACTTGCACATTTGTGATCAATTAACTTTCTTTCAATTCCTCCCAATGACTCTGAGTGCATCTATCTGTATAATTGAATCTTTTGCACCTGGCATGATTCCATTGGGTAGAAATGTGCATGGAGGTGGGGTCAGTGAGAGGTATTGTTCCAGCAATGATAAAGCTCTGGGTAGACCACACCTGAACTACTGTGAATAGTTCAGGGAACCACATTGCGCGAAGGATATATTGGCCTTGGAGGGAATCGAACACCTTTCAGCAGCAACTTTCCCTCCCACCTCATCACCGAATTCTAAAGTACGTTATAAGATCAGAACCACAAGGGGTTAAACATTTCTTAAATTAATAAACCATTTGGTCCAACCTGTCCAAGCAGCCAGAACAGGAGATGAAATTGGACCATAACCAAAGTGAAATTTCCAAAGGAGGTAAACAGGACTGAAGGATCTGGCCTCCTCCCGAAGCTGTCGCTCCCAGTGCTACAGGATCCGGTTCTGTCCATGGAGGAGATAGGAGAGGGCAGGATGTCAGACACAAATGGGGAGTTGATGGTGAGGGAGAGAGTTTCAGTGGAACAAGTAAGGTGTAGGCAGGAGGGGGAGCTGGGGGTGGGGGTTTGAGGCTGGGGTGTGGAGAAAGGCGTTGTGGAGGGTAAATCCTCGTCACGTGGGAGACCGAGTCCCGTCCAGCTCAAGGTGGTGTATACGGCACATGACGGTGTCCAGGGTGACCCAGTTCTTTTCCGGGCACGGTAGCACAGTGGTTAGCACAGTGGTTAGCATTGTTGCATCACAGCGCCAGGGTCCCAGGTTCGATTCACTGTTTGTGCGAATCTGCACGTCCTCCCCGTGTGTGCGTGGGTTTCCTCCGGGTGCTCCGGTTTCCTCCCACAGTCCAAAGATGTGCAGGTTAGGTGGATTGGCCGTGATAAATTGCCCTTAGTGTCCAAAAAGGTTGGGTGGGGTTACTGGGTTACGGGGATAGGGTGGAGGTGTTGACCTTGGGTAGGGTGCTCTTTCCAAGGGCCGGTGCAGACTCGATGGGCCGAATGGCCTCCTTCTGCACTGTGAATTCTATGATTCTATGGAGGACAGATGTGGCCGGTGTACAGGGGGCTGGTGAACCACATCCATATGTTCTGGGAATGTCTGAGGCTGGACGCATTCTGGAAAGTTTTTGCAGAAACAATATCAAAGATTCTGGGGGTGAAGGTGGCTCTGAACCCAGGGGTAACGATATTTGGAATTTCAGAGGATCCAGCAGTCAAGCTGGGGAGAGAGGCTGATGTGTTGGCCTTTGCCTCCCTGGTAGGCCGCCGGTGATTTTGTTCGGGTAGCAGGACCCGGAGCCGCCCAGGGCGTGTGTGTGGGTGAGCAATTCGACAGCGGCTCTGCACCCACAAAAAATAAAGTTCACTATCCGGGGCTCGGAGGGGGGATTCTTCTTGAAGTGGAAGCTGTTCATTGACTTCTTTGAGCAGCGAAAAAACAACCGCGGTGTGTGGGGGGGGGGGGTATGGGGAGTTTCCTTTTATTTGGGGTTTATTCTGATCAGGGGGTGTGGGGAGGAGAGGTAGCTATTTGGATATGGTTATTGCGTGTTGAAATGAAAATCGTTTATTGTCATAAGTAAGCTTCAATGAAGTTACTGTGAAAAGCCCCTAGTCACCACATTCCGGCGAGGCTGTTACGGGAATCGAACCGTGCTGCTGGCCTGCCTTGGTCTGCTTTCAAAGCCAGCGATTTAGCCCAGTGAGCTAAACCAGCCCCTTGTGTGTTGGTGTTGCTGTCTCTGGTTTGTGTATGAAAATACCTTTAATTAAAATACTTTTTGAAAGGACTGGATTGACAGATTTTTGGTGTCTTGCAATTGGAGGATATGAGGGGCAGGCAGGAAGGTGCAGTTAAAGTTCAAGATCAGCCATGATCGTGTCGAATGGTGGAGTAGCTCAATGGGCCGAATGGATTACTCCTGTTCCCATCTCTTGTATGTTCTTGTGATAGACACGTGTTCGGGATATAACCCAGTCTCAATGCCGTCATATTTAGACAAGTTGACCCTGCCTATCGTTGCATTGTGTAAATAAGGAATAGAAACAGTGAAGCCCTGGACCTCACTGAAAGTTGCCATAAAGAAATGGAAAAATAAAGTTTTGCAAAAACCAACATGAAACTACAAAACAACACTTTGTCAATGGAAAACTGAGGAAACAGCACACCGCACAGAACTTTTTTTTAAATTTAGAGTACCCAATTCATTTTTTTCCAATTAAGGGGCACTTTAGCGCGGTCAATCCACCTGCCCTGCACATCTTTGTGTTGTGGGGGTGAAACCCACGCAAACACGGGGAGAATGTGCAAACTCCACACAGACAGTGACCCAGGGCTGGGATCGAACCTGGGACCTCGGCACCGTGAGGCCGCAGTGCTAACCACTGTGCCACCATGCTGCCCTCACCGCACAGAACTAATGGATGAGATCCAAGTTCTGCATTCCTGTCACATCCAGTCGCAAATGATGGTTGACAATAAGAACGAGAACAAAGAACAACACAGCACAGGAACAGGCCCTTCGGCCCTCCAAGCCTGTACCGGTCATAATACCACCCTTTGCCAAAACCCTCAGCACTTCCTTGTGCCGTATCCCTCTATACCCGTCCTATCCATGTGTTTGTCAAGATGCCTCACACATCTCCTCTAAACTTTGCCCACGGACCTTAAACCTATGCCCCCTGGTGACTGACCCCTCCACCCTGGGAAAGTGTGCCTGCCCATCCACTCTATCCATGCCCCTTATAATCTTGTAGACCTTTATCAGGTCACCCCTCAACCTCCATCTTTCTAATGGAAACAATCCGAGTCTATTCAGCTTCTCAGGAGGACAGCACGGTACCATAGTGGTTAGCACAATTGCTTCACAGCTCCAGGGTCCCAGGTTCGATTCCGCGGCTTGGGTCACTGTCTGTGCGGAGTCTGCACGTTCTCCCCGTGTGTGCGTGGGTTTCCTCCGGGTGCTCCGGTTTCCTCCCACAGTCCAAAGATGAGCAGGTTCGGTGGATTGACCATGATAAATTGCCCTGAGTGTCCAAAATTGCCCTTAGTGTTGGGTGGCGTTACTGGGTTGTGGGGATAGGGTGAAGGTGTGGGCTTGGGTAGGGTGCTCTTTCCAAGAGCCGGTGCAGACTCGATGGGCCGAATGGCCTCCTTCTGCACTGTAAATCCTATGATTCTCCACATAGCTAACACCCTCCAGACCAGGCAACATCCTGATAAACCTCCACTACACCCTCTCCAAAGCCTCCACATCCTTCTGGTAGTGTGGCGACCAGAATTGTGCGCAATATTCCAAGTGCAGCCTTACCAAGGTTCTATACAACTGTAGCATGACTTGCCAGTTTTTATACTCGATGCCCCGTCCAATGAAGGCAAGCATTCCGTCTGCTTTCTTGACTACCTTGTCCACTTGTGTTGCCACTTTCAGAGATCTGTGGACCTGCACGCCCAGATCTCTCTGACATTGTATATTCCCAAGAGTTTACCCATTCACGATATATTTCTCCTCTATGTTAGACCGACCAAAATGCATTACCTCACATTTGCCTGGATTAAACTCCATTTGCCATTTCTCTGCCCAAGTCTCCAACCTATCTATGTCCTGCTGTATCCTCTGACATCCTCAACACTATCTGCCACTCCGCCAACCTTGGTGTCACCCACGAACTTACGAATCAGACCGGCTACATTTACCTCCAAATCGTTTATGTACAAACAACAGAGGCCCCAGCACCGATCCCTGTGGAACACCACTAGTCACAACCTTCCATTCAGAAAACACCCTTCTACTGCTACCCTCTGCCTTCTGTGACCGAGCCAGTTCTGTATCCATCTTACCACCTCACCTCAGATCCCGTCTGACTTCACCTTTTGTGCCAGTCTGCCACGAGGCACCTTGTCAAAGGGTTTACTGAAGTCCATATAAACAACATCCACCATCCTCCCCTCATCAATCATCTTTGTCACCTCCTCAAAAAACTTGATCAAATTAGTGAGGCACGACCTCCCCTTCACAAAACCATGCTGTCTATCGCTGATGGGTCCATTTGTTTCCAAATGGGTATAATTCCTGCCCCTGAGAATTCTCCCCAATAATTTACCTACTATCGACGTCAGGCTCACCGGCCTATAGTTTCCAGGATTATCCCTGTTACATTTCTTAAACAGCGGTACCACATTAGCTATTCTGCAGTCCTCTGGGATCTCACCTGTAGCCAATGAGGATACAAAGATGTCAGTCAAGGCCCCAGCAATTTCCTCCCTTGCTTCCCTCAGTATTCTGGGGTAAATCCTATCTGGCCCAGGAGACTTATCTACCTTAATGTCTTTTAAAAGACCCAATACACCTCCTTTTCGATGTTAACATGACCCAGGCTGTCCACACACCCTACCCAAGAATCTTCTTCCACAAAGTCCCTGTCTTTGGTGAACACTGATGCAAAGTACTCATTTAGTACCTCGCCATTTTCTCTGGCTCAACTCATAGATTCCCCCCACTGTCCTTAAGTGGTTCAATCCTTTCCCTGGCCACCCTCTTGCTTTTTACATATGAATAAAAAGCTTTGGGATTCACCTTCATCCTACTTGCAAAGGATTTTTCTTGACCTCTCCTTGCCCTCCTAATTTACCGTTTAAGTACCTTCCTACTTTCTTTATACTCCACAAGGATTTTGACTGCCCCCACCCTTTTAGTCCGTACAAAAGCCTCCTTTTTCTTTTTGACGAGGTTCACAATATCCCTCGTCATCCAAGGCTCCCTAAACTTCCCATACTTATCCTTCGTTCTCTCAGGAACGTGACTATCCTGAATCCTAATCAACTGTCGCTTGAAAGACTCCCACATGTCCGATGTTGATTTACCCTCCAACACCCAATCCAAATTCTTCAATTTCTGTCGAATGTTATTGTAATTTGCCTTTCCCCAGTTTAGCCCCTTAACGCGAGGGTTACCCTCCTCCCTGTCCAAAAGTTCCCGAAAACATATGGAATTGTGGTCACTACTCCCAATATGTTCCCCTACTGAAACCTCAACCACCTGGCCGGGCTCATTCCCCAATACCAGGTCCAGTACGGCCCCTTCCCTGGTTGGACTATCTACGGATGTTTGAGGGCAAATCAACATCTGGCATGTGGGAGGCTTTCAAGTGGCAGTTGAAAGGAATTCAGGACCGGCATGTTCCTGTGAGGAAGAAGGATAAATACGGCAATTTTTGGGAACCTTGGATGACGAGTGATATTGTAGGCCTCGTCAAAAAGAAAGGGAGGCATTTGTCAGGGCTAAAAGGCTGCGAACAGACGAAGCCTGTGTGGAATATAAGGAAAGTAGGAAGGAACTTAAGCAAGGAGTCAGGAGGGCTAGAAGGGGTCACGAAAGGTCATTGGCAAATAGGGTTAAGGAAAATCCCAAGGCTTTTTACACGTACATAAAAAGCAAGAGGGTAGCCAGAGAAAGGGTTGGCCCACTGAAGGATAGGCAAGGGAATCTATGTGTGGAGCCAGAGGAAATGGGCGAGGTACTAAATGAATACTTTGCATCAGTATTCACCAAAGAGAAGGAATTGGTAGATGTTGAGTCTGGAGAAGGGGGATAGCCTGGGTCACATTGTGATCCAAAAAGACGAGGTGTTGGGTGTCTTAAAAAATATTAAGGTAGATAAGTCCCCAGGGCCTGATGGGATCTACCCCATAATACTGAAGGAGGCTGGAGAGGAAATTGCTGGGGCCTTGACAGAAATCTTTGGATCCTCGCTGTCTTCAGGGGATGTCCCGGAGGACTGGAGAATAGCCAATGTTGTTCCTCTGTTTAAGAAGGGTAGCAAGGATAATCCCGGGAACTACAGGCCGGTGAGCCTTACTTCAGTGGTAGGGAAATTACTGGAGAGAATTCTTCGAGACAGGATCTACTCCCATTTGGAAGCAAATGGACGTATTAGTGAGAGGCAGCACGGTTTTGTGAAGGGGAGGTTGTGTCTCACTAACTTGATAGAGTTTTTCGAGGAGGTCACTAAGATGATTGATGCGGGTAGGGCAGTGGATGTTGTCTATATGGACTTAAGTAAGGCCTTTGACAAGGTCCCTCATGGTAGACTAGTACAAAAGGTGAAGTCACACGGGATCAGGGGTGAGCTGGCAAGGTGGATACAGAACTGGCTTGGTCATAGAAGGCAGAGAGTAGCAATGGAAGGATGCTTTTCTAATTGGAGGGCTGTGACCAGTGGTGTTCCACAGGAATCAGTGCTGGGACCTTTGCTCTTTGTAGTATATATAAATGATTTGAAGGAAAATGTAACAGGTCTGATTAGTAAGTTTGCAGACGACACAAAGGTTGATGGAATTGCGGATAGCGATGAGGACTGTCAGAGGATACAGCAGGATTTAGATTGTTTGGAGACTTGGGCGGAGAGATGGCAGATGGAGTTTAATCCGGACAAATGTGAGGTAATGCATTTTGGAAGGTCTAATGCAGGTAGGGAATATGCAGTGAATGGTAGAACCCTCAAGAGTATTGAAAGTCAAAGAGATCTAGGAGTACAGGTCCACAGGTCATTGAAAGGGGCAACACAGGTGGAGAAGGTAGTCAAGAAGGCATACGGCATGCTTGCCTTCATTGGCCGGGGCATTGAGTATAAGAATTGGCAAGTCATGTTGCAGCTGTATAGAACCTTAGTTAGGCCACACTTGGAGTATAGTGTTCAATTCTGGTCGCCACACTACCAGAAGGATGTGGAGGCTTTAGAGAGGGTGCAGAAGAGATTTACCAGAATGTTGCCTGGTATGGAGGGCATTAGCTATGAGGAGCGGTTGAATAAACTCGGTTTGTTCTCACTGGAACGTAGGAGGTTGAGGGGAGACCTGATAGAGGTATACAAAATTATGAGGGGCATAGACAGAGTGGATAGTCAGAGGCTTTTCCCCAGGGTAGAGGGGTCAATTACTAGGGGGCATAGGTTTAAGGTGAGAGGGGCAAGGTTTAGAGTAGATGTACGAGGCAAGTTTTTTACGCAGAGGGTAGTGGGTGCCTGGAACTCGCTACCGGAGGAGGTGGTGGAAGCAGGGACGGTAGTGACATTTAAGGGGCATCTTGACAAATACCTGAATAGGATGGGAATAGAAGGATAGAGGGAAGGGCAGGATTGGCAGCTAAACGTTCCAGGATTTAGATGTTTCAGGCGGGATAGAGGGGGATGTAAAAGGGGAGGCGGAGTTGCGCTACTTGTTCAGGAGAATATCACAGCTGTACTGCGAGAGGACACCTCAGAGGGCAGTGAGGCTATATGGGTAGAGTTCAGGAATAAGAAGGGTGCAGTCACAATGTTGGGGGTATACTACAGGCCTCCCAACAGCCAGCGGGAGATAGAGGAGCAGATAGGTAGACAGATTTTGGAAAAGAGTAAAAACAACAGGGTGTGGTGATGGGAGACTTCAACTTCCCCAATATTGACTGGGACTCACTTAGTGCCAGGGGCTTAGACGGGGCGGAGTTTGTAAGGAGCATCCAGGAGGGCTTCTTAAAACAATATGTAGACAGTCCAACTAGGGAAGGGGCGGTACTGGACCTGGTATTGGGGAATGAGCCCGGCCAGGTGGTAGATGTTTCAGTAGGGGAGCATTTCGGTAACAGTGACCACAATTCAGTAAGTTTTAAAGTACTGGTGGACAAGGATAAGAGTGGTCCGAGGATGAATGTGCTAAATTGGGGGAAGGCTAATTATAACAATATTAGGCGGGAACTGAAGAACATAGATTGGGGGCGGATGTTTGAGGGCAAATCAACATCTGACATGTGGGAGGCTTTCAAGTGGCAGTTGAAAGGAATACAGGACCGGCATGTTCCTGTGAGGAACAAAGATAAATACGGCAATTTTCGGGAACCTTGGATGACGAGTGATATTGTAGGCCTCGTCAAAAAGAAAAAGGAGGCATTTGTCAGGGCTAAAAGGCTGGGAACAGACGAAGCCTGCGTGGAATATAAGGAAAGTAGGAAGGAACTTTAGCAAGGAGTCAGGAGGGCGAGAAGGGGTCACGAAAAGTCATTGGCAAATAGGGTTAAGGAAAATCCCAAGGCTTTTTACACGTACATAAAAAGCAAGAGGGTAGCCAGGGAAAGGGTTGGCCCACTGAAGGATAGGCAAGGGAATCTATGTGTGGAGCTAGAGGAAATGGGCGAGGTACTAAATGAATACTTTGCATCAGTATTCACCAAAGAGAAGGAATTGGTAGATGTTGAGTCTGGAGAAGGGGGTGTAGATAGCCTGGATCACATTGTAATCCAAAAAGACGAGGTGTTGGGTGTCTTAAAAAATATTAAGGTAGATAAGTCCCCAGGGCCTGATGGGATCTACCCCAGAATACTGAAGGAGGCTGGAGAGGAAATTGCTGAGGCCTTGACAGAAATCTTTGGATCCTCGCTGTCTTCAGGGATGTCCCGGAGGACTGGAGAATAGCCAATGTTGTTCCTCTGTTTAAGAAGGGTAGCAAGGATAATCCCGGGAACTACAGGCCGGTGAGCCTTACTTCAGTGGTAGGGAAATTACTGGAGAGAATTCTTCGAGACAGGATCTACTCCCATTTGGAAGCAAATGGACGTATTAGTGAGAGGCAGCACGGTTTTGTGAAGGGGAGGTCGTGTCTCACTAACTTGATAGAGTTTTTTGAGGAGGTCACTAAGATGATTGATGGAGGTAGGGCAGTAGATGTTGTCTATATGGACTTCAGTAAGGCCTTTGACAAGGTCCCTCATGGTAGACTAGTACAAAAGGTGAAGTCACACGGGATCAGGGGTGAGCTGGCAAGGTGGATACAGAACTGGCTAGGCCATAGAAGGCAGAGAGTAGCAATGGAGGGATGCTTTTCTAATTGGAGGGCTGTGACCAGTGGTGTTCCACAGGGATCAGTGCTGGGACCTTTGCTCTTTGTAGTATATATAAATGATTTGGAGGAAAATGTAACTGGTCTGATTAGTAAGTTTGCAGACGACAGAAAGGTTGGTGGAATTGCGGATAGCGATGAGGACTGTCGGAGGATACAGCAGGATTTAGATTGTCTGGAGACTTGGGCGGAGAGATGGCAGATGGAGTTTAATCCGGACAAATGTGAGGTAATGCATTTTGGAAGGTCTAATGCAGGTAGGGAATATACAGTGAATGGTAGAACCCTCAAGAGTATTGAAAGTCAAAGAGATCGAGGAGTACAGGTCCACAGGTCATTGAAAGGGGCAACACAGGTGGAGAAGGTGGTCAAGAAGGCATACGGCATGCTTGCCTTCATTGGCCGGGGCATTGAGTATAAGAATTGGCAAGTCATGTTGCAGCTGTATAGAACCTTAGTTAGGCCACACTTGGAGTATAGTGTTCAATTCTGGTTGCCACACTACCAGAAGGATGTGGAGGCTTTAGAGAGGGTGCAGAAGAGATTTACCAGAATGTTGCCTGGTATGGAGGGCATTAGCTATGAGGAGCGATTGAATAAACTTGGTTTGTTCTCACTGGAACGAAGGAGGTTGAGGGGAGACCAGATAGAGGTATACAAAATTATGAGGGGCATAGACAGAGTGGATAGTCAGAGGCTTTTCCCCAGGGTAGAGGGGTCAATTACTAGGGGGCATAGGTTTAAGGTGAGAGGGGCAAGGTTTAGAGTAGATGTACGAGGCAAGTTTTTTACGCAGAGGGTAGTGGGTGCCTGGAACTCGCTACCGGAGGAGGTAGTGGAAGCAGGAACGATAGGGACATCGAAGGGGCATCTTGACAAATATATGAATAGGATGGGAATAGAAGGATACGGACCCAGGAAGTGTAGAAGATTGTAGTTTAGTTGGGCAGCATGGTCGGCACGGGCTTGGAGGGCCGAAGGGCCTGTTCCTGTGCTGTACATTTCTTTGTTCTTTGTTTGTTCTTTGTTGATACGGACCCAGGAAGTGTAGAAGATTGTAGTTTAGTTGGGCAGCATGGTCGGCACGGGCTTGGAGGGCCGAAGGGCCTGTTCCTGTGCTGTACATTTCTTTGTTCTTTGTACATATTGCATCAAGAAGGCTTCCTGGATACACCTTAAAAACTCTGCCCCATCCACACCCCGAGCACTAAGTGAGTCCCAGTCAATATCGGGGAAGTTAAAATCCCCGACCACAACAATCCTGTTACATTTGCACCTATTCAAAATCTCTCTACCTATCTGCTCCTCTATCTCTCGCTGGTAGTTGGGGGGCCTGTAATAAACCCCCGACATTGTGATTGCCCCCTTCCTGTTCCTGAGCTCTACCCAGATTGCCTCATTGTATGAGCCCTCAGAGATGTCCTGCTAATTTGAGGATCTTGAGGCTCCGAACCCATCCCAATCTTCAATGATGGTAGAGTCCAGCACATAAGCTCATTGACAAGGTTGAAGTGATTGAAACCCTGTTCAGTGAATGGTGTATCTCTGCCACACCCTGACCTTAGCAGCATCACAGAGCCAGATTTCAGCCAATTTGATTCACTCCATAAGACCATAAGACATAGGAGTGGAAGTAAGGCCATTCGGCCCATCGAGTCCACTCCACCATTCAATCATGGCTGATTTCAACTCCATTTACCCGCTCTCTCTCCATAGCCCTTAATTCCTCGAGAAATCAAGAATTTATCAACTTCTGTCTTAAAGACACTCAACGTCCCGGCCTCCACCGCCCTCTGTGGCAATGAATTCCACAGACCCACCACTCTCTGGCTGAAGAAATTTCTCCTCATCTCTGTTCTAAAGTGACTCCCTTTTATTCTAAGGCTGTGCCCCCGGGTCCGAGTCTCCCCTGTTAATGGAAAAAACTTCCCTACATAATGATGTGATGTGATTGGCTGAGAACACGAGATATAGAACTCGAAACCTGAATCCTGAACACAGATTGAAATCATTATCTGAGGAGATGCAAATGGCGCTGGACACAGTGAAATTACAGTGAATGTCCTCACTTCCGACCTTATTCTGGTGAGAAAGTCATTGATGAAAGAGGTGAAGAATGTTTGGTCCAGATCATCTGGAACTCCTGCAGTAATGTCCAGGCGGCCAATCACCTTTAGCTCGAGCTGGAGTGAAGATTTGTGCTTTCGAAATAACCACACCCCTTGTGACACTTTTTCAGAAAGCTACAATACTGGAATTGACCTGACAGAATGTCGAGAATTGCCAGGGTATATCCTGCCCATAAAAAGCAGGACCAAACCGATTCAGCTAATTCCTGCCCATTCGATCTACTCTCAATCATCAACAAAGGTAACACCAACACTATAACCAAGTGGCACTTACTCGCTAATCTCCTGTTTACCGATACTCAGTTTGGATTCTGCCTGATCTACTTGCTAGCAGACCTCATTACAGACAAAAGATTGAATTTAAGAGGTGCGGTGAGAGTAACTGCCCTGACATTAAGGCAACATTTAAGCGAGCGTGGAAGCAGTGAACCCCAGTGAATTGAAGTCAGGTGGAATCAGGGGAAACTCTTTTCACTGGGTAATTAACACAAAGACAGACAGTCGTAGTTGTTGGAGGCTAATCATTTCATCCCCAGAACATCACCACGAGTATTCCTGAGGACAATGTCTTACACCAAACCACCCTCAGCTGCTTCATAAAGCCAGCAGTGTGGACATTTGTTGGCAATTATGATATTCAGCCCTGTTCACAACGCCTCACAATGATATCAGTCCATGCCCTCATGCAGCAATACCTGGACAATACCTGAGCTGATAAATGACAAATGACGTGTGTGCCATACAGGTGCCAAGTAATGACCATCTCCAGAAACAAAGTGTACAATATCTCCTCCTGAGTTTACCGTCACTGAATTCATCACCATCAATATGGTGGACAGCATAAATATTGTTGCTATTGGAGCTGGTCAGAAGCTGAGATGTCAGTGGTCAGTAACATGGGCGGCAAGGTAGCACAGTGGCTAGCACTGTTGCTTTACAGCGGCAGGGTCCCAGGTTTGATTCCCGGCTTGGTTCACTGTCTGTGTTTGCACATTCTCCCGTGACTGCGTGGGTTTCCTCCGGGTGCTCCGGTTTCCTCCCACAAGTCCCGAAAGACGGACTGTTAGGTGAATTGGACATTCTGAATTCTCCCTCAGTGTACCCGAACAGGCGCCGGAATGTGGCGACTAGGGGATTTTCACAGTAACTTCATTGCAGTGTTAATGTAAGCCTACTTGTGACAATAAAGATTATTATTACCTCCTGACTCCGCAAAGCCTGTCTACCATCTACAAGATACAAGTTAGGAGTGCGATGGTACACCCTGCTTGTCTAGATGAGTGCAGCTCCAACATTCAGCATCATACCTTTATGCCCCCACCTCAATGAATTTCGGCTCAACACCATGCTGAATCTTCCCCTACCTTCGTCTCCGAGCTCACTTCTACAGACAGGAGCCCTACCCCGCATCCAACATTCTCCCTCCACATGGACCCTCCCTCCGGCCGTTTACCTGCTCATAGAATTATGGAATTTACAGTGCAGAAGGAGGCCATTCGGCCCATCGAGTCTACACCGGCCCTTGAAAGAGCACTCTACCTAAGCCCACGTCTCCATCCCATCCCCGTAACCCAGTAACCCCACCAAACCTTTGGACACTAAGGGGCAATTTAGCCAATCCACTAAACTTTGCTCTTCATCTTTTCATTGAGAACTGTCAACGTGACATCGGCTTTCTCGGTTTCTCTGCTTCTCTCCTCACACAGATCTGTCGAGGTCTGAATTGGCTGCTCTCCGCTCTCCCAGGTCCACCCCTGACTTTGTCATCAAACCCGCTGACTAGGGTGGGGCTGTTGTTATCGGGCGTACTGACGTCTACCTCGCATCGGCTGAACGCCATCTCTCAGACACGTCTTCCTATCTCCCGCTGGACCATGACCCCAGCACTGAGCATCAAGCCATTATTTCCAGGACTTTCCCTGACCGCATCTCCTCTGGAGATCTTCCCTCCACACCGTCCAACCTCAATCCCCTAAACCTGGGCAGCCAGCTTCTCCCTCCTCCCCAAAATCCACAAACAGGACAGCAGCCCCTCCCCCCCCCCCCTCACCCCCCCCGGACAGCCCACTTCCATCTTCTCTGGTAGGCCTATCATGTCAATCTGTTCCTCCCCCACCAAACTCATTTCTTCCGATCCTGACTCCATCCTGTCTCTTCTTGTCCAGTCCCTTCCCACCACCATTCCTGATTACTCTGAATCTCCACATCATATAAACAACTTCCAGTTCCCGGCCCTAACCGCCTCCTCTTTCTCATGGATATCCAATCCCTCTATACTTTCATTCCCCACCAGGATGTCCAATCCCTCTAGACCTTTTAAGAAAGGTTTTGTCTTATAACGTAGTTTCAGTGACGTCATTGTGTGGGCGGAGCTGGGCTGTGGCTCTGTGAGTTGTTTTTGGTTTCACTTTCACATTTGGCGGCTGTGGACAACAGACAGAGAACAGAAGTGTTTTGGCCCAACTCTCTATATTCTCATTTTAAATATCTGTTCCAGTAAAAATCACCTTGCTGGCGACTTTCGAGATATAATTGCTTTTCAGAAGGAGTTGAAACTGCTAGTTGAAAATTGGATCATTAGTTCAGTAACAAGACCAGACTTAGTCAAGTGAGAATATAGTGTGCTGGGTCACGACCTTGAAAGAAGGGATTTTGTTATTGAATTGGAACAGTTAAGGAGGAACTCATTAAGTATTATACATAGATTACTGGAGCTGTGTGGTTTCTTTATTTTTGTAATTGATAAAAAATTCTTGCTGTGTGTTTATCTATATCTATATTTGTTAACTAAGTTCTTAGAATAAAGCTTGTTTGCATTAAAGTGTCCAGGAAGACTGATGAATCAGACCTGCAGTGAAAGTTTTCATGCTCATCATAGCCAAATCCAATGTAAAGGTTGTAGGTCAGGTGGACTTCATAATACACTTTGGGGTTTCTAAGTCCTGGCCCATTTCTACCCCTCTATCACCTTCACATTGTCTGTCTCCAACACTTCTCTTCCCTTCTCATTGGACTGAGGGGAGCTAGAAGGGGTCATGAAAAAGCCCTGGCGGGAAGGATTAGGGGAAACCCCAGGCGTTCTACACTTATGTGTGAAATAAGAGGATGATCAGAGTGAGAGTCGGGCCGATCAGGGATAGCGGAGGGAACTTGTGCCTAGAGTCTGAGGAGATGGGGGAGGCCCTAAATGAATACTTTGCTTCAGAGAGGGACCTTGTTGTCCATGAGAACAGTGTGAACCAGGTTAATAGACTCGAACAGGTTGATGTTAAGAAGGAGGATGTGCTGGAAATTTTGAAAAGCATCAGGATAGATATGTCCCCTGGGCCTGACAGGATATACCCAAGGTTATTACGGGAAGCAAGAGAGGAGATTGCTGCGCCGTTGGCGATGATCTTTGCGTCCTCACTCTCCACTGGAGTAGTACTGGATGATTGGAGGGAGGCGAATGTTGTTCCCCTATTCGTAGAACATAGAACAGAGAACGATTTCGGCGTGAGAACAGCTGGTGAGTCAGTTTCAGCGGGAGCATTGCGGAAGGAGGTTGCTGGGAGGTAAGTCAACCTTTAAAAACACTTGTCTTTGCAGGGGCAGGCCAGTCGATTTCGGCGTGAGAACAGCTGGTGAGTCAGTTTCAGCGGGAGCATTGCGGAAGGAGGTTGCTGGGAGGTAAGTCAACCTTTAAAAACACTTGTCTTTGCAGGGGCAGGCCAGTCGATTTCGGCGGGAGAATCAGCTGGTGAGTCAGTTTCAGCGGGAGCATTGCGGAAGGAGGTTGCTGGGAGGTAAGTCAACCTTTAAAAGCACTTGTCTTTGCAGGGGCAGGCCAGTCGATTTTGGCGTGAGAACAGCTGGTGAGTCAGTTTCAGCGGGAGCATTGCGGAAGGAGGTTGCTGGGAGGTAAGTCAACCTTTAAAAACACTTGTCTTTGCAGGGGCGGGCCAGTTGATTTCGGCGGGAGAATCAGCTGGTGAGTCAGTTTCAGCGGGAGCATTGCGGAAGGAGGTTGCTGGGAGGTAAGTCAACCTTTAAAAGCACTTGTCTTTGCAGGGGCAGGACAGTCGATTTCGGCGGGAGTGGAGCTGGCTGGTTAGTCAATTTCAGCAGGAGCTGAGAATTTTTCTTTTTTTTTAGTGTTTAAGGCGGGAACAGGAAGTCGACCCGCGGACGTCTGGGAAGACCCTCACCAATAAATTCTGGTGGAGAGGAAACCCGAGACACTACACGTGTAGTGTCTCCCACCCGCCCTCCTCCTCTAACCTAATAATAAAACCCATTGGTCTGAGGTAAGTACCATATTTTATTATATTATTATTATTTTTTATAAAAATTTAATTTAGTTGTTAGCCAGATCTTGGTAGAAAGTTAGAGGAATGGCAGGGAAGGGAGTGCAATGTTCCTCCTGCAGGATGTTTGAGGTGAGGGATGCAGTTAGTGTCCCTGCTGATTTTACCTGCAGGAAGTGCTGCCATCTCCAGCTCCTCCAAGACCGAGTTAGGGAACTGGAGCTGGAGTTGGAAGAACTTCGGATCATTCGGGAGGCAGAAGGGGTCATAGATAGCAGCTTCAGGGAATTAGTTACACCAAAGATTGGAGATAGGTGGGTAACTGTAAGAGGGACTGGGAAAAAGCAGTCAGTGCAGGGATCCCCTGCGGTCGTTCCCCTGAGAAACAAGTATACCGCTTTGGATACTTGTGGGGGGGACGACTTACCAGGGGTAAGCCATAGGGTACGGGCCTCTGGCACGGAGTCTGTCCCTGTTGCTCAGAAGGGAAGGGGGGAGAAGAGCAGAGCATTAGTAATTGGGGACTCTATAGTCAGGGGCACAGATAGGAGATTTTGTGGGAGCGTGAGAGACTCACGTTTGGTATGTTGCCTCCCAGGTGCAAGGGTACGTGATGTCTCGGGTCGTGTTTTCCGGGTCCTTCGGGGGAGGGGGAGCAGCCCCAAGTCGTGGTCCACATTGGCACTAACGACATAGGTAGGAAAGGGGACAAGGATGTCAGGCAGGCTTTCAGGGAGCTAGGATGGAAGCTCAGAACTAGAACAAACAGAGTTGTTATCTCTGGGTTGTTGCCCGTGCCACGTGATAGTGAGATGAGGAATAGGGAGAGAGAGCATTTAAACACGTGGCTACAGGGATGGTGCAGGCGGGAGGGATTCAGATTTTTGGATAACTGGGGCTCTTTCTGGGGAAGGTGGGACCTCTACAGACAGGATGGTCTACATCTGAACCTGAGGGGCACAAATATCCTGGGGGGGAGATTTGTTAGTGCTCTTTGGGGGGGTTTAAACTAATGCAGCAGGGGTATGGGAACCTGGATTGTAGTTTTAGGGTAAGTGAGAATGAGAGTATAGAGGTCAGGAGCACAGATTTGACGTCGCAGGAGGGGGCCAGTGTTCAGGTAGGTGGTTTGAAGTGTGTCTACTTCAATGCCAGGAGTATACGAAACAAGGTAGGGGAACTGGCAGCATGGGTTGGTACCTGGGACTTCGATGTTGTGGCCATTTCGGAGACATGGATAGAGCAGGGACAGGAATGGATGTTGCAGGTTCCGGGGTTTAGGTGTTTTAGTAAGCTCAGAGAAGGAGGCAAAAGAGGGGGAGGTGTGGCGCTGCTGGTCAAGAGCAGTATTACGGTGGCGGAGAGGATGCTAGATGGGGACTCTTCTTCCGAGGTAGTATGGGCTGAAGTTAGAAACAGGAAAGGAGAGGTCACCCTGTTGGGAGTTTTTTATAGGCCTCCTAATAGTTCGAGGGATGTAGAGGAAAGGATGGCGAAGATGATTCTGGATATGAGCGAAAGTAACAGGATAGTTATTATGGGAGACTTTAACTTTCCAAATATTGACTGGAAAAGATATAGTTTGAGTACAATAGATGGGTCGTTTTTTGTACAGTGTGTGCAGGAGGGTTTCCTGAAACAATATGTTGACAGGCCAACAAGAGGCGAGGCCACGTTGGATTTGGTTTTGGGTAATGAACCAGGCCAGGTGTTGGATTTGGAGGTAGGAGAGCACTTTGGGGATAGTGACCACAATTCGGTGACGTTTACGTTAATGATGGAAAGGGATAAGTATACACCGCAGGACAAGAGTTATAGCTGGGGGAAGGGCAATTATGATGCCATTAGACGTGACTTGGGGGGGGATAAGGTGGAGAAGTAGGCTGCAAGTGTTGGGCACACTGGATAAGTGGGGCTTGTTCAAGGATCAGCTACTGCGTGTTCTTGATAAGTATGTACCGGTCAGACAGGGAGGAAGGTGTCGAGCGAGGGAACCGTGGTTTACCAAGGAAGTGGAATCTCTTGTTAAGAGGAAGAAGGAGGCCTATGTGAAGATGAAGTGTGAAGTTTCGGTTGGGGCGATGGATAGTTACAAGGTAGCGAGGAAGGATCTAAAGAGAGAGCTAAGACGAGCAAGGAGGGGACATGAGAAGTATTTGGCAGGAAGGATCAAGGAAAACCCAAAAGCTTTCTATAGGTATGTCAGGAATAAGCGAATGACTAGGGAAAGAGTAGGACCAGTCAAGGACAGGGATGGGAAATTGTGTGTGGAGTCTGAAGAGATAGGCGAGATACTAAATGAATATTTTTCGTCAGTATTCACTCAGGAAAAAGATAATGTTGTGGAGGAGAATGCTGAGCCCCAGGCTAATAGAATAGATGGCATTGAGGTACGTAGGGAAGAGGTGTTGGCAATTCTGGACAGGCTGAAAATAGATAAGTCCCCGGGACCTGATGGGATTTATCCTAGGATTCTCTGGGAGGCCAGGGAAGAGATAGCTGGACCTTTGGCTTTGATTTTTATGTCATCATTGGCTACAGGAATAGTGCCAGAGGACTGGAGGACAGCAAATGTGGTCCCTTTGTTCAAAAAGGGGAGCAGAGACAACCCCGGCAACTATAGACCGGTGAGCCTCACGTCTGTAGTGGGTAAAGTCTTGGAGGGGATTATAAGAGACAAGATTTATAATCATCTAGATAGGAATAATATGATCAGGGATAGTCAGCATGGCTTTGTGAAGGGTAGGTCATGCCTCACAAACCTTATTGAGTTCTTTGAGAAGGTGACTGAACAGGTAGACGAGGGTAGAGCAGTTGATGTGGTGTATATGGATTTCAGCAAAGCGTTTGATAAGGTTCCCCACGGTAGGCTATTGCAAAAAATACGGAGGCTGGGGATTGAGGGTGATTTAGAGATGTGGATCAGAAATTGGCTAGCTGAAAGAAGACAGAGGGTGGTGGTTGATGGGAAATGTTCAGAATGGAGTACAGTCACAAGTGGAGTACCACAAGGATCTGTTCTGGGGCCGTTGCTGTTTGTCATTTTTATCAATGACCTAGAGGAAGGCGCAGAAGGGTGGGTGAGTAAATTTGCAGACGATACTAAAGTCGGTGGTGTTGTCGATAGTGTGGAAGGATGTAGCAGGTTACAGAGGGATATAGATAAGCTGCAGAGCTGGGCTGAGAGGTGGCAAATGGAGTTTAATGTAGAGAAGTGTGAGGTGATTCACTTTGGAAGGAATAACAGGAATGCGGAATATTTGGCTAATGGTAAAGTTCTTGAAAGTGTGGATGAGCAGAGGGATCTAGGTGCCCATGTACATAGATCCCTGAAAGTTGCCACCCAGATTGATAGGGTTGTGAAGAAGGCCTATGGAGTGTTGGCCTTTATTGGTAGAGGGATTGAGTTCTGGAGTCGGGAGGTCATGTTGCAGCTGTACAGAACTCTGGTACGGCCGCATTTGGAGTAATGCGTACAGTTCTGGTCACCGCATTATAGGAAGGACGTGGAGGCTTTGGAGCGGGTGCAGAGGAGATTTACCAGGATGTTGCCTGGTATGGAGGGAAAATCTTATGAGGAAAGGCTGATGGACTTGAGGTTGTTTTCGTTAGAGAGAAGAAGGTTAAGAGGAGACTTAATAGAGGCATACAAAATGATCAGGGGGTTGGATAGGGTGGACAGTGAGAGCCTTCTCCCGCGGATGGATATGGCTGGCACGAGGGGACATAACTTTAAACTGAGGGGTAATAGATATAGGACAGAGGTCAGAGGTAGGTTCTTTACGCAAAGAGTAGTGAGGCCGTGGAATGCCCTACCTGCTACAGTAGTGAACTCGCCAACATTGAGGGCATTTAAAAGTTTATTAGATAAACATATGGATGATAATGGCATACTGTAGTTTAGATGGCTTTTATTTCGGTGCAACATCGTGGGCCGAAGGGCCTGTACTGCGCTGTATTGTTCTATGTTCTATGTTCTATTAACAGTACAGCACAGAACAGGCCCTTCGGCCCTCGATGTTGTGCCGAGCAGTGTCCAAAACCAAGATCAAGCTATCCCACTCCCTGTCACTCTGGTGTGCTCCATGTTCCTATCCAATAACCGCTTGAAAGTTCCTAAAGTGTCCGACTCCACTATCACAGCAGGCAGTCCATTCCACACCCGAACCACTCTCTGAGTAAAGAACCTACCTCGGACATCCCTCCTATATCTCCCACCCTGAATCTTATAGTTATGCCCCCTTGTAACAGCTACATCCACCCGAGGAAATAGTCTCTGAACGTCCACTCTATCTATCCCCCTCATCATGTTATAAACCTCTATTAAGTCACCTCTCATCCTCCTCCGCTCCAATGAGAAAAGCCCTAGCTCCCTCAACCTTTCCTCATAAGACCTACCCTCCAATCCAGGCAGCATCCTGGTAAATCTGCTTTGCACCCTTTCCAATGATTCTACATCCTTCCTATAGTGAGGTGACCAGAACTGCACACAGTACTCCAAATGTGGTCTCACCAGGGTCATGCACAGTTGCAGCATAACCCCGCACCTCTTAAACTCAAGCCCCCTGTTAATAAACGCTTACACACTATAGGCTTTCTTCACGGCTCTATCCACTTGAGTGGCAACCCTCAGAGATCTACGGACATGAACCCCAAGATCTCTCTGTTCCTCCACATTCCTCAGAACCCTGCCATTGACCCTGTAATCCGCATTCAAATTTTTTCGACCAAAATGAATCACCTCGCACTTATCAGGGTTAAACTCCATCTGCCATTTTTCGGCCCAGCTCTGCATCCTATCAATGTCTCTTTGCAGCCCACAACAGTCCTCCACCTCATCCACTACTCCACCAATCTTGGTGTCATCAGCAAATTTACTGACCCACCCTTCAGCCCCCTCTTCCAAGTCATTGGTAAAAATCACAAATAGCAGAGGACCCAGCACTAATCCTTGTGGTACACCGCTGGTAACTGGTCTCCAGTCTGAAGATTTTCCATCCACCACCACCCTCTGTCTTCTATGTGATAGCCAGTTACTTATCCACTTGGCCAAATTTCCCTCTATCCCACACCTCCTTACTTTCTTCATGGGGAACCTTATCAAACGCCTTACTAAAATCCATGTATACGACATCAACTGCTCTACCTTCATCTGCACACTTAGTTACCTCCTCAAAGAATTCAATCAAATTTGTGAGGCAAGACTTACCCTTCACGAATCTGTGTTGACTATCCCGGATTAAGCTGCATCTTTCCAAATGGTCATAAATCCTATCCTTCAGGACCTTTTCCATTAACTTACTGACCACCGAAGTAAGACTGATTGGCCTATAATTACCAGGGTCAATCCTATTCCCTTTCTTGAACAGAGGAACAACATTCGTCACTCTCCAGTCCTCTGACACTATCCCCGTGGACAGTGAGGACCCAGAGATCAAAGCCAAAGGCTCTGCAATCTCATCCCTTGCCTCCCAAAGAATCCTTGGATATATCCCATCTGGCCCAGGGGACTTGTCGACCCTAAGGGTTTTCAAAATTGCTAATACATCCTTCCTCAGAACATCTACCTCCTCCAGCCTACCCGCCTGTATCACACTCTCATCCTCAAAAACATGGCCCCTCTCCTTGGTGAACACTGAAGAAAAGTATTCATTCAACGCCTCTCCTATTTCTTCTGACTCCATGCACAAGTTCCCACTACTGTCCTTCACCGGCCCTACCCTCACCCTGGTCATTCTTTTATTTCTCACATAAGAATAAAAAGCCTTGGGGTTTTCCTTGATCCGACCCGCCAAGGACTTCTCATGCCCCCTCCTAGCTCTCCAAAACATTTTTTTTAGCTCATTCCTTGCTACCTTGTAATCCTCAAGCGACCCAACTGAACCTTGTTTTCTCATCCTTACAGACGCTTTTTTTTTCCTCTTGACAAGACATTCAACCTCTTTTGTGAACCATGGTTCCCTCACACGGCCATTACCTCCCTGCCTGACAGGGACATACCTATCAAGGACACGCAGTATTTGTTCCTTCAACAAGCTCCACTTTTCATTTGTGCCTTTCCCTGACGGTTTCTGTTCCCATCTTATGCTCCCTAATTCTTGCCTAATCGCATCATAATTACCCCTCCCCCAATTATAAACCTTGCCCTGCCGTATGGCCCTATCCCTCTCCATTGCAATAGTGAAAGTCACCAAATTGTGGTCACTATCTCCAAAGTGCTCTCCAACAAACAAATCTAACACTTAGCCCGGTTCATTACCCAGTACCAAATCCAATGTGGTCCCCCCTCTTGTCGGCCTATCCACATATTGTGTCAGGAAACCCTCCTGCACATACTGTACAAAAACTGCCCCATCCGAACTGTTCGACCTATAGAGGTTCCAATCAATATTTGGAAAGTTAAAGTCACCCATGACAACTACCCTGAGACCTCCACACCTATCCATAATCTATTTTGCAATTTCTTCCTCCACATCTCTATTACTATTTGGGGGCCTATAGAAAACACCTAACAATGTGACCGCTCCTTTCCTATTTCTAACTTCAGCCCATATTGCCTCAGTAGGTAGATCCCCTTCGAACTGCCTTTCTGCAGCCGTTAAACTATCCTTGATTAACAATGCTACTCCTTCACCTCTTTTACCACCTTCCCTACTCTTACTGAAACATCTATACCACGGAACGTCCAACAACCATTCCTGTCCCTGTTCTAACCATGTTTCCGTAATGGCCACAACATCGTAGTCCCAATCACCAATCCACGCTCCAAATTCACCAACCTTATTCCGGATGCTCCTTGCAACCCACCTTTCTGTCTGCCGGTACGCTCCTGCGACCTTGATACCCTCCTCAGTACCTCACTACTCTCGACACTGGCTTCTGGACTACAGCTCGTTTTCCCATCCCCCTGACAAATTAGTTTAAACCCCCCCCCCCGAAGAGCCGGAGCAAATTTCCCTCCCAGGATATTGGTGCCCCTCTGGTTCAGGTGCAAACCGTCCTGTCTGTACAGGTCCCACCTTCCCCAGAATGTGCTCCAATTATCCACGTACCTGAAACCCTCCCTCCTACACCATCCCTGCAGCCCCATGTGTATCTGCACTCTCTCCCTGTTCCTCACCTCACTAGCACGTGGCACCGGCAACAAACCAGAGATGACAACATGGTTTATCCTGGCACTCAGCTTCCACCCTAGCTCCCTAAATTCCTGTTTTAAGTCACCGTCCCTTCTCTTACCTATGTCGTTGGTCCGATGTGTAGCACGACTTGTGACTGCTCCCCCTCCCCCTTAAGGATTCTGAAAACACGGTCCGAGACGTCACAGACCCTGGCACCCGGGAGGCAACATACCATCCGTGATTCTCTTTTCGCTGCCACAGAACCGTCTATCTGTCCCTCTAACTATCTAGGCCCCAATAACTATTGCTCTCCTGCTCTCCCTCCTTCCCCTCTGAGCCACAGGGATGGACTCAGTGCTGGAGATCCGGTCACCATGGCTTACCCTTGGTAGGTCGTCCCCCTCAACAGTATCCAAAGCGGTATACTTGTTACTGAGGGGAACGACCACAGGGGATCCCTGCACTGACTGCTTCCTCCCAGCCCCTCTCACCATCACCCATCTATCTTGATTCTTCAGAGTAACTACATCCCTGAAGCTACTATCTATGACCACCTCTGCCTCCCGAATGATCCAAAGTTCATCCAGCTCCAGCTCCAGTTCCCTAACGCGGTTTCTGAGGAGCTGGAAATGTGTGCACTTCCCACAGGTGAACTCAGCAGTGTCCCTCACCTCAAACATTCTGCAGGAGGAACATTGCACTGCCTTCCCTGCCATCCCCTCTAGATAAAAGAAAAAGAAAAAGAACGAAAGAGCTTACCTGTTATTCACTCTACCCCTTCGGTTAAAGCAGGTGGAAGGGTGGGGGACACAACAAGTGTAGTGTCTAGGGTTTAGAAACTGCCCAACATAAATCCGGGTAAAAATAACAAAACAAAACCAGCAACCACTGCGCCCCGCACGAGAACAGCAATCAGCTGTTATGAGCCCGCGCAAACAATTTAAATCTTTACTACTTACCCAGCAGTCACTCTGTCCTCACTCCGACTGGATTCAGCTGGAAACTCCCAACAGTAAGTTTTTAAAAAATTTACTCCCCTTCTCAGCAAGCACTCACTCAGCAACCACTGCGCCCCGCACGATAACACCTCAGGGAAAAGAAAAACTACTTACCAGTCACCAGCCAATCACTTACCTGCAGGCTGTGACGTCACGGTTCAACTTCTTTCTACTTCTACCTGCCCTCGAGTCTCCCCCTTGATCTTTACTCGGCTGGGATCCTTACAGTGATTGTTTTTTTTGTTTAGAGAAAGGGAATAGGGAAATCCCCGGGAATTACAGACCCATCAGTCTTACGTCTGTGGTGAGCAAAATATTGGAAAGGATTCTGAGAGATAGGATTTATGATTATTTAGAAAAACATAGTTTGATTAAAGATAGTCAGCATGAGGGCAGCATGGCAGTGCAGTGGTTAGCACTGCAGTCTCACGTCGCCGAGGTCCCAGTTTCGATCCAGGCTCTGGGTCACTGTCCGTGTGGAGTTTGCACATTCTCCCCGTGTCTGCGTGGGTTTCGCCCCCACAACCCAAAGATGTGCAGGGTGGGTGGAATGGCCAAGCAAAATTGCCCCTTAATTGAAAAAAATGAATTGGGTACACTAAAATAAAATTTAAAAAAGTAGGTAGTCAGCGTGGCTTTGTGAGGGGCAGGTCTTGCCTCACAAGCCTCATTGAATTCTTTGAGGATGTGACGAGGCACATTGATGAAGGTTGGGCAGTGGATGTGGTGTATATGGATTTCAGTAAGGCATTTGATAAGGTTCCCCATGGTCGGCTCATTCAGAAAGTTAGGGGGCCTGGGATACAGGGGAATTTTGCTGTCTGGATACAGAATTGGCTGGCCGAAAGAAGACAGCGAGTGGTAGTGGATGGAAAGTATTCCGCCTGGAGGTCGGTGACCAGGGGTGTCCCGCAGGGATCTGTTCTGGGACCTCTGCTCTTTGTGGTTTTTATAAATGACTTGGATGAGGAAGTGGAAGGGTGGGTTAGTAAGTTTGCCAGATGACACGAAGGTTGGTGGAGTTGTAGATAGTGTTGAGAGTTGTTGCAGGTTACAACAGGACATTGACAGGATGCAGAGCTGGGCTGAGAAGTGGCAGATGGAGTTCAACCCAGATAAATGTGAAGTGATTCATTTTGGAAGGTCGAATTTGAAAGCTGAACACAGTGTTAAAGGCAGGATTCTTGGAAGTGTGGGGGAACAGAGGGATCTTGGGGTCCACGTACATAGATCCCTCAAAGTTGCCACCCAGGTTGATAGGGTTGTTAAGAAGGCGTATGGTGTGTTGACTTTCATTAACAAGGGGATTGAGTTTAAGAGCCGCGAGGTTTTAGCTGCATCTTTATAAAATGCTAGTTAGACCACACTTGGAATATTGTGTCCAGTTCTGGTCGCCTCATTATAGGAAGGATGTGGATGCTTTGGAGAGGGTACAGAGGAGATTTACCAGGATGCTGCCTGGACTGGAGGGCATGTCTTATGAAGAAAGGTTGAGGGAGCTAGGGCTTTTCTCACTGGAGCGAAGAAGGCAGAGAGGTGACTTGATAGAGGTGTACAAGGTGATGAGAGGCATGGATAGAGTGGATAGTCAGAGACTTTTCCCCAGGGTGGAAATGGCTGTCACGAGGGGACATAATTTTAAGGTGATTGGAGGAAGGTATAGGGAGATGTCAGAGGTCGGTTCTTTACACAGAGAGTGGTGGGTGTGTGGAATGCACTGCCAGCAGAGGTGGTGGAGTCAGAGTCATTAGGGACTTTTAAGCGACTCTGAGACAGGCACATGGACAGCAGTAAATTGAAGGGGGTGTAGGTTAGGTTGATCTTAGATTAGGATAAATGGTCCGCACAACATCGTGGGCTGAAGGGCCTGTACTGCGCTGTACTGTTCCATGTTCTTCCTGGACCTTTCTATTTCCATTTCTGTGGACAGACTGTCCACTGGTATCCATTACAAACCTACTGACTCCCACAGTTACCTCGACTGCAGCTCTTCACACCCCACATCCTGTAAGGACTCCATCCCGTTCTCCCAGTTCCTTCGCCTCCGTCCCATTTGTTCCGATGATGCCACTTTCCAAAATGGTGCTGCTGACATGTCTTCATTTTTCCTTAATCGTGGTTTCCCACCCACTGTGGTCGACAGGGCTCTCGACCGTGTCCGACCCATCCCCCGCACCTCTGCCCTCACCCCCTCTCCTCCCTCCCAGAACCAGGAAAGGGTCTCCCTTTGTAGCCATCTGGGATGGCCACTTACAACCAGGAACAGGGAAGGTCGCAAAGCCTAGCGGGAAAAATGGACAATGCGCGATTCAGGCAGGCTCAGAGCCTGAATGTATATTTGTGAGTGAGGAATCCAGACGGTATCGAAACTCCGACCAATTAGCATTTGATGGACCGATTAGCATTTGATGGCCCATCTCCGCCAGACAAAGGACTGGTACTTGAGCGACCGGTCCAGTCCCAGACATTTCGGCGCCACTCCCTGTTTTAGGGAAGTGTAAACAACAGGGTCAGTGACCGCTTGGGACAAGCCCAGCCATCCAGGCACCCGCCCATTTATTGGTTCGAATCGAACAGAGTGATCAGGGATCACCCAATTAGTGGGGTCCAAACTGAAGGACCGCCCGAAAGAGCGCGAAAACCCCCAAGCATAAGAGAGTCCGCCATGTGTTTGTGATGTTTTGGACCTGGCGCCCCGGCCACGACCATCTCCAATCGCAGCAACACCAGAAGCAAGTTCAAGTTCAACGCTCGCTACCAGACGGATGAGCCGAGCTGAACCGCAGTTACTTCTCCAGACCCGATAGATCCAGAATCAGACAGCGGCCACTGTTCCTCTGACCTAAGCCGGGTGCCTGAAGTTAAGTACAGGTTGTCGTAGTTGATCGGTGTAGTTTAACTAGTTGTGTTATGTTGCATGACTAATTGTGTGTAAATAAAGTACCCTTGACCTTGAACTAACTAACCAGTGTTTGGCTCTTTGATCGATAGCCGGTTGAACCTTGTGGTGGTATCATTGATACCTGGCGACTCTGAGCATTAGAATACAGATACCAAAAGGAAGGAGGGAAACCTCACTGACTGCCACATTTACAGTAGGTAAAAAAGGCAACACCTTGTTCTCACTTTTCACCCCACCAGCCTCCGCATTCAAAGAATCATCCTCCGCCAGTTCCACCAACTCCAGCATGATTCCACCACCAAACACATCTTCCCCTCACTCCCCGTGTCAGCATTTCGCAGAGGCATTCCCTCTGGGATACCCTGATCCACTCCCCCAACACCTCACCCTCTTCCCACGGCACCTTCCCATGCAATCACAGAAGGTGTAACACCTGCCCCTTTAGCTCCTCCCCGCTCACAATCCCAGGCCCGAAACACTCTTTTCAGGTGAAGCAGTGCTTCACGTGCGCCTCCTTCAATCTGGTCTGTTGCATTTGCTGCTCTCAGTGCGGTCTACCCTACATTGGAGAGGATAAACACAGACTGGGTGACCGCTTTGCAGATTGCCACCAGTCCGTCCGCAAACAGGACCCAGACCTTCCTGTCGCTGCCACTTCAACTCCCCGTCCTGCCCCCACGCCCACATGTCCGTCCTGGGCCTGCTGCAATGTTCCAGTGAAGCCCAGTGCAAACTGGAGGAACAGCACCTCATCTTCCAATTTGGCACATTACAGCCTTCCGGACTTAACATTGAGTTCAACAACTTCAGACTGTGAACTCTCTCCTCCACCTTCACCACATTTTTATTTCTGTCAATTTATTTTCATTTCTTCCATTGATCTGTTTTTCCCTCACCTTTGTTCCCCCTCCCCCTCCCCACTTGGGCCGTCTGTTCCCAGTTGCCCTTTGACTCACTGCTCACCTTCGTTCTGCCATTCACACATTCTAATCTCTTTATCTGCCACTATCAGCCGCTTGTTAGCCTTAATCACCCCCATTTACATTCCTTTTTTCCTGCTGTCCATGACATCTTTGTCTCGCTCCACCTATAGCCGGCCCTCTATTCAGCCCCACCGCTCCCCCACCCACAACAGTATAAATAGGACCCTATTCCAGTTCTCTCCAGCTTTGACAAAGAGTCACCAAGACTCGAAACGTTCGCTCTGTCGTCTCTCCACAGACGCTGTCAGATGTGCTGAGATTGTCCAGCATTTTCTGTTGTTGTTGCAGCTCTAGCACCATCCAGGATGAAGCTGCTTCGACATTCAATCTCTCTGACACAGTGCACGCTGTGTACTCTACAAGAGGACTACTTCAACCTTATTTGGAAAAATATTGCCATTTCTTCATCATCACCGGCTAAAAATCCTGGAACTCCCTAAGGAGCAGCAGTGGGTGAGTCCCAACACCCGGATGGACTGCTGCAATCCAAGAAAGTAATTCACTCCCACCTTCCCACGGGTATTTCGGGATGGATAACAAATGTCGACCTCGTCAACAATAGGCACATCCTCTGGAGAATTAAAAACGATGAACTGATGTGTTTGGACAGCTGGAACGTTAGTTCTGGGTGTGGACTCCAGGGCAGGGGGTGGTTGAAGTGGCCAGCTGTGTTGAAGGTTGCACAAAGGTAGAAGGAGCAACTTGCTAGTCAGATTTACAAAGGATATCCTAACTGGCTTTGACCAGGGCAATTGGCAGCTGTGGTTGCTACAACTGTACAAGGCATTGGTGAGACTGCACCTGGAGTATTGGGCACAGTTTTGGTCCCCTTATTTGAGGAAAGATGCAGTGGCATTGGAGGCAGTTCAGACGAGGTTCCAGAGGTGAGGGGTTTGTCGTATGAGGAGAAATTGAGCAGTTTAGGTCTCAACTCTAGAGTTTAGAAGAATGAGAGAAGATATTATTGAGGTAGACAAGATGCTAAAAGGTCTGGATAAAGTAGACGTGGAGCAGATGCTTCCTCGTGTGGGGCATTCTGGAACAAGAGGTCATAATCTCAGGATAAGGGGTCACAGATTTAAAACAGATTTGAGGAGAAATTGCTTCTCCCAAAGGTTTGTGAATTGTGGAATTCACTCCCCCAGAGTGCGGTGGATGCTGGGACAGTGAGTAAATTCAAGGAGGAGTTGGACAGATTTTTAATTGGCAATGGGTTGAAGGGTTATGGAGAACGGGCAGGACGGTGGGGTTGAGGCCAGAATAGAATCAGCCATGATTGTATTGAATGGAGGAGCGGGATCGAGGGGCTGAATGGGCTTCTCCTCGTTTTTATGTTCTTATGAGGAGAGATCTGATAGAGGTCTACAAAATTAGGAGAGGCACAGACAGGGTGGATAGTGAGAGGTTTTTTCCAAGGGTGGAAGTGTCAATTACAAGGGGGCACAGGTTGAAGGTGAGAGGGGGAAAGTTTAAGGGAGACGTGTGGGGTAAGTTTTTCACACAGAGAGAGGTGGGTGCCTGGAACGCGCTGCCAGAGGATGTGGTGGAAGCAGCACATTAGCAACATTTAAGAGGCATCTGGATCGGTCCAAGAAAATAGAGGGAAACTGTTATAACCTGCCTGCTTACCATTGGCTGGGGACTAATGACAATCCCACAATCCTGTGGGAGTATGAGCTTCCCCAATGAGGGGGTCGGAGAAATCATTAGCAGACTCCCTGTATAAATAAAGCTGGCCAGTTTGGAGCCGGCAGGAAGGAGTGTGCAGCAAGGGAAGTTGCTGCTGCTGTTGTATATATATGTTATTTCTTTGTATCCTTAAAACTCGTGCAGGATTGTTCGTGGCCCTCACAAAAGAAACTGAGTGAGTAAGGGCAGACGGTCTTTTTCAAAGTTAGGACATCATGATCGGCACAGGCCTGGAGGGCCGAAGGGCCTGTTCCTGTGCTGTACATTCTTTGTTCTTATGGTTAGATTGGAACTGTAAGTTCCAAATGGAATGATGGGTAGATTTGGTGATCATCGTATCTACAAAACCTGTGGTTAGGAAGAGGAGGTTAGAGAAAGGAAGTTTAAGGAAAAGCAGAGAGATGTTAGCAATCTCACTGGGATAGCATCTTGGTAGATGTGCGAGTAATGTATAACCCATTGCCTTGCTGTGTGTAGGAGGAAGAGTTATTTATATTTATTTATATCATACTATTCATGATGTCCCAAAGCACTTAACATTCAATGAAATATCTTTTGAAAGGTAGTCAATGTTATGTGGGAAAACTGGTAGCTAATTCTGTGCACAGAAAGTTCCCAGAAAAATAAAATTAGTTAAATGACAAGTTAAACTGTCTTTGGTGATGTTGTCTCTATTACACACAGCATTGTCTGCCCCACTCAAACATGTTCCTGTCGTTAGCTCAGTGTACTTTCTGACACCATGGAGATCTATTATTATAAAACAGTTTAGAATAGGCTGCATCATGGTAAATCTTTCTGGGCACCTCCACAATTTGGTCTATTCTGACTGTTGATGGGCTGATAGTTAACATGTTAGGGTTAGGGTTAGGGTTAGGGTAAGGGTTAGGGTTAGGGTTAGGGTAAGGGTAAGGGTAAGGGTTAGGGTTAGGGTAAGGGTTAGGGTTAGGGTAAGGGTAAGGGTAAGGGTAAGGGTTAGGGTTAGGGTTAGGGTTAGGGTTAGGGTGATGTCCTGGGCTGGTTTCAATCGCCTGAAGGGTTCAGAAAGAAACTTTCTGGAACTTATTTTCCCTTTAATGATTTTAACTTTTTCCCTCTGGATTTTTTCTTTCCCAGGAGATTGAATGACTGGGGAAGGAAGACAATAGAAAGGTCTGGTCACGATGCTCCAGCCACCATTAGGTGGGGCAAACTTTTTTTTTGATAATATTTTATTAAGGTGTTTGAATTTTTCTTTAAAAATATATTTATTAAAGTTTTTTAACACAATTTCTCTCCCTTACAAACAATAACCCCCCCCCCCCCCCGTAACAAAAAAAAAATGAGAAATCGCGCAGAGCAAGATATATACATGGCAAAATGATATATTTACACAGCTTTGTACACTGGCCCTCACCCGTACGTGCCAGTTTCCTCAACCCTTCATAGAACATAGAACGATACAGCGCAGTACAGGCCCTTCAGCCCATGATTTTGCACCGAATCAAAAGCCATCTAACCTACACTATGCCATTATCATCCATATGCTTATCCAATAAACTTTTAAATGCCCTCAATGTTGGCGAGTTCACTACTGTTGCAGGTAGGGCATTCCACGGCCTCACCACTCTGCGTAAAGAACCTACCTCTGACCTCTGTCCTATATCTATTACCCCTCAGTTTAAAGTTATGTCCCCTCGTGCCAGCCATTTCCATCCGCGGGAGAAGGCTCTCACTGTCCACCCTATCAAACCCCCTGATCATTTTGTATGCCTCTATTAAGTCTCCTCTTAACCTTCTTCTCTCCAACGGAAACAACCTCAAGTCCATCAGCCTTCCGAGAAGTAACAGTGCAATACAGACTGATATTGAAAGTAAAAGGGACTGAAAACATGCTGGAAAGGAATAAACAGCAACTGAGAAAGAGGAACGAATCATCATGTCTCCAGGCTAACAATGTAACATGCCTTTGGTGGAAGACTTGCCGAGTGTTCCAGGGCAATTGCTTCTTACACTGACCGAAGCAACTCCTTACAGGGATTCAGTTGACACGTTTTTAAATATCTTTTACCTTTCATATCACTGTCCATAGACAGGAAGTTTGTAAAAGCAGTTTTATTATCAGGGTGAGTGAGGCATTCATTACATAACCGACACATTGAAGTGTGTTTGAATAAGCTGATTATTGAATTCGTCCAGGATTTGGTAAATTTAGTCAGTGGGTTGCTAATCAGTGTTGATGGAAAAATGAAGAGCATGGTGTTAATAGGAGGCTGTCGCTGCAGTTTGGAGGTTTACACATTCCAACACCTGCTATAAACAGGTTAAAAATAAAACTGATACCTTTAGGCTGCAGTGATGCTATCGCTACTGAGATTCCGAACTACAGTGTGGGTTTGCAGTTGGCACGACATTATTTATACTGCAAATCAGACTCTCAGACAAGGTGAGGTCTGGATAGAAACAGGCAGGAAACTCTCCTCTTGGCTTGCAAATTTGGAATTATTTAATAGCATGCGTGGGAGCACCAGGTTTTTCAAAACATTTTAATCGCCTCTGCATAAGCTTGTACAAAGCCAGCAAAATCGAACAGCTTTTCAGCAGGTTTGACTCTGCGATACAATTATGCTTCACGCTGTGACAAACACGGTGTGATACAACCTTAGAGAAGGGGATCTCATTCACTGCTCTCCAGATTCCTGTTATTCTGCTACTTTTGGTGGTGACACATAACTGACATTCAGCTGTCACGACAAATCACCTTGCTTTGCAAACTTTCTGGCCTAATACAGTTGTATTTGATATAATTTCTTCCCCCCCCCCCCACACACATGATAATTTTGTGGAGATAGGTTTTCTATCTTGAAGCTGAAGCGAAGTGTAGTTTAGTGAAGGAGGCACTGCAATATCCTGAACATCTGCTTCAGGCTCTTCAATAGTGAGGCTTGCTCCCTGATGCACTATCAATTCCCACAAAGACGACAGTAGTGGAATAATTGAGGCTTTATTGAGCAAAGATGTTGTGCCTCCTGTAGCTGGAACCAGAATGGCTGCAGCACGGCGAGCACACACATTTATACTCCGCCTACTGGGCGGAGCCAGCAGGCAGGGATTTACCCTTGTACCTCTACTATACATGTCTTACCGTAACACATATAATACTGCTAGTGGTGACTACCACATTCACCCCCTGTTAAAAAAAAGAGTCCGGCGGGAGTGGTGGAGAAAGGAATTACAAGTTCAGTCTGTCGGGGGCCTTGACCCTCCTCTGCGATCGCCTCAGTCCGGGTGGTGATGTGGGCGCCGACTTGGTCACCTGTGACTCCGGGAGCGTGTTGTCCTCGTCTTCGTCACACCTGAGTGGAACCAGTGGGAGGACGTATCCTCCTGGGGCAGAGGCTGCGGTGAGGTTCTCTGGGGGGAGGGGGAGTGGCGCAGGGGTGAATGAGGCAACCGGGGAGTGGGGGGAGTGGCGGTGTCACTTTGGGGGCCGTGGGTGGGGATCCAGCGGGTACCAGGTCCCGGAGGGAGACTGTCCTGGCGCCCGTCGGGGTGTGCCACGTAGGCGTACTGCGGGTTCACATGTAGGAGGTGGACCCTTTCAACCAAAGGGTCCAACTTATGGGTCCACACATGCTTGCGAAGGAGGACGGGTCCAGGAAATGTCAGCCATGCTGGGAGCGAGACCTCGGAGGTGGGCTTCCTGGGGAAGGCAAAGAGACGTTCATGAGGGGTCTCGTTAGTCGCGGTGCAGAGGTGCGAACGGATGGAGTGGAAACCACTCTAAAGACCATCTACACTATTCCCTTATCGTCCATATGTCTATCCAATGACCATTTGAATGCCCTTAGTGTTGGCGAGTCCACTACTGTTGCAGGCAGGGCATTCCACGCCCTTACTACTCTCTGAGTACAGAACCTACCTCTGACATCTGTCCGATATCTATCTCCCCTCAATTTAAAGCTATGTCCCCTCGTGCTAGACATCACCATCCGAGGAAAAAGGCTCTCACTGTCCACCCTATCCAATCCTCTGATCATCTTGTATGCCTCAATTAAGTCAGCTCTTAACCTTCTTCTTGCTAACAAAAACAGCCTCAAGTCCCTCAGCATTCCCTCATAAGATCTTCCCTCCATACCAGGCAACATTCTGGTAAATCTCCTCTGCACCCTTTCCAATGCTTCCACATCCTTCCTATAATGCGGCGACCAGAATTGCACGCAATACTCCAAATGCGGCCGCACCAGAGTTTTGTACAGCTGCAACATGACCTCATGGCTCCGATACTCAATCCCTCTACCAATAAAAGCTAACACCCTCGTACGCCTTCTTAACAACCCTCTCAACCTGGGTGGCAACCTTCAGGGATCGATGTACATGGACACCGAGATCTCTCTGCTCATCCACACTGCCAAGAATCTTACCATTAGCCCAGTACTCAGTCTTCCTGTTATTTCTTCCAAAATAAATCACCTCACACTTTTCTGCATTAAACTCCATTTGCCACCTCTCAGCCCAACGCTGCAACTTATCTATGTCCCTCTGTAACTTGTAACATACTTCCGCACTGTCCACAACTCCACAGACTTTAGTGTCATCTGCAAATTTACTCACCCATCCTTCTACGCCCTCCTCCAGGTCATTTATAAAAATGACAAACAGCAGTGGCCCCAAAACAGATCCTTGTGGTACACCACTAGTAACTGGACTCCAGTCTGTACATTTCCCATCAACCACCACCCTTTGTCTTCTTCCAGCTAGCCAATTTCTGATCCTAACTGCTAAATCACCCTGAATCCCATGCCTCCGTATTTTCTGCAGTAGCCTACCGTGGGGAACCTTATCAAACGCTTTACTGAAATCGATATACACCACATCAACTGTTTTACCCTCATCCACCTGTTTGGTCACCTTCTCAAAGAATTCGATAAGGTTTGTGAGGCACGATCTACCCTTCACAAAACCGTAATGACTATCTCAAATCAAATTATTCCTTTCCAGATGATTATACATCCTATCTCTTATAAACCTTTCCAAGATAATTCCCACAACAGAAGTAAGGCTCACTGGTCTATAGTTACCGGGGTTGTCTCTACTCCCCTTCTTGAACAAGGGGACAACATTTGCTATCCTCCAGTCTTCTGGCACTATTCCTGTAGACAAAGATGACTTAAAGATCAAGGCCAAAGGCTCAGCAATCTCCTCCCTAGCTTCCCAGAGAATCCTAGGGTAAATCCTATCCGGCCCAGGGGACTTATCTATTTTCACACTTTCCAGAATTGTTAACACCTCCTCCTTATGAACCTCAAGCCCTTCCAGTCTAGTAGCCTGAATCTCAGTATTCTCCTCGACAACATTGTCTTTTTCCTGTGTGAATACTGATGAAAAATATTCATTTAGCACCTCTCCTATCTCCTCGGACTCCAAGCACAACTTCCCACTACTGTCCTTGACTGGCCCTACTCTCACCCTAGTCATTCTTTTATTCCTGACATATCTATAGAAAGCTTTAGGGTTATCCTTGATCCTACCTGCCAAAGACTTCTCATGTCCCCTCCTGGCTCTTCTTAGCTCTCTATTTAGGTCCTTCCTAGCTAACTTGTAACTCTCGAGCGCCCTAACTGAACCTTCATGTCTCATCTTTACATAAGTCTCCTTCTTCCTCTTGACAAGTGTTTCGACTGCTTTAGAAAACCACGGTTCCCTCACTCGACCACTTCCTCCCTGCCTGACAGGTACATACTTATCAAGGACACGCAGTAGCTGTTCCTTGAACAAGCTCCACATTTCCATTGTGCCCATCCCCTGCAGTTTACCTCTCCATCCGATGTATCCTAAGTCTTGCCTCATCGCATAATAATTGCCTTTCCCCCAGATATAACTCTTGCCCTGCGGTATATACCTATCCCTTTCCATCACTAAAATAAACGTAATCGAATTGTGGTCACTATCACCAAAGTGCTCACCTACCTCCAAATCTAACACCTGTCCTGGTGCATTACCCAGTACCAAATCCAATATGGCCTCGCCTCTCGTTGGCCTATCTACATACTGTGTCAGGAAACCCTCCTGCACACATTGGACAAAAATGGACCCATCTAATGTACTCAAACTATAGCATTTCCAGTCAATTTTTGGAAAGTTAAAGTCCCCCTTAACAACTACCCTGTTACTTTCGCTCCTATCCAGAATCATCTTTGCAATCCTCTCCTCTACATCTCTGGAACTTTTCGGAGGCCTATAGAAAACCCCTAACAGGTGACCTCTCCTTTCCTGTTTCTAACCTCAGCCCATACTACCTCAGTAGACGAGTCCTCATCAAACGTCCTTTCTGCCACCGTAATACTGTCCTTGACTAACAATGCTACCCCTCCTCCTCTTTTACCACCTTCCCTGAGCTTACTGAAATATCTAAACCCCGGCACCTGCAACAACCTTTCCTGTCCCTGCTCTATCCATGTCTCCGAAATGGCCACAACATCGAAGTCCCAGGTATCAACCCATGCCGCAAGTTCACCCACCTTATTCCGGATGCCGCTGTCAGAGTGGAATGCATTGATGCCCCTGTCAGAGTGGAGCGCATTGATGCCCACGTCAGAGTGGAACGCATTGATGCCCACGTCAGAGTGGAACGCATTGATGCCGCTGTCAGAGTGGAACGCATTGATGCCGCTGTCAGAGTGGAACGCATTGATGCCCACGTCAGAGTGGAATGCATTGATGCCGCTGTCAGAGTGGAACGCATTGATGCCCACGCCAGAGTGGAACGCATTGATGCCGCTGTCAGAGTGGAACGCATTGATGCCGCTGTCAGAGTGGAACGCATTGATGCCGCTGTCAGAGTGGAACGCATTGATGCCCACGTCAGAGTGGAACGCATTGATGCCGCTGTCAGAGTGGAACGCATTGATGCCCACGCCAGAGTGGAACGCATTGATGCCGCTGTCAGAGTGGAACGCATTGATGCCGCTGTCAGAGTGGAACGCATTGATGCCCACGCCAGAGTGGAACGCATTGATGCCGCTGTCAGAGTGGAACGCATTGATGCCGCTGTCAGAGTGGAACGCATTGATGCCGCTGTCAGAGTGGAACGCATTGATGCCCACGTCAGAGTGGAACGCATTGATGCCCACGTCAGAGTGGAACGCTTTGATGCTGCTGTCAGAGTGGAACGCATTGATGCCGATGTCAGAGTGGAACGCATTGATGCCCACGTCAGAGTGGAACGCATTGATGCCCACGTCAGAGTGGAACGCTTTGATGCCGCTGTCAGAGTGGAACTCATTGATGCCGCTGTCAGAGTGGAACGCATTGATGCCGCTGTCAGAGTGGAACGCATTGATGCCGCTGTCAGAGTGGAACGCATTCATGCCCACGTCAGCGTGGAACGCATTGATGCCCACGTCAGAGTGGAACGCATTGATGCCGCTGTCAGAGTGGAATGCATTGATGCCCACGTCAGAGTGGAACGCATTGATGCCCACGTCAGAGTGGAACGCTTTGATGCCGCTGTCAGAGTGGAACGCATTGATGCCGCTGTCAGAGTGGAACACATTGATGCCCACGTCAGAGTGGAACGCTTTGATGCCGCTGTCAGAGTGGAACGCATTGATGCCCACGTCAGAGTGGAACGCTTTGATGCCGCTGTCAGAGTGGAACGCATTGATGCCGCTGTCAGAGTGGAACGCATTGATGCCCACGTCAGCGTGGAACGCATTGATGCCCACGTCAGAGTGGAACGCATTGATGCCGCTGTCAGAGTGGAATGCATTGATGCCCACGTCAGAGTGGAACGCATTGATGCCCACGTCAGAGTGGAACGCTTTGATGCCGCTGTCAGAGTGGAACGCATTGATGCCGCTGTCAGAGTGGAACGCATTGATGCCGCTGTCAGAGTGGAACGCATTGATGCCGCTGTCAGAGTGGAACGCATTGATGCCGCTGTCAGAATGGAATGCATTGATGCCGCTGTCAGAGTGGAACGCATTGATGCCGCTGTCAGAGTGGAACGCATTGATGCCCACGTCAGAGTGGAATGCATTGATGCCGCTGTCAGAGTGGAACGCATTGATGCCGCTGTCAGAATGGAACGCATTGATGCCGCTGTCAGAGTGGAACGCATTGATGCTGCTGTCAGAGTGGAACGCATTGATGCCCACGTCAGAGTGGAACGCATTGATGCCGCTGTCAGAGTGGAACGCATTGATGCCGCTGTCAGAATGGAACGCATTGATGCCGCTGTCAGAGTGGAACGCATTAATGCTGCTGTCAGAGTGGAACGCATTGATGCCGCTGTCAGAGTGGAACGCTTTGATGCTGCTGTCAGAGTGGAACGCATTGATGCTGCTGTCAGAGTGGAACGCATTGATGCCGCTGTCAGAGTGGAACGCATTGATGCCCACGTCAGAGTGGAACGCTTTGATGCCCACGTCAGAGTGGAACGCATTGATGCCGCTGTCAGAGTGGAACGCATTGATGCTGCTGTCAGAGTGGAACGCATTGATGCCCACGTCAGAGTGGAACGCATTGATGCCGCTGTCAGAGTGGAACGCATTGATGCCGCTGTCAGAGTGGAACGCATTGATGCCGCTGTCAGAGTGGAACGCATTGATGCTGCTGTCAGAGTGGAACGCATTGATGCCGCTGTCAGAGTGGAACGCATTGATGCCGCTGTCAGAGTGGAACGCATTGATGCTGCTGTCAGAGTGGAACGCATTGATGCCCACGTCAGAGTGGAACGCATTGATGCCGCTGTCAGAGTGGAACGCATTGATGCCCATGTCAGAGTGGAACGCATTGATGCCCACGTCAGAGTGGAACGCATTGATGCCGCTGTCAGAGTGGAACGCATTGATGCCGCTGTCAGAGTGGAACGCATTGATGCCCACGTCAGAGTGGAACGCATTGATGCTGCTGTCAGAGTGGAACGCATTGATGCCCACGTCAGAGTGGAACGCATTGATGCCCACGTCAGAGTGGAACGCATTGATGCCGCTGTCAGAGTGGAACGCATTGATGCCCATGTCAGAGTGGAACGCATTGATGCCCACGTCAGAGTGGAACGCATTGATGCCGCTGTAAGAGTGGAACGCATTGATGCCGCTGTCAGAATGGAACGCATTGATGCCGCTGTCAGAGTGGAACGCATTGATGCTGCTGTCAGAGTGGAACGCATTGATGCCCACGTCAGAGTGGAACGCATTGATGCACACGTCAGAGTGGAACGCATTGATGCTGCTGTCAGAGTGGAACGCATTGATGCCCACGTCAGAGTGGAAAGCATTGATGCCCACGTCAGAGTGGAACGCATTGATGCCCCTGTCAGAGTGGAACGCATTGATGCCCCTGTCAGAGTGGAACGCATTGATGCCGCTGTCAGAGTGGAACGCATTGATGCCGCTGTCAGAGTGGAACGCATTGATGCCCCTGTCAGAGTGGAACGCATTGATGCCCACGTCAGAGTGGAACGCATTGATGCCCACGTCAGAGTGGAACGCATTGATGCCGCTGTCAGAGTGGAACGCATTGATGCCCACGTCAGAGTGGAACACATTGATGCCGCTGTCAGAGTGGAACGCATTGATGCCCACGTCAGAGTGGAACGCATTGATGCCCACGTCAGAGTGGAACGCATTGATGCCGCTGTCAGAGTGGAACGCATTGATGCCGCTGTCAGAGTGGAACGAATTGATGCCCACGTCAGAGTGGAACGCATTGATGCTGCTGTCAGAGTGGAACGCATTGATGCCCCTGTCAGAGTGGAACGCATTGATGCCCACGTCAGAGTGGAACGCATTGATGCCCACGTCAGAGTGGAACGCATTGATGCCCACGTCAGAGTGGAACGCATTGATGCCCACGTCAGAGTGGAACGCATTGATGCCGCTGTCAGAGTGGAACGAATTGATGCTGCTGTCAGAGTGGAACGCATTGATGCTGCTGTCAGAGTGGAACGCATTGATGCCCACGTCAGAGTGGAACGCATTGATACCGCTGTCAGAGTGGAACGCATTGATGCCCACGTCAGAGTGGAACGCATTGATGCCGCTGTCAGAGTGGAACGCATTGATGCCCACGTCAGAGTGGAACGCATTGATGCCGCTGTCAGAGTGGAACGCATTGATGCCGCTGTCAGAGTGGAATGCATTGATGCCGCTGTCAGAGTGGAACGCATTGATGCCGCTGTCAGAGTGGAACGCATTGATGCCGCTGGCAGAGTGGAACGCATTGATGCCGCTGTCAGAGTGGAACGCATTGATGCCCACGTCAGAGTGGAACGCATTGGTGCCCACGTCAGAGTGGAACGCATTGATACCGCTGTCAGAGTGGAACGCATTGATGCTGCTGTCAGAGTGGAACGCATTGATGCCGCTGTCAGAGTGGAACGCATTGATGCCGCTGTCAGAGTGGAACGCATTGATGCCCACGTCAGAGTGGAACGCATTGATGCCCACGTCAGAGTGGAACGCATTGATGCCGCTGTCAGAGTGGAACGCATTGATGCCCACGTCAGAATGGAATGCATTGATGCCCACGTCAGAGTGGAACGCATTGATGCCGCTGTCAGAGTGGAACGCATTGATGCCGCTGTCAGAGTGGAACGCATTGATGCCGCTGTCAGAGTGGAACGCATTGATGCCGCTGTCAGAGTGGAACGCATTGATGCTGCTGTCAGAATGGAATGCATTGATGCCCACGTCAGAGTGGAACGCATTGATGCCGCTGTCAGAGTGGAACAAATTGATGCCCACGTCAGAGTGGAACGGATTGATGCTGCTGTCAGAGTGGAACGCATTGATGCCGCTGTCAGAGTGGAACGCATTGATGCCGCTGTCAGAATGGAACGCTTTGATGCCCACGTCAGAGTGGAACGCATTGATGCCGCTGTCAGAGTGGAACGCATTGATGCTGCTGTCAGAGAGGAACGCATTGATGCCGCTGTCAGAGTGGAACGCATTGATGCCGCTGTCAGAATGGAACGCATCGATGCCGCTGTCGGAGTGGAACGCATTAATGCTGCTGTCAGAGTGGAACGCATTGATGCCGCTGTCAGAGTGGAACGCATTGATGCCGCTGTCAGAGTGGAACGCATTGATGCTGCTGTCAGAGTGGAACGTATTGATGCCGCTGTCAGAGTGGAACGCATTGATGCTGCTGTCAGAGTGGAACGCATTGATGCTGCTGTCAGAGTGGAACGCATTGATGCCGCTGTCAGAGTGGAACGCATTGATGCCGCTGTCAGAGTGGAACGCATTGATGCCGCTGTCAGAGTGGAACGCATTGATGCCGCTGTCAGAGTGGAACGCATTGATGCTGCTGTCAGAGTGGAACGCATTGATGCCGCTGTCAGAGTGGAACGCATTGATGCCCCTGTCAGTGTGGAACGCATTGATGCCCACGTCAGAGTGGAACGCATTGATGCCCACGTCAGAGTGGAACGCATTGATGCCGCTGTCAGAGTGGAACGCATTGATGCTGCTGTCAGAGTGGAACGCATTGATGCCGCTGTCAGAGTGGAACGCATTGATGCTGCTGTCAGAGTGGAACGCATTGATGCTGCTGTCAGAGTGGAACGCATTGATGCCGCTGTCAGAGTGGAACGCATTGATGCTGCTGTCAGAGTGGAACGCATTGATGCTGCTGTCAGAGTGGAACGCATTGATGCTGCTGTCAGAGTGGAACGCATTGATGCTGCTGTCAGAGTGGAACGCATTGATGCCGCTGTCAGAGTGGAACGCATTGATGCCGCTGTCAGAGTGGAACGCATTGATGCCGCTGTCAGAGTGGAACGCATTGATGCTGCTGTCAGAGTGGAACGCATTGATGCTGCTGTCAGAGTGGAACGCATTGATGCCGCTGTCAGAGTGGAATGCATTGATGCCCACGTCAGAGTGGAACGCATTGATGCTGCTGTTGAGGTGACGGAGTATTGCAATTTGGCGTGAAACCGCCGCCTTCCATGTTCTTGGCGTCAAAACTGATTGTCCAATCACGTTTCCCGATTCCGACGTCAGCCGATGGAGACTCCCGCCCTTTGTGTCATCCTCACCATTTGCCTTCCCACCTATTTTTGCGTCATCTGCAAACTTGGCAAGAGTGCATTCACCTCCCTCGTCTCATATCATTGATATAAATTGTAAATAATTGTGGCCCCAGCATTGATCCCTGTGACACTCCACTAGTTACAGATTGTCATCCTGAAAATGCCTCTCTTATCCCAACTCTCTTCTCTCAATTAGCCAATCCTCTATCCATGCTAATATACGACCTCCAACACCATTGATATAGACATAGATTTTACAGTGCAGAAGGAGGCCACCTGGCTTTTCGGGTCTGCACCGCCCCCCCCGGAAAGAGCACCCCACTCAAGCCCACACCTCTGCCCCATACCGTAACCCAGCAACAGCATCCAACTCCTTTGTACACTAAGGGGCAATTTATCATGGCCATTCCACCTAACCTACACGTCTTTGGACTGTGGGAGGAAAGCGGAGCCCCCGGAGTAAACCCACGCAGACACGGGGAGAACGTGCAGACAGTGACCCAAGCTGGGAATCGAACCTGGGACCCTGGAGCTGTGAAGAGACAGTACTAACCACTGTGCTACCGTGACGCCATGGGCTCTTATCTATTAAGTAGCCTTATAGAATGCCTTCTGGAAATCCAAGTATATTACATCTACTGGTTCCCCGTCATCTACCCTGCTCGTTACCACTTCAATGAATTATAATGAATTTGTCAGGCATGATTTCCCCTTCATGAAACGATGCTGACTCTGCTTGATTATATTATCTGTATTTATACATCATTTATAATGGATCTAACATTTTCCCAATGACAGAAGTTAAGCTGATTGGCCTGTAGTTACTTGTTTTTTGTCTCCCTCCATTTTTGAACCAAGGTGTCACATTGACAGTTTTCCAATCCTCTGGGACTTTAAGGATTCTTGGAAGATTACTACCAGTGCATCCATTATCTCTGTAGCTACGACCTTTAATATCCTAGGATGCAACCCATCAGGTTCAGGGGACCTATCGGCCTTTAGCCCCATTAATTTCCCGAGTACTTTATCCCTCATGAAATGAAAATGAAAATGAAAATCACTTATTGTCACAAGTAGGCTTCAATGAAGTTACTGTGAAAAGCCCCTAGTCGCCACATTCGGGCGCCTGTTCGGGGAGGCTGTTACGGGAATTGAACCGTGCTACTGGACTGCCTTGGTCTGCTTTCAAAGCCAGCGATTTAGCCCTGTGCTAAACAGCCCCTAATGATTGTTATTATATTTATTTCCTCCCCTCTTTTGCCCCTTGGTTGTTTATTTTTGGAATGTTATTTGTGTGTTCCACCGTGAAGACTGATGTATTTGTTTTGCTCTTCTGTCATTTCCTTGTTCCCCATTATTATCTCCCAGCTTCGCTCCCGAGCCTACCCGAGCCACGTGCAATTGACATAGAGATGAGAAAATTAGGGAAGTAAACACGTGGCTAAAAGAGTGTTGCAGGAAGCAGGGGTTCCATTTCCTGGCGCACTGACATCAGGGTTGGGACAAGAGGGATCTGTATTGTTGGGACGGTCTCCACCTGAACCGATCAGGGACCAGTGTTCTAAAGGAAAGGATAAATAGGGTGGTCACAAGGAATTTAAACTCGCAAGTGGGGGAGGGGAAAGGAAGGATAAAACTACAGGAAGTATAATGGTTAATGGGAACCAGAACAGCAGGTCAGCGTGTGAGGAGAAGATAGAGGTTAGTAGGATGAAGAGGCAGGGCCAGTCTAATCACGACGAAGAGGAAAGAAAACGTAAAATATCAAAGTGTAAGGAGACTGCGGAAGTGAAAGTTGGGGATGAGGCTGAGTGTTATCAGAGATTAATAAAGGAAGTCAGAATGTGTGAGAAGCGGAGTGCACAAGACAATCCTGCAAGGGAAAGACAAATCAATCAGACATATTTAAAAGCCTTGTACCTAATTGCCGCAGGATTCGGAATAAGGTCAATGAGCTGACAGCACAAATAGAGACAATGGGTATGACCTGATGGGGTTCACTGAAACATGGTGGCAGCAGGACCGGGTTGGGAGTTGAATGTCCGAGGGTACTCAGTATTGCCAAAGGATAGACCGAATGGAGCAGGAGGTGGAGTTGCTTTATTGATTAATGATGACATTAAGGCTGTATTAAGAAATGATATTGGCTCGAGGGGCCAAAATGTTGAATCGATCTGGGTGGAAATGAAAAACAAGGGAAAAAACTCCTTGGTCGGAGTAATTTATAGGCGCCCGAGCAATACTCCCAAAGTGGGGCATGGTACAAACCAAGAAATAATTTGGATTTGGATTTGATTTGAATTTGTTTTATTGTCATGTGTACCGATGTACAGTGAAAAGTATTGTTCTGCGTACAGTCCACAGATCGTTCCATACATGGAAAAACATCGGACATACATAATTACACAATGTAAATACACACACAGGCATCGGGTGAAACATACGGAGTGTGGTACTGCTCAGTAGAGAAGATGCTGAGAGAGAGATCAGATCAGTCCATAAGGGGGTCATTCAGGAGTCTGGTGACAGTGGGGAAGAAGCTGTTTTTGAGTCTGTTCGTGCGTGTTCTCACACTTCTGTATCTCCTGCCCGAGAGATTGGATTTCGGCGGCAGCGGTGCGCAGGGGCCTTCTTGGAGGTGAGTAGTGAGTTTAAAAGCACTTACCTTTACAGGAGCAGCCCATTGGATTTCGGCGGCAGCGGTGCGCAGGGGCCTTCTTGGAGGTGAGTAGTGAGTTTAAAAGCACTCACCTTTACAGGAGCAGCCCTTTGGATTTCGGCGGCAGCGGTGCGCAGGGGCCTTCTGGGAGGTGAGTAGTGAGTTTAAAAGCACTTACCATTACAGGAGCAGCCCTTTGGATTTCGGCGGCAGCGGTGCGCAGGGGCCTTCTGGGAGGTGAGTAGTTAGTTTAAAAGCTCTTACCTTTACAGGAGCAGCCCATTGGATTTCGGCGGCAGCGGTGCGCAGGGGCCTTCTTGGAGGTGAGTAGTGAGTTTAAAAGCACTTACCTTTACAGGAGCAGCCCATTGGATTTCGGCGGCAGCGGTGCGCAGGGGCCTTCTTGGAGGTGAGTAGTGAGTTTAAAAGCACTTACCTTTACAGGAGCAGCCCATTGGATTTCGGCGGCAGCGGTGCGCAGGGGCCTTCTTGGAGGTGAGTAGTGAGTTTAAAAGCACTTACCTTTACAGGAGCAGCCCATTGGATTTCGGCGGCAGCGGTGCGCAGGGGCCTTCTTGGAGGTGAGTAGTGAGTTTAAAAGCACTTACCTTTACAGGAGCAGCCCTTTGGATTTCGGCGGCAGCGGTTCGCAGGGGCCTTCTTGGAGGTGAGTAGTGAGTTTAAAAGCACTTACCTTTACAGGAGCAGCCCTTTGGATTTCGGCGGCAGCGGTGCGCAGGGGCCTTCTGGGAGGTGAGTAGTTAGTTTAAAAGCTCTTACCTTTACAGGAGCAGCCCATTGGATTTCGGCGGCAGCGGTGCGCAGGGGCCTTCTTGGAGGTGAGTAGTGAGTTTAAAAGCACTTACCTTTACAGGAGCAGCCCATTGGATTTCGGCGGCAGCGGTGCGCAGGGGCCTTCTTGGAGGTGAGTAGTGAGTTTAAAAGCACTTACCTTTACAGGAGCAGCCCATTGGATTTCGGCGGCAGCGGTGCGCAGGGGCCTTCTTGGAGGTGAGTAGTGAGTTTAAAAGCACTTACCTTTACAGGAGCAGCCCATTGGATTTCGGCGGCAGCGGTGCGCAGGGGCCTTCTGGGAGGTGAGTAGTTAGTTTAAAAGCTCTTACCTTTACAGGAGCAGCCCATTGGATTTCGGCGGCAGCGGTGCGCAGGGGCCTTCTTGGAGGTGAGTAGTGAGTTTAAAAGCACTTACCTTTACAGGAGCAGCCCATTGGATTTCGGCGGCAGCGGTGCGCAGGGGCCTTCTTGGAGGTGAGTAGTGAGTTTAAAAGCACTTACCTTTACAGGAGCAGCCCATTGGATTTCGGCGGCAGTGGTGCGCAGGGGCCTTCTTGGAGGTGAGTAGTGAGTTTAAAAGCACTTACCTTTACAGGAGCAGCCCATTGGATTTCGGCGGCAGCGGTGCGCAGGGGCCTTCTTGGAGGTGAGTAGTGAGTTTAAAAGCACTTACCTTTACAGGAGCAGCCCATTGGATTTCGGCGGCAGCGGTGCGCAGGGGCCTTCTTGGAGGTGAGTAGTGAGTTTAAAAGCACTTACCTTTACAGGAGCAGCCCATTGGATTTCGGCGGCAGCGGTGCGCAGGGGCCTTCTTGGAGGTGAGTAGTGAGTTTAAAAGCACTTACCTTTACAGGAGCAGCCCTTTGGATTTCGGCGGGAACCGGAAGTTCGACCTCTGGCAAGTCCCCCCCCCCAATAAATTCTGGTGGAGAGGAAACCCGAGACACTACACGTGTAGTGTCTCCCACCCACCCTCCTCCTCTAACCTAATAATAAGACCCATTGGTGTAAGGTAAGTGCCATATTATATTATATATTATTAGCATTGTGCAGGCCAAGGATTGGAGGTGGAGGAGCAGTCTCTGTCAGCGAGAGAACCTGAGAACATCTCAGAAGGTAAGCAAGTGATTTTTACTTTTATACCTTTTTTCAAATTGTGTGTGTCGGGGGGGACAGAAAAGCTGTGACCTGAGTGGCTGGTTGGGATTCTAACCTAAATTTTTTTTGACTATTTGGGAACTAATTAAACATAATAACTTAATTATAATTTAGAGGATATCTAAGCCAGAGATCGGAGGATATTATAGTTAGCTATCGCATTTCTATTAGAAATCTAGTGCTAGGAAACAGATAGTTGACAGTAACTTTGTAATTTAAAAAAAAAAAAAGTATTTATAAAAAAAAAGACAAATTTTAATTTTAATTAATTGACGCAATGTCAGTTAGAGGGGTGCTGTGCTCTGACTGTGAGATGTGGCAGGTCCGGGAGGCTTCCAGCGTCCTGGATGGCTTCATCTGCAGAAAGTGCACCCAACTGCAGCTCCTCACAGACCGCATGGTTCGGTTGGAGCAGCAATTGGATGCACTTAGGAGCATGCAGGTGGCGGAAAGCGTCATAGATCGCAGTTATGTAAGTGTGGTCACACCCAAGGTGCAGGCAGAGAAATGGGTGACCACCAGAAAGGGCAGGCAGTCAGTGCAGGAATCCCCTGTGGTTGTCCCCCTCTCGAACAGATATACCCCTTTGGATACTGTCGGGGGGGATAGCCTATCAGGGGAAAACAGCAGCAGCCAGAGCAGTGGCACCACGGCTGGCTCTGATGTTCAGAAGGGAGGGTCAAAGCGCAGAAGAGTAATAGTTATAGGGGACTCTATAGTCAGGGGAACAGATAGGCGCTTCTGTGGACGTGAAAGAGACTCCAGGATGGTATGTTGCCTCCCTGGTGCCAGGGTCCAGGATGTCTCCGAACGGGTAGAGGGAATCCTGAAGGGGGAGGGCAAACAGGTAGAGGTCGTTGTACATATTGGTACTAACGACATAGGCAGGAAGAGGCATGAGGTCCTGCAGCAGGAGTTCAGGGAGCTAGGCAGAAAGTTAAAAGACAGGACCTCGAGGGTTGTAATCTCGGGATTACTCCCTGTGCCACGTGCCAGTGAGGCTAGAAATAGGAAGATAGAGCAGACAAACACGTGGCTAAACAGCTGGTGTAGGAGGGAGGGTTTCGGTTATCTGGACCACTGGGAGCTCTTCCGGGGCAGGTGTGACCTGTATAAGATGGACGGGTTGCATCTAAACCGGAGAGGCATAAATATCCTGGCCGCGAGATTTGCTAGTGTCACACGGGAGGGTTTAAACTAGTATGGCAGGGGGGTGGGCACGGGAGCAATAGGTCAGAAGGTGAGAGCGTTGAGGGAGAACTAGGGAATATGGACAGTGTGGCTCTGAGGCAGAGCAGACGGGGAGAAGTTGCTGAACACAGCGGGTCTGGTGGCCTGAAGTGCATATGTTTTAATGCAAGGAGCATTACGGGTAAGGCAGATGAACTTAGAGCTTGGATTAGTACTTGGAACTATGATGTTGTTGCCATTACAGAGACCTGGTTGAGGGAAGGGCAGGATTGGCAGCTAAACGTTCCAGGATTTAGATGTTTCAGGCGGGATAGAGGGGGATGTAAAAGGGGAGGCGGAGTTGCGCTACTTGTTCAGGAGAGTATCACAGCTATACAGCGAGAGGACACCTCAGAGGGCAGTGAGGCTATATGGGTAGAGATCAGGAATAAGAAGGGTGCAGTCACAATGTTGGGGGTATACTACAGGCCTCCCAACAGCCAGCGGGAGATAGAGGAGCAGATAGGTAGACAGATTTTGGAAAAGAGTAAAAACAACAGGGTTGTGGTGATGGGAGACTTCAACTTCCCCAATATTGACTGGGACTCACTTAGTGCCAGGGGCTTAGACGGGGCAGAGTTTGTAAGGAGCATCCAGGAGGGCTTCTTAAAACAATATGTAAACAGTCCAACTAGGGAAGGGGCGGTACTGGACCTGGTATTGGGGAATGAGCCCGGCCAGGTGGTAGATGTTTCAGTAGGGGAGCATTTCGGTAACAGTGACCACAATTCAGTAAGTTTTAAAGTACTGGTGGACAAGGATAAGAGTGGTCCGAGGATGAATGTGCTAAATTGGGGGAAGGCTAATTATAACAATATTAGGCGGGAACTGAAGAGCATAGATTGGGGGCGGATGTTTGAGGGCAAATCAACATCTGACATGTGGGAGGCTTTCAAGTGTCAGTTGATAGGAATACAGGACAGGCATGTTCCTGTGAGGAAGAAAGACAAATACGGCAATTTTCGGGAACCTTGGATGACGAATGATATTGTAGGCCTCGTCAAAAAGAAAAAGGAGGCATTTGTCAGGGCTAAAAGGCTGGGAACAGACGAAGCCTGTGGGGCATATAAGGAAAGTAGGAAGGAACTTAAGCAGGGAGTCAGGAGGGCTAGAAGGGGTCATGAAAAGTCATTGGCAAATAGGGTTAAGGAAAATCCCAAGGCTTTTTACACTTACATAAAAAGCAAGAGGGTAGCCAGGGAAAGGGTTGGCCCACTGAAGGATAGGCAAGGGAATCTATGTGTGGAGCCAGAGGAAATGGGCGAGGTACTAAATGAATACTTTGCATCAGTATTCACCAAAGAGAAGGAATTGGTAGATGTTGAGTCTGGAGAAGGGGGTGTAGATAGCCTGGGTCACATTGTGATCCAAAAAGACGAGGTGTTGGGTGTCTTAAAAAATATTAAGGTAGATAAGTCCCCAGGGCCGGATGGGATCTACCCCAGAATACTGAAGGAGGCTGGAGAGGAAATTGCTGAGGCCTTGACAGAAATCTTTGGATCCTCGCTGTCTTCAGGGGATGTCCCGGAGGACTGGAGAATAGCCAATGTTGTTCCTCTGTTTAAGAAGGGTGGCAGGGATAATCCCGGGAACTACAGGCCGGTGAGCCTTACTTCAGTGGTAGGGAAATTACTGGAGAGAATTCTTCGAGACAGGATCTACTCCCATTTGGAAGCAAATGGACGTATTAGTGAGAGGCAGCACGGTTTTGTGAAGGGGAGGTCGTGTCTCACTAACTTGATCGAGTTTTTCGAGGAGGTCACTAAGATGATTGATGCAGGTAGGGCAGTAGATGTTGTCTATATGGACTTCAGTAAGGCCTTTGACAAGGTCCCTCATGGTAGACTAGTACAAAAGGTGAAGTCACACGGGATCAGGGGTGAACTGGCAAGGTGGATACAGAACTGGCTAGGCCATAGAAGGCAGAGGGTAGCAATGGAGGGATGCTTTTCTAATTGGAGGGCTGTGACCAGTGGTGTTCCACAGGGATCAGTGCTGGGACCTTTGCTCTTTGTAGTATATATAAATGATTTGGAGGAAAATGTAACTGGTCTGATTAGTAAGTTTGCAGACGACACAAAGGTTGGTGGAATTGCGGATAGCGATGAGGACTGTCTGAGGATACAGCAGGATTTAGATTGTCTGGAGACTTGGGCGGAGAGATGGCAGATGGAGTTTAACCTGGACAAATGTGAGGTAATGCATTTTGGAAGGGCTAATGCAGGTAGGGAATATACAGTGAATGGTAGAACCCTCAAGAGTATTGAAAGTCAAAGAGATCTAGGAGTACAGGTCCACAGATCACTGAAAGGGGCTACACAGGTGGAGAAGGTAGTCAAGAAGGCATACGGCATGCTTGCCTTCATTGGCCGGGGCATTGAGTATAAGAATTGGCAAGTCATGTTGCAGCTGTATAGAACCTTAGTTAGGCCACACTTGGAGTATAGTGTTCAATTCTGGTCGCCACACTACCAGAAGGATGTGGAGGCTTTAGAGAGGGTGCAGAAGAGATTTACCAGAATGTTGCCTGGTATGGAGGGCATAAGCTATGAGGAGCGATTGAATAAACTCGGTTTGTTCTCACTGGAACGAAGGAGGTTGAGGGGCGACCTGATAGAGGTATACAAAATTATGAGGGGCATAGACAGAGTGGATAGTCAGAGGCTTTTCCCCAGGGTAGAGGGGTCAATTACTAGGGGGCATAGGTTTAAGGTGAGAGGGGCAAAGTTTAGAGTAGATGTACGAGGCAAGTTTTTTACGCAGAGGGTAGTGGGTGCCTGGAACTCACTACCGGAGGAGGTAGTGGAGGCAGGGACGATAGGGACATTTAAGGGGCATCTTGACAAATATATGAATAGGATGGGAATAGAAGGATACGGACCCAGGAAGTGTAGAAGATTGTAGTTTAGTCGGGCAGTATGGTCGGCACGGGCTTGGAGGGCCGAAGGGCCTGTTCCTGTGCTGTACATTTCTTTGTTCTTTGTTCTTTGTTTGATGGAAGAAGTTGGTAGTGTGAGTAAGCCGGGTGGGAGGGGTCTTTGATTATGCTGCCCGCTTTCCCCAGGCAGCGGGAGGTGTAGATGGAGTCAATGGATGGGAGGTGGGTTCGCATAATGGGCTGAGCTGTTTTCATGATCTAATAATATAATAATCTTTATTAGTGTCGCAAGTAGGCTTACATTAACACTGGAATGACGTTACTGAAAGGCACCTAGTCGCCATATTCCGATGCCTGTTTTGGTACACAGAGGGAGATTGATCTCTGAAGTTTCTTGCGGTCCTGGGTCGAGCAGTTGCCATACCAGGCTGTGATGCAGCCCGATAGGATGCTTTCTATGGTGCATCTGTAAAAGTTGGTAAGGGTTAATGTGGACATGCCGAATTTCCTTAGTTTCCTGAGGAAGTATAGGCGCTGTTGTGCTTTCTTGGCCGTGGCGTCGACGTGGGTGGACCAGGGCAGATTGTTGGAGATGTGCACCCCGAGGAATTTGAAGCGGTCAACCGTCTCTACCTCGGCCCCATTGATGCTGACAGGGGTGTGTACAGTACTTTGCTTCCTGAAGTCAATGACCAGCTCCTTAGTTTTGCTGGCATTGAGGGAGAGATTGTTGTCGCTACACCACTCCACTAGGTTCTCTATCTCCCTCCTGTATTCTGACTCATCACTGTTTCAGATCCGATCCACTACTTCGTGTCACTAGCAAACTTGGAATGAGGGCTTGTGAGAAGGGCACAATGGTAATCAAGGGTGATTTTAACATGCATATTGACTGGATTAATCAAATTGGCAAGGGTAACCTTGAGGGGGTGTATGAGGGATTGTTTCTTGGAGCAATATATTCAGGAGCTAACCAGGGAGCAGGCTATTTTAGATTTGTATTATGTAATAAAGAAAGTTTGATAAACAGTCTTGTCATTAAGGATCCTCTTGGAAGGAGTGATCACAGCATGCTAGAATTTCAAATTCAGATTGAGCGAGAGAAGACAGAGTGCCATACAGGAGTTTTAGCTTTGGGAAGAGGTAATTATACAGGCACAAATCATTGAGAGTAGGACAGTTGAGGAACAATGGTGGATGGTCAGGGAGATATTAAACACCTCTCAATTAAAGTATATTCCTGAGAGGAAGAGGATTTGTAAAAGAAAACAAAAAGTATTCCATGGTTAAACAAGGACATCAAGGAAGACATAAAGGCAACAATCAGAGCATACCATACTATAAAAGCTAGTGGTGAGCTAGAGGATTGGGAGAACTTTCAGATTCAGCAAAAGGCTACTAAAAATAAAATCAAAAGAGCTAAGATGAGCTACAAATGGAAACTAGCAGAAAACATAAACATTGATAACAATCGTGATAGCGAGGCTAGGAATAGGGAGAGAGTGCAGTTGAACACGTGGCTGCAGGAATGGTTTAGGAGGGAGGACTTCAGGTATTTGGATAATTGGAGCGCATTCTGGGGAAGGTGGGACCTGTACAAGCAGGACAGGTTGCATCTGAACCAGAGGGGCACCAGTATCCTGGGAGGGAGGTTTTCTAGCACTTTTCGGGAGGGTTTAAACTAATTTGGCAGGGGAATGGGAACCGGATTTGTATTCCAGCAACTAAGGTAGCCGATATTCAGGACGCCAAAGCGTGTAATGAGGCAGTGGGGAAGGGAACACTGACAAAGGAGAGTACTTGCAGGCACGGAGATGGGTTGAAGTGTGTATACTTCAACGCAAGAAGCATCAGGAATAAGGTGGGTGAACTTAAGGCATGGGTCGGTACTTGGGACTACGATGTGGTGGCCATCACGGAAACTTGGATAGAAGAGGGGCAGAAATGGTTGTTGGAGGTCCCTGGTTATAGATGTTTCAATAAGATTAGGGAGGGTGGTAAAAGAGGTGGGCGGGTTGCATTGTTAATTAGAGATAGTATAACAGCTGCAGAAAGGCAGTTCGAGGAGGATCTGCCTGCTGAGGTAGTATGGGTTGAAGTCAGAAATAGGAAAGGAGCAGCCAACTTGTTGGGAGTTTTCTATAGGCCCCCCAATAGTAGCAGAGATATGGAGGAACAGATTGGGAAATAGGTTTTGGAAAGGTGCAGAAGTCACAGGGTAGTAGTCATGGGTGACTTCAACTTCCCAAATATTGAGTGGAAACTCTTAGATCAAATAGTTTGGATGGGGTGGTGTTTGTGCAGTGTGTCCAGGAAGCTTTTCTAACACCGTATGTAGATTGTCCGACCAGAGGGGAGGCCATATTGGATTTGGTACTTGGTAATGAACCAGGGTAAGTGATAGATTTGTTAATGGGGGAACATTTTGGAGATAGTGACCACAATTCTGTAACTTTCACTTTAGTAATGCAGAGGGATAGGTGCGTGCAACATGGCAAGATTTACAATTGGGGGAAGGGTAAATACGATGTTGTCAGACAAGAACTGAAGTGCATAAGTTGGGAACATAGGCTGTCAGGGAAGGACACAAGTGAAATGTGGAACTTGTTCAAGGAACAGGTGCTACGTGTCAACAAAGAACAAAGAACAAAGAAATGTACAGCACAGGAACAGGCCCTTCGGCCCTCCAAGCCCGTGCCGACCATACTGCCCGACTAAACTACAATCTTCTACACTTCCTGGGTCCGTATCCTTCTATTCCCATCCTATTCATATATTTGTCAAGATGCCCCTTAAATGTCCCTATCGTCCCTGCCTCCACTACCTCCTCCGGTAGTGAGTTCCAGGCACCCACTACCCTCTGCGTAAAAAACTTGCCTCGTACATCTACTCTAAACTTTGCCCCTCTCACCTTAAACCTATGCCCCCTAGTAATTGACCCCTCTACCCTGGGGAAAAGCCTCTGACTATCCACTCTGTCTATGCCCCTCATAATTTTGTATACCTCTATCAGGTCGCCCCTCAACCTCCTTCGTTCCAGTGAGAACAAACCGAGTTTATTCAATCGCTCCTCATAGCTTATGCCCTCCATACCAGGCAACATTCTGGTAAATCTCTTCTGCACCCTCTCTAAAGCCTCCACATCCTTCTGGTAGTGTGGCGACCAGAATTGAACACTATACTCCAAGTGTGGCCTAACTAAGGTTCTATACAGCTGCAACATGACTTGCCAATTCTTATACTCAATGCCCCGGCCAATGAAGGCAAGCATGCCGTATGCCTTCTTGACTACCTTCTCCACCTGTGTAGCCCCTTTCAGTGATCTGTGGACCTGTACTCCTAGATCTCTTTGACTTTCAATACTCTTGAGGGTTCTACCATTCACTGTATATTCCCTACCTGCATTAGCCCTTCCAAAATGCATTACCTCACATTTGTCCAGGTTAAACTCCATCTGCCATCTCTCCGCCCAAGTCTCCAGACAATCTAAATCCTGCTGTATCCTCAGACAGTCCTCATCGCTATCCACAATTCCACCAACCTTTGTGTCGTCTGCAAACTTACTAATCAGACCAGTTACATTTTCCTCCAAATCATTTATATATACTACAAAGAGCAAAGGTCCCAGCACTGATCCCTGTGGAACACCACTGGTCACAGCCCTCCAATTAGAAAAGCATCCCTCCATTGCTACCCTCTGCCTTCTATGGCCTAGCCAGTTCTGTATCCACCTTGCCAGTTCACCCCTGATCCCGTGTGACTTCACCTTTTGTACTAGTCTACCATGAGGGACCTTGTCAAAGGCCTTACTGAAGTCCATATAGACAACATCTACTGCCCTACCTGCATCAATCATCTTAGTGACCTCCTCGAAAAACTCGATCAAGTTAGTGAGACACGACCTCCCCTTCACAAAACCGTGCTGCCTCTCACTAATACGTCCATTTGCTTCCAAATGGGAGTAGATCCTGTCTCGAAGAATTCTCTCCAGTAATTTCCCTACCACTGAAGTAAGGCTCACCGGCCTGTAGTTCCCGGGATTATCCCTGCCACCCTTTTTAAACAGAGGAACAACATTGGCTATTCTCCAGTCCTCCGGGACATCCCCTGAAGACAGCGAGGATCCAAAGATTTCTGTCAAGGCCTCAGCAATTTCCTCTCCAGCCTCCTTCAGTATTCTGGGGTAGATCCCATCCGGCCCTGGGGACTTATCTACCTTAATATTTTTTAAGACACCCAACACCTCGTCTTTTTGGATCACAATGTGACCCAGGCTATCTACACCCCCTTCTCCAGACTCAACATCTACCAATTCCTTCTCTTTGGTGAATACTGATGCAAAGTATTCATTTAGTACCTCGCCCATTTCCTCTGGCTCCACACATAGATTCCCTTGCCTATCCTTCAGTGGGCCAACCCTTTCCCTGGCTACCCTCTTACTTTTTATGTAAGTGTAAAAAGCCTTGGGATTTTCCTTAACCCTATTTGCCAATGCCTTTTCATGACCCCTTCTAGCCCTCCTGACTCCTTGCTTAAGTTCCTTCCTACTTTCCTTATATGCCACACAGGCTTCGTCTGTTCCCAGCCTTTTAGCCCTGACAAATGCCTCCTTTTTCTTTTTGACGAGGCCTACAATATCACTCGTCATCCAAGGTTCCCGAAAATTGCCGTATTTATCTTTCTTCCTCACAGGAACATGCCGGTCCTGTATTCCTTTCAACTGACACTTGAAAGCCTCCCACATGTCAGATGTTGATTTGCCCTCAAACATCCGCCCCCAATCTATGTTCTTCAGTTCCCGCCTAATATTGTTATAATTAGCCTTCCCCCAATTTAGCACATTCATCCTCGGACCACTCTTATCCTTGTCCACCAGTACTTTAAAACTTACTGAATTGTGGTCACTGTTACCGAAATGCTCCCCTACTGAAACATCTACCACCTGGCCGGGCTCATTCCCCAATACCAGGTCCAGTACCGCCCCTTCCCTAGTTGGACTGTTTACATATTGTTTTAAGAAGCCCTCCTGGATGCTCCTTACAAACTCTGCCCCGTCTAAGCCCCTGGCACTAAGTGAGTCCCAGTCAATATTGGGGAAGTTGAAGTCTCCCATCACCACAACCCTGTTGTTTTTACTCTTTTCCAAAATCTGTCTACCTATCTGCTCCTCTATCTCCCGCTGGCTGTTGGGAGGCCTGTAGTATACCCCCAACATTGTGACTGCACCCTTCTTATTCCTGATCTCTACCCATATAGCCTCACTGCCCTCTGAGGTGTCCTCTCGCTGTATAGCTGTGATACTCTCCTGAACAAGTAGCGCAACTCCGCCTCCCCTTTTACATCCCCCTCTATCCCGCCTGAAACATCTAAATCCTGGAACGTTTAGCTGCCAATCCTGCCCTTCCCTCAACCAGGTCTCTGTAATGGCAACAACATCATAGTTCCAAGTAGTAATCCAAGCTCTAAGTTCATCTGCCTTACCCGTAATGCTCCTTGCATTAAAACATATGCACTTCAGGCCACCAGACCCGCTGTGTTCAGCAACTTCTCCCCGTCTGCGCTGCCTCAGAGCCACACTGTCCCTATTCCCTAGTTCTCCCTCAATGCTCTCACCTTCTGACCTATTGCTCCCGTGCCCACCCCCCTGCCATACTAGTTTAAACCCTCCCGTGTGACACTAGCAAACCTCGCGGCCAGGATATTTATGCCTCTCCGGTTTAGATGCAACCCGTCCATCTTATACAGGTCACACCTGCCCCGGAAGAGCTCCCAGTGGTCCAGATAACAGAAACCCTCCCTCCTACACCAGCTGTTTAGCCACGTGTTTGTCTGCTCTATCTTCCTATTTCTAGCCTCACTGGCACGTGGCACAGGGAGTAATCCCGAGATTACAACCCTCGAGGTCCTGTCTTTTAACTTTCTGCCTAGCTCCCTGAACTCCTGCTGCAGGACCTCATGCCCCTTCCTGCCTATGTCGTTAGTACCAATATGTACAACGACCTCTGCCTGTTTGCCCTCCCCCTTCAGGATTCCCTCTACCCGTTCGGAGACATCCTGGACCCTGGCACCAGGGAGGCAACATACCATCCTGGAGTCTCTTTCACGTCCACAGAAGCGCCTATCTGTGCCCCTGACTATAGAGTCCCCTATAACTATTACTCTTCTGCGCTTTGACCCTCCCTTCTGAACATCAGAGCCAGCCGTGGTGCCACTGCTCTGGCTGCTGCTGTTTTCCCCTGATAGGCTATCCCCCCCGACAGTATCCAAAGGGGTATATCTGTTCGAGAGGGGGACAACCACAGGGGATTCCTGCACTGACTGCCTGCCCTTTCTGGTGGTCACCCATTTCTCTGCCTGCACCTTGGGTGTGACCACACTTACATAACTGCGATCTATGACGCTTTCCGCCACCTGCATGCTCCTAAGTGCATCCAATTGCTGCTCCAACCGAACCATGCGGTCTGTGAGGAGCTGCAGTTGGGTGCACTTTCTGCAGATGAAGCCATCCGGGACACTGGAAGCCTCCCGGACCTGCCACATCTCACAGTCAGAGCACAGCACCCCTCTAACTGACATTGCGTCAATTAATTAAAATTAAAATTTGTCTTTTTTTTTTTTTTTAAATACTTTTTTTAAATTTCAAAGTTACTGTCAACTATCTGTTTCCTAGCACTAGATTTCTAATAGAAATGCGATAGCTAACTATAATATTCTCCGATCTCTGGCTTAGATATCCTCTAAATTATAATTAAGTTATTATGTTTAATTAGATCCCAAATACTCAAAAAAATTTAGGTTAGAATCCCAACCAGCCACTCAGGTCACAGCTTTTCTGTGATGTCACTTCAGTTTCCCCCCGACACACACAATTTGAAAAACAGGTATAAAAGTAAAAATCACTTGCTTACCTTCTGAGATGTTCTCAGGTTCCCTCGCTGACAGAGACTGCTCCTCCACCTCCAATCCTTGACCTGCACAATGCTAATAATATAATAATATAATATGGCACTTACCTTACACCAATGGGTCTTATTATTAGGTTAGAGGAGGAGGGCGGGTGGGAGACACTACACGTGTAGTGTCTCGGGTTTCCTCTCCACCAGAATTTATTGGGGGGGGGGGGGGGGCACTTGCCAGAGGTCGAACTTCCGGTTCCCGCCGAAATCCAAAGGGCTGCTCCTGTAAAGGTAAGTGCTTTTAAACTAACTACTCACCTCCCAGAAGGCCCCTGCGCACCGCTGCCGCCGAAATCCAAAGGGCTGCTCCTGTAAAGGTAAGTGCTTTTAAACTAACTACTCACCTCCCAGAAGGCCCCTGCGCACCGCTGCCGCCGAAATCCAAAGGGCTGCTCCTGTAAAGGTAAGTGCTTTTAAACTAACTACTCACCTCCCAGAAGGCCCCTGCGCACCGCTGCCGCCGAAATCCAAAGGGCTGCTCCTGTAAAGGTAAGTGCTTTTAAACTAACTACTCACCTCCCAGAAGGCCCCTGCGCACCGCTGCCGCCGAAATCCAAAGGGCTGCTCCTGTAAAGGTAAGTGCTTTTAAACTAACTACTCACCTCCCAGAAGGCCCCTGCGCACCGCTGCCGCCGAAATCCAAAGGGCTGCTCCTGTAAAGGTAAGTGCTTTTAAACTAACTACTCACCTCCCAGAAGTGTCCTTGATATGTATGTCCCTGTCAGGCAGGGAAGAGATGGTTGAGTGAGGGAACCATGGTTGACAAGAGAGGTTGAATGCCTTCTTAAGAGGAAGAAGGATACTTATGTAAAGCTGAGGAAACAAGGTTCAGGCAGGGTGCTGGAGGGGTACAAGATAGCCAAGAGGGAACTGAAGAAAGGGATTAGGAGAGCTAAGAGAGGGCATGAACAATCTTTGGCGGGTATGATCAAGGAAAACCCCAAGGCCTTTTACACATATGTGAGAAATATGAGAATGACTAGAGCGAGGGTAGGTCCGATCAAGGACAGTAGCGGGAGATTGTGTATTGAGTCTGAAGAGATAGGAGAGGTCTTGAACGAGTACTTTTCTTCAGTATTTACGAATGAGAGGGGCCATACTGTTGGAGAGGACAGTGTGAAACTGACTGGTAAGCTCGAGAAGATACTTGTTAGGAAGGAAGATGTGTTGGGCATTTTGAAAAACTTGAGGATAGACAATTCCCCCGGGCCTGACGGGATAAATCCAAGGATTCTATGGGAAGCAAGAGATGAAATTGCAGAGCCGTTGGCAATGATCTTTTCGTCCTCACTGTCAACAGGGGTGGTACCAGGGGATTGGAGAGTGGCGAATGTCGTGCCCCTGTTCAAAAAAGGGAATAGGGATAACCCTGGGAATTACAGGCCAGTTAGTCTTACTTCGGTTGTAGGCAAAGTAATAGAAAGGGTACTGAAGGATAGGATTTCTGAGCATCTGGAAAGACACTGCTTGATTAGGGATAGTCAGCACGGATTTGTGAGGGGTAGGTCTTGCCTCACAAGTCTTATTGAGTTCTTTGAGGAGGCGACTAAGCACGTGGATGAAGGTAAAGCAATGGATATAGTGTATATGGATTTTAGTAAGGCATTTGATAAGGTTCCCCATGGTAGGCTTATGCAGAAAGTAAGGAGGCATGGGATAGTGGGAAATTTGGCCAGTTGGATAACGAACTGGCTAACCGATAGAAGTCAGAGAGTGGTGGTGGATGGCAAATATTCAGCCTGGATCCCAGTTACCAGTGGCGTACCGCAGGGATCAGTTCTGGGTCCTCTGCTGTTTGTGATTTTCATTAATGACTTGGATGAGGGAGTTGAAGGGTGGGTCAGTAAATTTGCAGACGATACGAAGATTGGTGGAGTTGTGGATAGTGAGGAGGGCTGTTGTCGGCTGCAAAGAGACATAGATAGGATGCAGAGCTGGGCTGAGAAGTGGCAGATGGAGTTTAACCCTGAAAAGTGTGAGGTTGTCCATTTTAACCCCTGTGCTCCCATGCCGCCCGTAAAAAGTTGAATAGCAGATAATCTGTGGATATGTGTGGGAATTTATCTTTGTTAATCCCTGGAATGTGTCAATTTGTGTGGGAATTCCTCTGTGTAAATCGCCCTGGAAAGTGTGGATATGTGTGGGAATTCATAGAATCACAGAAAATACAGTACGGAAGAGGCCCTTCGGCCTATCGAGTCTGTACCGACACATGAAAGGCCCTGACCTGCCCACCTAATCCCATTGGCCAGCACTGGGCCCATAGGCTTGAATGTTCAGACCTGCCAAGTGCTCATCCAGGTAGTTTTTAAAGGATGTGAGGCAACCCGCCTCTCCCACCCTCCCAGGCCGTGCGTTCCAGACCCTCACCCCCCTCCCAGGCCGTGCGTTCCAGACCCGCCTCTACCCCCCTCCCAGGCAGCGCGTTCCAGACCCTCACCACCCTCTGGGTAAAAAGGTTTTCCCTCAAATCCCCCAGAACCTCCCGTCCCTCACCTTGAACCTGTTTCTCCTCGTAACTGACCCTTCAACCAAGGGGAACAGCTGCTCCCTATCCACCCTGTCCGTGCCCCTCAGAATCTTGTCCACCTCGATCAGGTCACCCCTCAGTATTTTCTGCTCCAGCGAAAACAACCCAAGCCTATCCAACCTCTCTTCATAATTAAGTTCCATCCCAGGCAACATCCTGGTGAATCGCCTCTGCATCCCCTCCAGTGCAATCACATCCTTCCTATAATATAGTGACCAGAATTGCACACAGTGCTCCAGCTGTGGCCTCACCAAAGTTCTATACAACTCCAACATGTCCTCCCTGCTTTTGTAATCTATGCCCCGATTGATAAAAGCGAGTGTCCCATATGCCTTTTTCACCACACGATTAACCTGCCCTTCTGCCTTCAGAGATCAATCGACAAACACGCTAACCTTCCTTTGTTCTTCTGAACATTTTAGTGTCAGATCTATCACAGTATACTTCCTTGTCAAATTACCCCTTCCAAAGTGTATCACCACACACTTTTCAGTGTTAAATTCTATCCGCCCATTTGACCATTCCGCCGATATCTTCCTGTAACCCAAGACACTCAACCTCACTGTTAACCACCCGGCCAATCTTTGTGTCATCCACAAACGTACTGATCCTAACCCCCCACATAGTCATCTATGTCATTTATATAAATTACAAACAATACGGGGTCCAGCACAGATCACAGACACTATCTTCCAGTCACTAAAGCAGCCGTCTGTCATCACCCTCTGTCTCTTACAGCTAAGCCAATTATGAATCCATCTTATCAAATCACCCAGTATCCCAGGTGCATTTGCCTTCTTTATAACTCTCCCATGTGAGACCTTGTGAAAGGCTTTGCTGAGATCATGTAAACTACATCAACTGCACTACCCTCATCTACACACTTAGTCACGTGCTCAAAAAATTCAATCAAATTTGTTAGGCATGACCTCCTCTGACTATTCCTGATCAAACTTTGCCTCTCCAAGTGCGGATAGTTTCCCCACCACTGCCGTGAGACCCCCTGGCCTGTAGTTCCCTGGCTTATCCCTACAACCTTTCTTAAATAGTGGGACCACATTAGCGGTTCCCCAGTCCTCTGGCATCTCGCCCGTGGCCAGAGAAGAATTAAAAATTTGGATCAGGGCCCCTGCCATCTCCTCCATCACCTCCCACAGCATCCTGGGAAACAATTCATCCGCACCTGGCGATTTCTCCACTTTTAAACCCGTCAACACCTCCAATACCTTGTCCCTCCCGATGACAATTTGCTCAATAACCTCACAGTCTGTCTCCCTGAGTTTCATAACTACCCCCTCATTCTCTTGGGTGAAATCAGATGTGAAATATTCATTTAATACCCTACCAATGTCTTCTGGCTCCACCCACAGATTTCCACAATGGGCCCTACATTTCCCTGGTTATCCTCTTCCCATTGAGATACCTGTAGAATATCTTGGGATTTTCCCTATTTTACCAGCCAGAGCGTTCTCCTATCCCCTCTTTGCTCTTCTAATTGATTTATTAAGCTCCAACCTGCACTTACTGTACTCCACTAATGCCTCTGCAGACTTGCGCCCCTTGTACTTGCCAAAAGCCTCTCTCATCCTTCTCATTGTGCCCTGAATGTCTCTGGTCATCCGCGGTTCTCTGGGCTCGTTACTCCTTCTTGTTACCCTAGAGGGAACATGTTGGGCCTGTATCCTCCCCATTTTCTCTTTGAACGCCCCCAACTGCTCTTCTGTAGATCTTCCCACCAATTCCTCTCTATAAATCCCCTCGGAATGTGTGGATATGTGTGGGAATTCCACTCTGTAAATCTCCGGGAATGTGTGGAAATGTGTGGGAATTCCTCTCTATAAATCCCCCCGGAATGTGTGAATATGTGGGGAATTCCACTCTGTAAATCCCCCGGGAATGTGTGGATATGTGTGGGAATCCCGCTCTGTAAATCCCCGGGAATGTGTGGATATGTGTGGGAATTCCTCGCTGTAAATCCCCCCGGGAATGTGTAGATATGTGTGGGAATTCCGCTCTGTAAATCCCCGGGAATGTAACGATATGTGGGGAATTCCACTCTGTAAATCCCCCGGGAATGTGTGGATATGTGTGGGAATTCCGCTCTGTAAATCCCCGGGAATGTGTGGATATGTGTGGGAATTCCTCGCTGTAAATCCCCCGGAAATGTGTGGATATGTGTGGGAATTCCACTCTGTAAATCCCCTGGGAATGTGTGGATATGTGTGGGAATTCCGCTCTGTAAATCCCCGGGAATGTGTCGATATGTGGGGAATTCCACTCTGTAAATCCCCCGGGAATGTGTGGATATGTGTGGGAATTCCACTCTGTAAATACCCGGGAATGTGTGGATATGTGTGGGAATTCCTCGCTGTAAATCCCCGGGAATGTAACGATATGTGGGGAATTCCACTCTGTAAATCCCCCGGGAATGTGTGGATATGTGTGGGAATTCCGCTCTGTAAATCCCCGGGAATGTGTGGATATGTGTGGGAATTCCTCGCTGTAAAACCCCCGGGAATGTGTGGATATGTGTGGAAATTCCGCTCTGTAAATCCCCGGGAATGTGTCGATATGTGGGGAATTCCTCGCTGTAAATCCCCCCGGAATGTGTGGATAGGTGTGGGAATTCCTCTCTGTAAATCCCTGGGAATGTGTGGATATGTGTGGGAATTCCACTCTGTAAATCCCCGGGAATGTGTGGATATGTGTGGGAATTCCGCTCTTTAAATCCCCGGGAATGTGTGGATATGTGGGGAATTCCTCGCTGTAAATCCCCCGGGAATGTGTCGCTATGTGGGGAATTCCTCGCTGTAAATCCCCCGGGAATGTGTGGATATGTGTGGGAATTCCTCGCTGTAAATCCCCCGGGAACGTGTCGCTATGTGGGGAATTCCTCGCTGTAAATCCCCCGGGAATGTCTGGATATGTGGGGAATTCCTCGCTGTAAATCCCCTGGGAATGTGTGGATATGTGTGGGAATGCCTCTTTGCGTAAGACTCTGAACATGGCTGCATTGTGAATGCTGAAATTAGAAATAGCAATTGGAACATTTGGTTTCCATAGAAGGAAGTCTGGCTGACCCCCGCTGACCCCCACTTGCTTCTTCTCCAGGGGTCTCTACACCATAATTGTCAGATTGAAGTTGCTCACCAGACACGGGACAATCCAGATATTTTCTTTCATGAGGATGAGTGTCTCTGGCTTGGGCCAGCATTGATTGTCCATCCCTAATTGCCATTGAGAAGGCGGTGGTAAGCTTCCTCCTCAAACCACTGCATTACCTATGGTGTAGGTACATCCACAGTGCTGTTGGGGTGGGACAACAAGGATTTTGCCCCAGCGAAAGTGAAGGCGCGGCGATTTAATTTCAAGTCAGGGTGGTAAGTGACTTGGAGGGGAACGTCCAGGTGGTGGGGTTCCCAGGTATCTGCTGCTCTTGTCCTTCTAGTTGGTAATTACCGTGGGTTTGGAAGGTGTTGTCGAAGCATCTTTGGCGAGTTACTACAGTGCATCTTGTAGATGGCACACACGGCTGCCACTGTTCGTCAGTGCTGGAGGGAATGAATCTTTAAGGTGGTGGATGGGGTGCCAGTCAAGCGGGGCTGCTTTGTTCTGGATGGTGTTGAGCTACTTGAGTGTTGGAGCTGCGCTTACCCAGGCAAGTGGAGAGGATTCCATCACACTCCTGACTTGTGCTTTGTAGATGGTGGACAGTTAATCGGAAGTTACTCACTGCAGAATTCTGTCTCTGACCTGCTCTTGTAGCCACAGTATTTATATGGTTTGTCTAGTTCTGTTTCTGGTTCATGGTAACCCCCAGGATATTGATTGTGGGGGATTCAGCGATAGTAATGCCATTGACTGTCAAGGGCAGATGGTTCGATTTTCTCTTTTTTGGGTTAGTTATTGCCTGGCACTTGTGTGGCATGAATAGTACTTTGCCACTTGTCAGCTCACCAGACAGTTGTTCTGTCTCGGCTGAATTTGGACACAGGCTGCTTCAGCCTGAGGAATTGTGAATTGTACTGAACATTGTGCATTTTACTTATTGGTCTCTACAAGGATTGTAACAAATTGGGGGCTCTTGCGGGATCGAAATCCAAAGGCTGTAAATCACGTACGCTGGAATTTTCCGGAGTTTAAACAAACAAGATGTTGCATTTACTTTCTCTGTATTCAGTAAAAATTCAGCATTGCTGCTTTAATTGGTCAGGGGTTTGTGGAAAGAGAAGATCAACGTGTTACTGCCTTGCAAATGTTAACAAAGGTTAATTTGAAGGCGTTGGCAAAGAAATTAGAGGTTGATTGGAAAGTAGAGGCTAAAAAGACATATTATTGAAGAATTGACTCAGCACTTGAACCTGAGGAGGAATAGCGTTTTCCTGATAGCACTCAAGTTGAGCTAACTAAACTTCAATAACAAATGAAACAACTTGAATTGGAGTCAGAAAAACCAAAACCTGAATAAGAGAAACAATTATTCTAATCTTGGTAATGCTTTTGCCATTATTGGGGAGGTGATGTTTGACTTCAAAAGGTGAGTATGTTAAAAATGTCTCCTATAATCTTAAGGTGAAACGGAATATTGTGGAACGCGGGGGATGGTGGCCATATGAATCTCTGCCCAGAGACAGGCCAATGTGATCTGGTTGGCATGGAGAAAGAAACCCAAAGAGAAACCTATTGAAAAAGCAAGTGATTGGCACAGTTAAGGGTGCGGAGGAAATTGTATTCCCGGATTGATGGGTGTTTTTTGAAGGCTGGGACAGGGTCCTGACTGAAACACGACAACTCCGAACATGTGTGGGACTCCAGCACAGTTGCAAAGTGTGACAGGCTGCACATGCTCAGTTCCGGGCTTTCTTTGGCAGCTGTAGTGTCGTGCCGGAATGATGTTGTGGAATGAAACAACGCCCACAGGACTGGGGCTGCAGTACAAAAAAACTGAGCCCATGTGACGGGGATGGTCAGGAGCTGTAGAGGCAGAAAGTTAAGTGTTCTTGGCAACTCACTGCACATCCAGGTCCCAGAGAAACCCAGGAGCCATTTACAACTTTATGGACTGAGAGCTGGAGCATCGGAAAACTCAGGAGCAGCAGCTGGGGGTTGGACCTCAGGAAGGCACAGGAGCCATTGTTGTCTGACACTGTAGGCCTGAGGCCTGTAGCCACTCATTTATGTAACTCCGTATTTTTGCATTTTATTTCTGCTTTGCTCTTGATTTTAAGCCTATAGTGAATATTTAAAGTTGTTTTCCACTAGGTCTTCCTTGGTAGACATTGATCAAAACCCAGCTATGATTGTGCTTCGATTAATTGATCAATAATAATCAGTAGTTTTGCGTCTCCCCAGACCTTGTTTATTTTCACACTGGCCATGTATTTCGATGACAGCTCTGTTTTCCAATTTTCAAGCCAGAATACAAAATACTCTCTTGTCATTTGAATTCCTTTTTCTTACTGCATTCAGTGATCCTTGGACTAGAGGCCAGAGCGATGAGAAATCTTACTGAATCACTGAAGCGTCAGGAAGTGGAACTTCATTCATGGACATTAGACTGGAAGGATGACACCTGGGGAGACACCATCAAAAGATGCATCAACAACTTAGATATTGCAAAGTCCAATAGGCCTTGCAGTGTCACTGAGAGGAATTGATGAGAACTGAGATTGGTTTAGGGAAATTATTGTTCCAGGTCCCAAAAGGCTGGAATGGAGCTAGAAGTTTGTCTGAGAGAATCGCTGCCTCTATGACTCTCTGTTGCACCCACAGTGAAAAGTCACCACTGAAAATGGGACGAAGGACCAGGACTGGATTGTAGTGTCCACTCGCACGGTTTCTCAATAGCTTGGTAATGATGTCCCGAGGGGACGGTATAGTATGCATCATAGCGAGCTGTCGTGGAACTGACCAATTTGGGGTTGGTTGTGCTTTGAAAAATCTGTTCTCTTGTTTTTATATTATCATTTATAATTTTCATATCATTATTATAATAATCGCTATTCAGTATTCAATAAAATTGCTGTTTAAAAACATTACTCATCAGTCGCTCATTCCCGTTATGCCTAGAATACGGCTCGAAGGTTAAGTGAGACGCTGAAAGCAACTCTTATGCCCGGTTCCTTACAGTAAAGATGTGTGTTGGGGCTCAAGAAATCTCAGGAGCAGTGTTGTTCTATTGTGAGGCATTCGATATCTGGAATCATGCTGGTGATGAGATGCCGTGGAGCATCCTTGCGAATCCAGTGAAACATGGTCTTGGGGGAAAAATTGGGCAACTGGGAAGCGAGCAGTCATTGGAAAATGCGAGTTAGAATTACTGTTGAGGGAAATCAGAAGATTTATCCGCAAAAGAAGGGAGCTGGAATCCATTCTGTGGAAAACACTTTAAAGGATGTTTGTGACTCACAATGATTACTGACATCTGGATGGACTGGTGAGGAATTTGTGGAACCTGTCTCGGTTTTGTCTTCATTTACTGTGCTGTTTTTCTTACTTCATGTTTACTTTTTGTTAATTCTGTATGTCAGAGTGTAAGATAGATCATATTTACTGCTTGCTTTGTTGATTCTTGTACAATACAATTTCTTCTGTTTGTTTAAACAGCAGATTGTACAGCTTTATTCTCTTAGTAGGTAACTGGGATTTCCAATTTTGATTAGCTTAAAAAAAGGTTACTGGTCTCTAACTGGTCACAACAAATCTGGAACCGTAATAAAACTGGCTGTTGGTTCTGGGATTGTAACAAGCTGCTTATGTGAGACAAAGGAACTGGGGGACAAGGCAGATACCGTTATGTGGAAGCAGGATGTTGGTAAGGATCTGCTCTTCTGTTCAAACTAAGGGAACAGAACGGACGGGACATTAGGAGATTTAAGGAACAAGGAGTTGCCGCTGATTTTAATTTGGTTTGTTACAGTAAAGTCTTAGACATGAAATTTTCGTCCCTGGATTTAATTTGTTTGGTCATTGGGAAATTATTATTTTTTTGTTTAGGTTTTATCGGCATCTACGGATAACAACATGCACTAATTTTATAGAAAATGCAGTACACACAATACAGGTAAATGTATTTCACGTGTATATTTACTTTACAAACCTCTAGCACCATTAGGAAGTGTATCACTCATATTGATCAAAAAATAATTTGGCTTTTTGTTGTAGCATTTCAATAACAAACACAGAAAAAGGTTAAGTTCATAGTTATTCGCTACAGAAATGTGTACTGAGATCACGCACAATGACGTCACCTGTTACTTGTATTTACTAATCAGAGATGCAATTATCCACATTTGGATTCCCAATGAGCTACATGTGACCCCTGGTTCAGGTATTGGACGACACGGTAATCTGAACTCCTTCACATCTATTTTTTAGTCTTTTAACCACATGTTTCTTGAACTAAGTACCTCAAACACAAACGATTACTTGTTATGATCCTGAAGCTCAGACGTTCTGTCATAATTAATAAACAACATTAAAATCACAAGAGAGCCTTGAGAGAGAAAAATGGAAAATTGAGCAATTTACAATCGTATGAAAAATACTTCAATACAGAAATGTTGGTTCTTTTTAAGATCATTTGATATTTTAGAAAGATACAGTCCATGTAAAAAATATTCAGATATCTCACATTTTAATAAACATTTTCATCCACGTTAAAATATATTTGGTTGGGGCGCTTTGAAAATTGTTTGGAGTTTTCACCTTGGCTGACCCTGACTGTTTGCCTCTCCAGGACTTGGCTGGAAACAGGGACAATGATTTGAGACTCGCTGTGTATTTTGGGGTTTCCAGTCCTCCCGGATTGACCTGCGGGCCACGAGGTGCAAATCCTAGAGGAAGTCAAAGATACTGGAAATAAATCGTTCCTTCTAACATTCTTTGAGGATTGTGCTGGGGGTAGAGGAAAAATCTGTTTTGACTGACAGTGAAAAATATGTCAATGTTGGTTCCTTTTAAGTCCGTTTGACATTTGGGTAATGATGATGATTGGCCTTCGGAGGGAGGGAGGCTGGAAGTGTTAATAACCAGCGAGGTGAGAGTGACCATTCATTTGGGACCAGGAATACAGCCGTCCAGAGTTGGCCATGTGGGCATGTGTGAGTGTGTGTTTGTTGTGGGGTTGGGGGGGGGGGGGGGGGGGTTGAAATCTAAATTCAACGAGTTATAAACGCCTTTTATATCAAAAATATATCAGTAAATGCACAAAGTCTTTGTAATTACAAAAAGGGTAGGAGGTTGGTGTGTTGGGCCAGGTTTAGGGACAGGTTGGTGAGTTCCTGGGGGGAGTTGACCATCCTGTAGCCCAGCTGGCTCAGGGTGATGTTGCACAGATTCTGGACCAGCTGCACCATGTGGAAGGAGAGTTTGAGCCTCCAGCTCTGGGCAGTGGCGGCAGAATCCCGCACGGTGCCGAATTTGTGTTTGGCGGAGGTCCCGGGACCCCGGGTGTTATTGATGATCCAGCGCAGGACACTGGGATCCATGTCCAGCCCCAGGAAGCGGTACATCTCCTGGGCTTTGCGCTCAGGCTCCCTGGCGAGGTCCTCATAGCGCAGCAGCATGTAGCGGCCCTTCAGCCAGCTGGGCCGTGCTAGCCCGGTGCTGACCGAGTTGAGGAAGTCCTGGCAGGTGGCGGTCAGGTGGGATGGGTCCAGGTTGCGGGGTCTCCGCCCGCTGTTCCGCCACATGTTCCAGGATCGGAAGCTGTCGGGGAAAGTGTCCATGCGGGAGGACAGAATCCCGCGGGGATCTCGCACCAACTGCACCACCTTCAGGTTGAGGCGCGGATCCTCGAGCAATGGACGGAGATCCCTGAGCTCCGGGATTCTCACCGTCTTGATGGCAATGTGGAGACGCCGGCTGCATACCCGTGAGGCCAGGGTTAGATTGAGGGCCCCGCACCTCCGGACACACTGACCCTCCTCCCAGCGCTCGCCCACGCCCCCGCCCGGACTCCCGCCCATGCCCCTGCCCGGACTCCCACCCCCGCCTGGACCCCCGCCCACGCCCCTGCCCAGACTCCCACCCCCGCCTGGACCCCCGCCCGCGCCCCCGCCCGGACTCCCGCCCACGCCCCCACCCAGACTCCCGCCCCCGCCCGGACTCCCACCCCCGCCTGGACCCCCGCCCGTGCCCCCGCCCGGACTCCCGCCCACGCCCCCGCCCGGACTCCCACCCCCGCCTGGACCCCCGCCCACGCCCCCGCCCGGATTCCCGCCCGTGATCCCGTCCCATTCTCCATCCCCGTCTGTGATCCCGCCCCACTCTCCGCCCACGACCCATTCCCCGCCTGTGGTCCCGCCCGCGATCCCGCCCAGGCTCCCACCCGCGCCCGGCAGCAGCGGGGAACAGACCGGTGGCGAGCAGAGCGCCTTGCTGGCGCCCCGGCGGAAGAGGCGTTGTGTCCGGTGCTGTTGTGGGGTGGGTTTGATGAAGGTCTCCAGCTCGGACAGGCGGCAGTGGAAGAGGCTCCGGAGGAGGTCCCGGTAGGCGCCCAGGAGGAGGCGGCGGGTGGCGGGCGAGGACGGAGCCGAGGGCGGGCGGCTGCGGAGGCTGCTGTTGATGAGGGTGGTCTGCACGTGATAGAGCGGCTCAAACAGGTAGAAAATGTCCGGGTGCTGATTGAGCAGCTGCCCGATGAAGGAGGAGCCGCTGCGGGTGGTAGCCAGGATGAGGATGTGGCTGCTGGGCTGGCAGGAGGCGGCTACAGTGGGAGCACAGACCGTGTGTTTGGCCACCCGACACATGGTGGCTGGTTTGCTGCTCAGTGTCCGGATGGCTGTGTACTGAATGGCCAGAGAGGCCAGGACCAATAGCAGCACCGCTTTCCAGGAACACTCCATATCCGCTGGGAAGCTGTTCACTGACGCCCTGCACTCTGCAAAACACAAACCAACATCAGTCTGAATAATAATCAGAATCTTTATTAGTATCACAAGTCGGCTTACATTAACGCTGCAATGTAGTTATCGTGAATATTCCGTGAACATGTCATTGGTCTCTTGGTCATCACCCCCCCCCCCCACACACACACACACCCACACCCACACACCCACACGCACACACACGCACACACCCACACCCACACGCACACACACACACACACACACCAACACCCACACACACCCACACACACACCCACACCCACTCACACACCCACTCACACACCCACACCCACACGCACACACACACACACACACCCACACCCACACACACCCACCAACACACACACCAACACCCACACACACCCACCAACACACACACCCACACCCACACACACACACCCACACCCACACACACCCAC